>NW_019102087.1:0-400765 GCF_001856785.1 Myzus persicae | reverse complement strand
ATTGTTTTCAATAAACGATGGGGACCAGGAGGAAGTATTACCAACGTAGTTCCCTCCTGGTTCTCGGTTAATTAAAAAAAAAATAAAAAAAAAAAAAAAAAAGGTTAGGTTAGGTTAAAACGAACACATATTTTTGGTTATTCCCAAGAATGTTTGCACTACTGACGGCGGGAAATTCAAATTGTACTAAATTTGGATAGTCGTATCCAACATATCATCCACACATTGAAAGACATGTCCAATGAATTAAACACATTTGTTGGGTAATATATTTCAAGAAGTGTCTGTTATGGTAATGTTGCTAACTTTATAAGGCTCTCAAAACCACAGGAATGAAAAATGAAATAAAATACGTATCACACTAAGTATTAAATGAGTTCTAACAATTTTCATAACTTAATGATAATTCGTAACATTTTAACTGTAGATATGTGGAAGTTACTAGCGATTTTTTTAACAATTATATGAAAAATTATAACATATAAATTATATAATACTATCTCTCACTGCATCAGTGAATACTTTGATGAGGAGTGATCGCATTACAATTCAGTTCTAAACTTAATACCTAACATCGAACATTTAATTTTGCAGAAAATAATGTAAAGGGAATTCCGATAATTAAAATAGAAACACAATGGCTACCTATTGTATTTAATTACAATCAAATACCATAAATTTGATAATTGCAACACTAACATTAACATTAACAGTTCAGTATTTCAGTATAAATAAGAAATGACGACGTACAAAACAAACGTAAACAAAACACTGATTGCTTAGTGCTCTCACTTTTTCCAAAGATTGTGAACATCTATCATCATCCGAGTCATCATTAAAATCTCACAAGCATTTAAATCATCAATACGAGGATGCAACACTGGAATTTTATATTTCCGTCTTACAAGTGCGTAACATAACAAATTTACTCTCAGCTTCGTTAATTTAAAAATTAGAGTGAATCAGAGGTGGACTAGGGCAGCTATTTGGATCAGGAAATCTATATTTTGACCAGATCTTGCCATTTCTTCATCACAAAATATAAAAACTTTAATATAGGTTTATAGGTACCAAAGATTTAATAAAATTAAAAAAATAGACATAAATCATGATGAACATGTTTAACAAAGTAATATTATTATGATTGTTAATTAAAAATAGAAAAATTATCATCATCTTCAAATTGATCTAACAGATCGTCGATCTCGTCCGCATTCATGTTGGCGCACAGTAAAACAAAATAATATTACTAATTCTAAGTAGTTAAATAAAGTTAAATATAAGCTTAATAATTAATCAATAAATTATGATAACATGTTGTTATGGAGATACGATGTGTTAGTATCAACAATTTTAAAAACTGATATACGATGTATCATGACACGGAGATACCAGATATTAGTATCAATAATTTTGATAGATGACATACGATATATTGTTTGAAAATTTATAACCTCTTTGGAAATTTGATATACGAGATATTTACACAACAATCGTATAGAGTATTTTTTTCCGAATATTTTGATGTATATATCTTATTTTCGACTTTTTTGGTCTTACGGTGTATTGCAGTTTCACCGACGAAATGAAGGTTGAATCATCTACACATCTTCAATTTTCTCAAGAAACAACTTAAGATGCAATGAGCTTAATAGTATTTATTTTAAGTACAGAACTACAGAGTTTAATTAATTACTTTTTTTCTGTTACTCTATAGCTGAGTCAAAATTGATGGTCGATATTTTGACTTTTTCTCTACCTGTTTATTTCGGCACCTCCTTGTCCTCCTTCCTTTCTTTTAGCTCCCATTTTAAACAAAAAATAGCGAATGAATATTACAAAATCACTAAACAATAGACAATCATAAAATAAGAAACAAGTAAAAATTCACTTCTATGAATTAAGAACTTAAGTATAGAATTAAACTATACCAATACCTAGTTATCATCATATTAACACATCAATAGTGTTATATTTTACTATTGTGTACATAATATGCATACCTTGTGCATATATTCAGTGACAAATATTTCTTCTTCAGTTGGCGAACTTCTTTTACTTGTTGCTCCTTAAGATACGTTTAATTAAAGTTTTTCAATGGTTTTTCATAGGTACTAATGGGAAATAGAAATCAATGACAAAAAAATAAAATACAATACAACATTATGTATAAACTATTTTATTTACTCATATTATGTAATATGTATATGATAACTTACAGCATATATTTTAAATAATATTCAGTGGAGTGCCCAGAGGGTGAAGTTAAGGGTTATGTCATCCCCGCACTGTTCCATAAATACCCTTATCTCTTGTCTTTGGTACTAGCACCACAATTTTATTAATTTAAATATATTATTACCAGGCTTGGGATTTTAAAGCATTAGCATATATTTTTTATAAAATGCTTAAGTGATAGTAGAGTACCTAAACTTAAAATTTGTTTCATAATTCAGGGAACTAAAATCAAACATTTTACTTTTGTATATACTTTTTAATTGTTGCGCTATTTCTGGACTTTCAGAGTTATTTTTACATTTTGACCTTTTTCTAATTGAAATTAGTCATATTTTAGGAAACAACATTTTAATAAACGTGTGTTAATCACTGTCTAATTTTAAAAGTAAATATAGATTAAGTAAAAATACCAACTACATGGACGCATCAGTTCGTATTTAATAGCATTACTAGAGGCTTAACAATATCTCACAGCGATACAGGCTATCACAGCAAAAAAAAATACAATAATCTATATATCTATCCCTGCTACCCCGCACTACTGTTCGTTTGAACAATCGAGTAGGCAATAAAAAAGTGCCTATCTATGTTGTTACGCTTTCCATATTCTCATATTGCCTATCTAGTATAGTATAAGGTCTATGGTTTTAATTTTAAACTTTGTTATTTGTTGATTTTGATGGATTCCATTTTTATCATTTACGACCACGATTATCTTCGAACGAGTGTTGAAGGTGTTATATGTATATTTATTATATATAAGATATACCTACTATACACCAGTGGGCAGTGGCGGACTGAACTACAATTTAAAAATGACGCATTTTCATAATTAAGTACTAGTACTTACACCATCACCACTTCTCCAGTCCTCCACCAATATCTACTTATAGCAAAGTATGATGTAAATAAAATATGGTCGAACGATCCAAGAGGTCGAGTTTTAGCATGTATTTCTATTCGACAGTCAGGAGATGGCACCTCCCCGTTGAAAAGTTGACGCAGCTGCATTAAAATTGAGCCCTTTAGCCCGCCACTCCTATATACTGTACTAACACAGTCGACTGGTGTACCTACTAATATTAGTTGTGTTTTTGGTTGGACGTGTTTTAGTTATTTTCGTCACACCTTAACTTGTGTTTAACTTTGTTTTAAAATTTCAATTTTTGCATATTTTGTTGTTTTTATTGCATATTTTATTATTTTAAAAACATATTTAGTGTTATTTAAAGTAATATTAAAGCTCAAATGTTTGCAATTTTAGTTGCCATAAGATCCCAACCATGATTATTTGTTATCTCCCCCTCATTGAAAATTCCTGGGCATGCCACTGGTAGTATGTACAAACAAACAAATAAAAAATAAAAAAACAATTGGTTATAGGTACCTGTTATAATATATACATTTTAATATAATTTCAAAGTTTTATAATTTTAAGTTTATATACACAGTTTATTTGCAAATATACATATTTTACACATTAGGTACCTATAGATAATATTACATTTTCAATTTTGTGTGATTATTTTTAAGAAAAAAAAAATTCAACATGTCAAACCGTCGACATTATGACAGTCCATTGTTCTCCTGAATGAGGACCATAATACCACCGTATATGGCCTTGGCATAAGCTGGTTTCACGGAGCAAACCATTTTCAGCTCCAAGTACTTTGCTCGTGTGCCGCCGTATTACATATTTATGCTCTATACCACGGTTGTAGGTATAATTATATGTATAGGCGGGGGCACATATATATTATACCGCGCATTGTCCGTCTGGTTACAATATAATATCCGCAGTGAATATATTATGTATGGCCGGAAACGTTTTACCGATTATTCCCAATTCCCACCGGCGGTGGACGTGTTTCTGCCGCATCTGTCCGGCAGATAACTTCAGACTTCGGTTCCCGGGTAAACATTATCCTGCATTTGTGGTATATCCATGGAGTGGAGCATGATTTTATGACCTATCGCCGAGCGGTCAGCTGGTGGGGAGAGACAGCTCTGAGCTTGCGATTTCATTGTTGCGTGTTGCTGTTCTCCTGTATGCACATATAGTGTTCTGGACCGTTAAATTGAAGGGAATAGTAGAGTCAGTCATCACTGCACGGAAACAAACAAAAACAAAATGTTAAATTTTAATTCATTTTCAAAGCAATTTCAATATTAAGCATACAAGTATTATCATGGGTTAAATATACAAAGTTATTGCACATAGGCCTAATATATTGTTATCAAACAAAATAAAATGGCAATGTAAGGGTACAGTCCATAGCTTAAGTATAGGTCGTCTCCTTAGGCTGCCATTTTAATTCCTTGACGTGATCAATGATTAAGTGAGGGTACTATTGCAATAACCTAGTATGTTTAAGCCATGAGTATTACTCATATTATAAGGCGTATAGCTTATGGGACATCGTAATATTGTTAAATAGGTATTATTAGCAAGGATAATAATAATATTGTTATAGAAACATTCGCCATCGCTATCTGCATATACGTGGGTATGGACTATTATAATATACTTATAAACAGTATAAACCAACTACTGCGGTTTTTTTTCGTACAAATTGAACGGTATAGTTATCCACTTTTGGTGGGTGAGGGTGAGTGTGGGTGTAGTGTACTTGTGTGACATACGTCGTAATACAACTTTTCAATATTTTCTTCTTTTCACTGTGCCCAAATTGCTCAACAAATGTTCGGATATTTTACAGTTACAGTCCATATAATAGTATACAAACTTCCTTTTTTTGTTTATGTTTCATATAGTTTCGCTCAAATCGCTCAGAGATCATACCAACTCAAAATCGCACTAAAATTACTTCTATTAGTTCTAAACAGTAGAGAGTGTGCCATATTTCCGAACAAACGAATAGGTTTGGATTGTACTTATGACGCTTTTGGTTTTAACCGTTTCTTCTACTCACAAGATGTGTTCATGGACAAAACATATAACACCATGACAATTATTTGATCAACATTTTTAAAACTATACGAACAAACCCTAATAACAAACGAGTTGCTTCAAAAGTTTTCATATTATTTTTGTTTACATCACACGATGCTATCCACTTATCGTGACAAAACAGAACATACTACAAAAAGTTTTAAACAATATACAACACAACGGTACGTACTACGACCATTTATCTTCCACACATATTATTAAAGACAGTATAAGTCGTCGGTACCTATATATTATTTATTTGTTCTTATTTTTATCGGTGGAAAAAAAGATAAACGCTAGTTGAATACCAACTACAATGATCACCTATCAACGATTCGCTTTTTTCGTCCATTTAAACTTCTCATATTTATTAATTACCAACTTAGAAACCATAATATTTTTTTAGCACCTTCATGCATTGCATTGTGCATTAATAACTTATTGATAGGAAAAAATTTATTAATGCTAATAATAATACCTATAACTAAACTCTATACTTTATATCATATAATATTTATACGTAGACTACTCTTGTCAGTTTGACATAAACATCACAAGTTCATCCCTATTACCTTATATTTAGATATTGGATACTAATCTAGTTAGATACTACATATCTATACTTCTAAATTATGATTATTACCTTTCAGAATAAGAATTGTGATACAGTGTACGAGGGATAAAAAACCCAATATTTTAAAGCAAATATCTGATCAGCCATTTATAATAGTGTTTTTTTTATGAACATTGTTTGTAGTTAAAATATAAAAATAAATAAATTTTAATCATATAGGTACAACACATCCTATCCATTTTACTGTTATTCGTTGACCAGAATACACTTTAATATAAAACGATTGTTTATGTTCGAGCTTATAACTTAATCTTTTGTGTTGGTGTACACTTTTTCGACCAAGAGTAGTATTTACATATTATATGAACACAATTTCTTGGGAATAAATAAAATTGTAAATTAGTACAAAATTTAAAATAAACCAACCAACGTCTTTTTATTATTGAATTACAATACCTACTAACTATTTACCATTATACTAACCAGAGTTGAATTTCACTATTCGTGTACACATTATTCTTATGATGTCATTTATTTTATTAGCAATACAAATTGAGTTGGTGGTGAATAAAATATCCATATGCGGATTAAGATTGAGGATAATTCCACATATTTGGTGTTGTAATTTTTCCATGATTATGGTTTATAAAAAGAGTTATGATGTCGCGTTAATTTCTACATACCACTTGTTTGATAATCGAAAAAAAAAGTAATATTTATAATGTATAAATGTATATATTTTTATAAAAATGTATATTATTAAAATAACTTAGAAAGTACAACGTAAAAATGTAAAAATGTCCTACAAACTAAATAATATTGTTTACTTAATTTTAAGACAATAATAATAATAATAATAATAATAATAATAATAATAATAATAATAATGATAATAATAATAATAATAATTTAATGATAATAATAATAATTAATAATAATAATAATAATAATAATAATACAATTAATACAGTTAGGACGTGTATAAGAATAAGTTTAAATGTATCACAGGTTTATGTTTATAGTATTACATATAAATATATAATAATATACTAAGTATCTAAAACTATAGAAAAAAATATTAAATTCCTTTCCCAATTTAAAAAAAAAAATTTTTTTATACTTTTTTATACTATAATTGTACTTAAATATTATTATCGTATAATTTAACATGATATATAAATAATTTATTTTCCGTCCACTGAGGTAAAAAAAAAATACTTTAGGATATCACTACCCGACCCGAAAGTGATTTATTTTAAATACTATACATAATATTACTCTACACAATCCTATTCATCGATATGTTTAAAAAAACATCTATATATAATTTTATTTACACGTTATTTATATCATAACATATATTATTGTCTAATGAGAGCCCATATACCAAAAGCAGTGCCGTTAATCGTTAGACCTGTACATCAGTGTTTTATTGGTCTTTCGCAGGTTAATGTGATGCCATCTTTCGGATGGAGCTTATCGTGCTCGATAGTTATAATTTATGGTTTGACCCGCAGCATCTCACCATATTTATGGTGATATTTATGCTCAAAACGACTGTGGTATGAGGTATTTTTTTTCTTTATAAATGTATATACAGGCTTTGTTTCGTTTATAATTAAATCTGTGTAACTAGGAATTCCACTATCAGAAATTAAAACCACTGTAATAGTATAGGTAGGTACCTAAATGCGTTCGCTTATTGTTTTACAATAAATGTATGTACAAAATGTATCAAATAATATATACTATGTGCATTTAACGTAATACAGTCGACCTTCCGGAACATTGGATTCCATATAATGAGGCAACCAAAGACCGTATTATTATAGGCGCCGCACTCCGATACATCAAAATAATATCCGAAACATACGAAAATTTCGAAACACAGACGTTTGGATAGGAGTAATACTGTAGGTATTAGAACTGTCATTGGTTATAAAAGTAAAAAAAATTATATTAAAAAAAATAATAATTGCCTAAATCACCCGTTGTAGTAACATTATGATAATTACATAAATATAGGTATAGGTACCTTATTATATGAACGATCATAATTATTACTGTTAATAAATAATAATACAAATCACTAAGCTGATCTGTTTCACCTTTGTACCTAATAATTACTTAAAACTAACATTATAAACTAAGCACAATATACATAGGTAGTAAACGTGTATATTATTTAGGTATAAATATGTGAGTGCGCATGTGAGTGTGTGTCTAATAAATACTACTTAACTCTAAAATTAAAACTACATTTAACAATATAGTAATGATTATTTACAAAATCCAAACAACACAATGTTATATTATAATGTAATATCAACATTTCTATTAGAAAACAACAATATCAACGACTGAACGATGTGTCGAGCCTGAATTACATATACTATACTCTCATTCAAAAACAACTTTCAACACACTTCCGATAAATATTTAAAAGGACTGGACATGACTACATGAGTGGTAATAGTTCCATCTCGTTTTTTTAAATCAAAATATCACTAATATCTCTGTCCATATTAAGTTAAATGTTAGTATCTATTTCTTTGAAATGCTGTATGAATAAATAAAAATAAATCTTTGAATAATAATAAACTATAAAAATCACAGATGGAACGACTGTCACGACTACTGTAGCCTATACTGATCCGAATAATATGACTTATACTCACAAAATATGCCATTAATAAGGTTTATCGTAACTTTGTTATAATACAATATAATGATTTGAACTCTTTACCCCCAAGCACTCTTGGTGAAATTGACAAATATTATACAGATACTTTAACACTTATACACTTTAACCACATTCTCGTACATCAAACCGACCAGCAAGGCATATTACCGCCGAAATGTTAAATGACTCCGAAAATGTTCAAGTGGAACGCTAAAATATATTCAGAGTATAATATGTAAATTACGTAGAACTTAAATTGAAGTTACCTACTATAGTTTTAGTAACTTAAGTATTGAATGTCTTAATGCATTTAAATTTTTCAAAACTCTTTTGGGCTCTATAGAAAATTAAATTTTGTTAGTGGACGTAATAGGTAAAAGTGAAAACCAGTTATTGGTCACAACGTTGTTTTGCAAAACTATGTAATTTATAACTACAGATAAGTATGTCATTTGGTGTACCTAATAGTTTAAATGGGAAAGTTTAATTTTGGCGAAGATCTTAAAGCTTGGGGGACAGATATACCTGTACTGGCCGGTGCTTTAACTTAATACTGCATAAACAAAATGTCACTATAATATACAAACTTATAATATTAGGTATTGTTGAATAATATGTGATAATATTTTCATGCAAAAGCGTATACGGCTTTAGTTTAATAAAAGTCAGAGGGGAGCAAAAAAAGAAATTATGAATACCATGGTGCGTAAACCAAACAATTTAAAAGTCTCTTTTATGGGTTGACCCATTTTTCGTAATGAGTGATTGGTCCTACAATTAGATCGGCGGTGGAGCAGAGTAAGGCCCGACCAAAAGGTCACTGGACGATATGTATGAAGGTGCGTTAACTTCAACACAATAATGTTTCAATCGAAAACTACACACTATATTTTATAATATTGTGTATCAAAAAAACAAACATTATTTGGAAAAAAAAACTATGTTATTAAAATACAGGAATATTTTTAACTATATGTTAATAGTTAAGTATAAGGTACTTGTACTTAATCGAAGGTCTTAGCTAAGTAGATAAATACTTTTGATAGAAATTTGGTAGGAACAGGCGTGGGTCCAGATCTGGCTAAGGGGCTTTGCCCCACTTTGTAATGATTATATTTTTGAAAAATATATTACCCAATACCTAATATTTAAGAAGGTAGGTACTGAAATTGTATTATTAGTCATCTTTCTGATAAAAAAAAATTGTACATCTCATCACTCAGAATTTCAAATTTTTAGATATGGATCCGGATGGAAATGGTACTTAAATTTGTTTGAACTTGTTGGACATTTTAGTCTCCCAACTATTCCTCTAACATAGATTAAAGAAAATAACAGCTTTTCCGTCATTTTAAACGGTATGGTTTACGACTGTGGCTGAATGATTGGATTATTCCTTAATGATGCTGAAATCATATTCATCTTATTTTGAGAAAATGTATTATTTTATCTATGAACCTTTGTCCATAAATATATGAATAGGGGTAGTAAATTTGTATTTAACCGCAGTAGATCATACATAGGTACATCTTATAACTACCAAATTACCATCACCATTATTACCGGCGGATATTGGTAACGACTTGGGTACGGAGGCTAAGCCCACTAAAATTAGTTAAACCCACTCATAAAGTCCAATAAATTGAAACTTCTCTGTGGTTCTATGTTAAGTAAACATTTCAAGCCATCCACAATGTAACCGAACATCCGCCCATGCACTTTTATTATACATTTTGTATAAAAAATTGAATATTTGGTTAGTAATTTTTCTGAGACTTACACTATCTACGTTTTGCACTGCTTAAAAATACCACAAAGCATACAATTGTTAAAGCGAAGTGATTGCAATGACCATTAGTTAATAATTATTATTGAAAGAATTCGCTTAAAAACCTCTAAAATTAATTTTAAAATGTTGGTAATTAATTAATTTTTTTGTTAAATTGGTACGGTTTAAAATTAAGAACAAATCTTTAAAATACAATTTAATTTTCCCACATTTACTCGTATAATTGAATTACGCCCAAAAATTAACTATTAGATGTTATCTATTCCTTGCTACAGAAATAATTTTTAATATATTCGAACACAATCGAAGAAATGGTGTTTACACCAATCAATATAATCCACATAACAATTATGTCAGGCTAAACTTAGGCCAATATTTTTATACTTTTTTCATAAATTAAAACAGTTTTTCAGGAAAAATATGAAATATTAAAGATTATATTGTGTGTTTTGAAAATTAGCACTAACAACTAACAAATATGTCTCAGTTTCTACCCGTACAATAGTAGTCGATTATAACAGTCTTGTGGATTTGGAGTTTAAGATAACCAAAAAGTTTCCATATTAATTTATGTTTATAATTATAAAGGTATAATTAACAATAATAATATTATACCTAAAAATAATTTATTATGGAATTGAACCGTTGTATAAAATACTCTCAATTGTATAATAAAGAACAGTATAGTTATACTATAAGTGCTTCTAGTATTGTTATTATTATTCAATTCGTATTTCAATTTCATAGGTTTATCTACGAACACCCATATCCACAAAGCATAGTTAAAATCGAAAAAAGTACAGAGACCCTGACATAAAATTAGTGCGGATTTTCAAAGATTTTTGTGCTTAGAACCATACATTATATATTGGCCAACCATAATAATAACTGAGAGGCTTACTTAAAAACTTAAAATACTATATAGAGTCAAATCGGTAAAATGGGTTTTAAATTGTAATACAAAAATATTTTTCAATTGAGACGTTACAAAATGGTAAGAGATATTTAAGCGGGGATATTTTCTACTCCGAATTATTACCTAATTTTTTTTCCTGAACGACAATGATACAGCATAAATGTTATTAAAAAAATTAAGTTCTACGTAGTGTAAGTAATTAAAATTATTTGTTAAAATAGATTAACATTTTGGTCAGTCTAGCAATATGATTGCAATCAGCCCAATATTAGGTGCGTACTTGAAGCAACATGTTGGCAAAGTTTGAGTTTGTGAACTTGAAGTGTCTCTTGTCATAGAACTTGAGCAGCGCCGGACTGTACGGGTGTTTCTCTTTGAGATGAATGTAGTGAACTTCAGGTTCATTGGTGGTGTGTCCACATTCTTCACAAACGTACATCTGCAATGAAAAACATATACGTTAAATACTGTAAATATTATGACATCTGCTGAATTTATAACTGGCATAAATGCATGATAATGTAAAGTACCTTTGTCCTTCTCTCTTTGTAAGCATATTGATGATGTACACCGTGCACTTTCAAGCAGTGAGATTCAAGTGAACAACGTTGGGTGAACGATTTCTCACACAGATTGCACTTGTAAGGACGGACACCTGTTGATAGAAAAAACTTATTAATTCATGTGGTTAATCAATTTTATTCGAGGAAATAATCGAGTTTACAGATTTTTAAATATCGGAATGTTTGAATTTATTTCGTTTACATAACTAATTTAAATTGTTTTAAAATATTACAGATCGACTATAAAATAATAACTCTAAAACAAATTTACATTGTAAATCTTTAGGTGGCTCATAAGTCATAGCTGATATTAAAAATAATATTATCATTGATTTTAAATTATGTCTTAGATATTATGCAATTGTATTGCTATTAGTTATAACGAATAACTTTATAAATAGATTGTTTTTTCTTTTTTGTTCAAAAAGTGAAACCAACTATCTTTATTTATTTTTCAATTCAAAAATAATATTCAACCCTATCATAAATCCTAGACTTGTTATTGATTGCATATTTCTAAATACATAATGAACGTACCAGTATGTGTTCTAGTGTGTCGTTTCAAGTCAAACGTATCATTGAAACCCTTTCCGCAGAACGTACAAAGGTATCGTTTGACGTCACTGTGACATTTCATGTGTCTGTTTAACAAACGCTGTAGGTTGAATGTCTTGGAACACAGGTTGCAACAGAACTTTGAACCGTTTTTGGTTGTTTCGACTGGTTCGGGAGTAGTATTTATTGATACGATAGTTGCTGGAGCTACTGAAGTATTGCTCCTCTCTGGCTCTGGTGTTCTAATTAGCATTGATGGTGGTGGTGGTGGTGGTAGAGTGTCGTGATTGGCTAATGGGTTCTTAATGCCGTGGCCACCGTTAACAAACTCGAATGGCAAGTCATTAGGAAGGCCGAGCTGTAAATAATAATTGAATATGAGTACACACAATGAGTCCTGGGTGGTTTAAGGGAATAAAGAAATATATCAAAGAACAATATGTACTTTTGCCATCGATTTACTGGAGAAAGAAGAATATTGAGGTTTCCCTACGGGTGGGGTGGTCTTTCTCACCCTATGTTGCAGTACTCTGACATCCAAAGCGGAATTACTGGAATCTTTGCCATTTTGAGGCGGTGGCGTAAGTGAGGACATTGTACCATCCATACTGACGCTAGCAGGTGATGGTGCCGACATGCTGGTATTTGAGTCCATCTCTAACGACGATAAACCCGGTGACAACATCATCTGTCCACAAGCCTAAAACAATGAAAGGTTATAACGATTTGGATACACGGTAAGGGGTTGGAGAAATTAGACTAATGGTATGCTTACGTCTACGTTTTGTGGTTGTTGTAATTGCACTTGTATTTGTAACTGTTGCAGTTGTTGGTTGGAGTCTTCAAAACTGCTTTGTGATAATCTGTCTTTTGATATATCATAACTTCCATAGCTATTTCTACATGGTACTGGCTGTCCGTTATTGTTGTTGTTCACCTGCTGCTGTAGATAATTGCGCTTCTCCGATTGTGACTCGGAAAACCCGTTTCTATGTTCATTAAACATATGTAGAGGTTGTTCGACGAGTGAAGGAGGAATGCACTCTTGGGGCTGAAAAAGAAATTATATTAAAATACTGATAATCATTATGTGCATTAATGCACTATTAGTATTATTAATCATAATGCATTGCAAGTACGGTTGTTAGCGTGATACAATTATGTCATTTTTTAAAAACCAAAATATATATTCATAAATTTACCTCTTTGAAGAACAATTCAGCGGCGTCGTTGAGGCTGTCTAAGAAGTCGGGGTCCGTAGGGCCTGCGAAAGTAAGAGTAGCAGTGAACTGCAAAGGATCGTTGGATGTGCCATTTTCAGAATCAGCCATCAATGTGTCGAAACCGTTTGTTTCTTTTACGTAGCTTGACAGATCTTCGCAGTCGTCCTCTTTAATGTCTATGCCTAACGATGAAGCATTTTGTAACATTGAATATTGTTTCGGTGGACCTTCCAATCCAATGGAGAAAGGGCCACCACCACCAGCCACAGGATTTTGACCTGTGTCGTTGTTATTGAAACACAATTGTTCGGTCATCATCAAATGATATTGATTGTTGTACTGGGCGGAGTAGCAATTGCCACCCGATTTTATGAGGCTCTCGTGAAAGGGCGGCAGCGACACAGGACTGTTTGGTCCGCCGAAATGCTTGCCGTTGCCGCCGGGGTTCATGCCTCCACCACCTGGGGCCATGCCACCTCCCCCGCCTCCACTGCCCAAAAGGCCGGTGGGACCACCGCCTCCGCCACCACCGAGTGTGTACGAATGCAATGACGAACCGCGGTTTGAACTAGAGTTGGTACTACCTCCGTTTGTACCTCCCCCACCGCCTCCACCTTGTTGACCACCACTGCTCCTTCCACGACCGGCAGCGGCAGTGATAATACCATTTGGTGCTGAAACTAACTGTCCTCGTAGCGTAATAGTGAATTTGTTTTTGATGGCTCGAACAATGTCCAATTCCAAATCTTCTTCCTTTTTGGGCACATGATAATCGATTGGTGCGTCTTGTTCGGGTTCTTGGACAGTGCTCGGAGACTGTGTAACTGTTTTTTTCTGGCAGATAGATGGTGATTTGACGGCTGCCGGTGTTCTCTGTATGACGGACACCTGATGACATTTTGGTGCTGGTGGTGGTGGTGGTGGGGGCAACTTCGGTTCAGCCTCCGGGCTAGCCACAGCTTCCTCTTCGACTTTGATAGGGGGTGGTTCACATTGCCGATGGGTGACCTGCAAGCTATCTTTACTACCGTATGGTATATTATCGCCATCTGACGTGGATATGAATCGCCTTTTTGGCGGTGGGTTCCAGTCAGGCGATGGTGGACATATGATCGGCGCAGGAGTCTCAATCGACACCTTTGGACTAACTCGGTGGTTTGGAGACTCTGCTCTATTTCGTGATTCTCGCTCCAAACAATTTACTCGGTCGACCTCTTCATCGTCGTCCTGCAGTGGATCTTTCTTGTTGACATTTTTCTCTGTAAAACATAAATATAAATTAGTTTAAACGTACAATAGATCACTGCATGGTACAATTTGCCTAACCAAAGTCAAATCAATTGTCATTCGTATGGTGGGTCTGTTATTACAAGCACCTGTATACCGTGTCATATTCAATATCCCTTTTTAAACATCGCAAACATACGTAACGCGCGACGCCCCAAACCCTTTAACCCACTGCCAGACTGTTGTTTGTCTCCAGTCCAAGGATAATTGTTATATGCCGCGCCGACACAGCAACAAGGTCGTGGTCGCCCCAAGATAAACAACCGCCGCGCATGTTAAATATAAAAGGGTTACCGACGAACCCCTTGTTGACTACAATAAAACCATAATTCACATCGCCGTTGTAACAGTATTTGACCAGCAGTCTTTGTATTGTCAGACAGCACAAACAAAACGGGACAAATAAAAGGAACAACGCGCGACGTACAAGGCCGAGTTTTATTATTGTTCAACAGTCGTCCTCCCGACTCATTACATCTAATGGTCACAGATAGCAATCCACGCGTTCAACAATAGGGTAAAAAATGTGTTGTCAAACAAAGCGTTTGTGGTATTTTTAAGCCACGTCGTTACGTATGTAATATTATCATCACGTCCAATGAAATATACCGCAGTTTCCATATTAACGGGTCGTAAATTTTTTACGAGCCTCAAAGTCTTGTGTGAACTTTCGTTGAAACACGCGGAGGCCTCTGCGTATATAAAGACGAGCCACGGTGGAAGTAGGACGTGCAGTATAAAATACACTCACAGTATATAATATAATAATACGATAGTCAGCACCGGGTTTGGCTGCGTCACGAGTACCGGACGAACGGTTCTAACCGGATTGTCAAGAAATAAGGCTGCGTTCACAACGCAGTATTTCAATATCGAAACTCTCTGGTGTACAGCAGGTAATATAATACACCAATAATGCCTGTATAAAACAATAATAATAATATATTATTATAATACATCGATTCGAATCGGCGTCGTTCGACTTGGACGCGTTTAACGTGAAAACTCTATAGCTCTATAACTCTCTTATATCTATATAATATAATGAAATATTCTGGGTCATCTACGAGTACCTAGGTACACGTGTATATATATAAACGTCGTTCCGGTGTAGAAGTATTGGGTACGGAAGGAAAACGGAAAAAACCGTCCAACCAGCCACCGCGGCCGACCGTAACGATCAATGTCGTTGCACTCGGCCGTTGCCTGCACAGAAACACTATATATATAATACAATAATTATATATATGTATGTATATATTAATAATATAGCTGTGTCCGACCCGCAACATTTACCTCGGAGATTATTCACCGTAATGGTGACGGTCGTGTTTTTTTTTTTTTATTTATTTCACTTCAGCACACCAGAAAGAGCAAAAAGCGTACAATTTTCAGCGGTAACCAATTAAATCGGATTTTCGCGGCCATTGAATTTCGTTACGTTTACAACAATATTCAAATATATAATATACATTATATAGGTATGGGTAGGTGTACAGCAGGCAGCACAACGGCTGCAGTTCGCCGGTTTTTCACGACTACGTATATCCGAATCAATGCCGCCGACGAGTGGCTTGTGTGAACAAATCTTAAAGCGTGACTGGCAAAACTTGTTTTATTTTTTTATTTCATACACCATCGAAACGTGTACACGTACTTTTGTGTGCGCGTGTGTATGAGTTTGTGTGTGTGTGTGTGTGTGTGTGTGTGTGTGTGTGTGTGTGTGTGTAGGAGAGCGAGTTTGTTAGTGTACGCGAGCGTGTGTGTGCAGTGTGTGATCATAATAATATACGCGTACACAATACACGACGCTATTATATAGGTATATATATATATGTGTGTGTGTGTGTGTGTGTGTGTGTATATATAGGTATAACCGTGCTGCGAAATACTTGCTGAATTTCAAATCATTAACCAAGTTCAAGGCAAAGTTCACGTCTGCGCCAGCTACAACATAATGGTCGGTCGTTAAAATCTCCCAAGGACAAAATATCATACTCCGACGGCGGCGTGCGCGCTGCTGCACAGAGACGGTGGTGCCTAGCTATAATATATATATATATATATATATGTACATGTGTGCGTGTGTGTGTGTACGCATGCGTGTGCGTGTGCGTGTGTGTGTGTGTGTGTGCACTTGTGTGCGTGTGTGCGTGTGTATGAACGTATATAACGTGCGCGCGTATAATTTAAATTTTATCGCCATTCGAAATCAAACCGCCACCACCGCGCGCCAGCCACCGCCGCCAATCGGGACGACACAATCGACGATATATACCTACGTGACTCGAGTGCGAATATTTCGTACACATAGGTAGGTACCTATTATTAGGTATACGTTTTTTTTTACGGGACACGCGTGCTCGTGTGCGTATATTATACAACGAGTTAATATGTTCGGCGCTGCCTCCACCGCGGCGTACCTATGCGCAGTCGAGAACCCCGAAAAATGTTTTTTTTTTTTTTTTTTTAAAACACCGACCTTGGACGGATTTTGGCCGCAACCGTACGGTATATTCCCGCCCGACGACGGAAACGGAATAGTAAACGAATGTGGGTGTTACTCGCCCGTATATTATTACCATGTTAAATATTTTAATATTATTATTGCAATAGTGGCGCGTAGGTCTATGGCGTTATGGGTATGTCGTCCCGCGATCGTGTGTACTGATGTTCATTCTGTGAATTATACTACGTTTTTGTTTTTTGGCCCGCGTGGGACGGACGTTCTGCGAGAGAGGGCAAAATAAAACTAAAAACTGAAAGAAAAAAAAACCGTACACGCATTATGCATTACGTTATTATATTATTATTATTATTATTATTGTACTACGAAATCATAATGGCGAACGACACACTCTTCTTCTCTTCCGCCGGGCACGACGAGCGGCCGCGTATTATAACGGTACACGCCGCCGTCACACACACACACACACACACACACATACACACACACACACATTATATGCACACTTACATACACGCGTATTGTAATGTATATATTGTGTGCATGCGTATGTATATAATATAATATGGTCGGGCGACAAAACGACGAGCCGGACGATGCCGTAGGCGCGACGCATACACATGAAGTCGTGTGTGTTTTTTACGGGTCGCTGGTAAATACCTGAATAAAAAATTAATAACGCCGACCGTTTTCGGTTTTCGGTGTGTAATGTTTGTCTAGTGCGTCGAACAATAATTACATAACCCCGCGCCATGCGATGGGTGCGATATTACACATAGAGTAATGTACCTGTTTGCGAATCTTTCGCAGAATAGGTAAAGCGACTTCGTTAGGACGCTATAACTGCTCTAAACATGATGTCTGTGTGTAATTTTCTTCGATCCTAGAAAATTACGTTTCGTGTACGTCGTAATATTGTTGAGACGCGGCGGGCGTTGGACTCGGCGAGGAGTTACATCCTCCTCGGACAATAAGCGAACTTTGTACGACGATCAGAGATGTATAGGAAAATTATTTTTAAAAAAACATGCTACGCCACGTAGGCTGCTATACCTAATTTAGACGCCGCCCGTTATGCGCCACGAGCGTATCATAAAAACCTATATGTGTATTATATGCTAAAAAAAAACCATTAAAAAACTCGTCGATTGAAATAAATAGGCAAATTATGGCTGATGTATTTTTTTTTCCACCGCGAGTAGTCCGCGATTTTCTATGACGTGCAATAATACAAAACGCGTCATAAATAAAATATAACACACGATATTATTATATTATTATAAATAGTTTTCGGCCGTAAATTTTCAGTGCCATTGTCCTGTCTGCGGCAGCGTAATATTATGCACACAATAATATATAACATAAGTACCTACCTACCTACCTATATACGATACGTATAGACGAATATAACCGCTAGCAGTGTGGCCGCGGCGATGATGGGCGGGTGGGCGGGCGCGCCAAAGGACACCGAACGGCGACGGCCTCGGCCGCAACAACGGACGCATATAACATTATAACCGGATAAAGGATATTCTGTTATTTATAACGATTTTTATTTTTTATTTATTTTTTTTTTTTTTTGAGAAAAAACGTAACCGTCTATAGGTAGAGAGCAATATGATATAACGCGTACAATAATACGTGTCTCTGAGTGTATATAATATTATTATACGTATAAACGCTCTCCGGTCTGTCCTCGAGACGCCGCCGTACCTCACCAGTCGCGATGTCGTGTCATGTCCATAATATTATTATTATTATTAATACTGTCGTTGGTAGACGCATTTAGCGATCGCTTTTGCCTGCGCCCGAACGTTCGCTGAAAATCGCGCGGCCTCGAATTATTTTCTTAATTATATTTTCTCTCGTGTAAGTGGGGTTTTTCGCCGACGGCTTCACGAATCCTCGCGAAAATACTAAAAACCAAGTATCGACGAGTATTGCTCCAAAAATATTGTACCTACTGGTCGCGACACGACGAATGCGCGACCAGACGTGTCTTAACCGCGGTTTACATAATATTGTCGTGATTTCGGTGGTTGTGGGGGGGGGGGCAATATTATATATATTATTATTGTATTGTGACGCACGTCCGACGAGCCGGTCAAAAGAACTTGACGTTATACATAAAAAATAAATAAAAATTGTGATATGTATTTTAACGTCGTCGCCGCCGTTGTCGTCGTCGTGGCATTGGTCGGTTCGGAGGTCTCTCTCTTTCTCCCCCTCGATACGTATACCTATGTATAATAGTCGTGTACAGTCAGGTTTTTGTCCGGCACACCTCGATAGACTTCAAGGTAAAACTCGTTTCAGGTTCATTACGAACCGATGCCACTATGATATTATTATATACAGTAGACCGTCGGCTAACGGCCGCAGAACCTATTATATATATATTATATATATATATATATATTAAATATATTTATTATATATGTATACACATTATAGAGATCGACGGACAGAGTTTTATATGTATATATATATAAAAAAAAAACAGATAAATAAATGTATAATGTACCGTCGCGGGGCGGGGAAACAAAAGAAATCCGCCGGCTATAACAGTGATATTCAGAACGATTTTATACAATATTATACGTCGTGTGAGCTGCGTCTGTGGCTGTGTACGGTTCGTCGTTACACGCCGCCGCTACTTCCCCTCGCTCGCCGCTCCTCCGAAGCCGCCATAGTTTTTTGCCACATCGCCGACACGGCAGCGATTGTTCCGGTGGTGGTGGTGGGGCTAGCGAGTTTCCCCATGTGCAAGTACGGTCAATAATATTATAACGTCAGTCATAACATTATTATTATTATTATTATTATTATTATCATACGGTTGTATAATCGATTTTTGCAATGCGATTTTCGCCAAAATCGCCTGGTTGAATTCTTCAACGAGAACGACGAAGGTTATACGATGGGTAATTATTATTTGCATTATTACTGCGATGGGACGTTCAACTATCATCATTATCATATAGGACATAGGCTATATACGTCCTGCCACAGCACTTGTACCGGGCAAATGCGGGTTTACTAGGCACACTTGTTGATTTCTGTCACCTATAACATTATTATCATGCAGGTTGTACCACATCATACAGTCGCGCAATAAATAATGAACTCGATGAATAGCGCAGTTACAGTATGAAATATGAATCAAACTAGATGACACAAAGTTTAGGGCACACTGGCATAGAGCATAATATTATTGTATGCACAGACAATAGATAGGTACGGGTATTTTTCTTTTTCAACTCTGCCTGCAATTCATCACAAACACGAAGTGAGGAAGTAAATAAATATGATTATAATATTATGACGTCAATGGATGGTCTGAATTTTTTTTTATGCCTTGAAAATAATTCCTTAAAATATCTACTGCCGTACTCATTACTCGCATTATGATACCAATATAAATAACGTTCACGTTTGTCGACCAAACGATTAATGTGATCATGTCCCGTTTGTCGAGGTGAACGGTGTGTGCAAGACCTCGGTGTTCGTACATAATATATTATTATATGGGTACAACGGCCATCTATAAGTACAAACCGTTAATAATAAATATAAACGCGTTTATAGCTCAAGATTAAAAAATATGTTATTAATTATTAATTTTTTCACTATTAATTAATACCCATACGGTTTGCGCGTGAAAGCCGTAATGACGTACTCGTCATACGTCGTATTATATTTTTTTTGCTTCAAAACGTCTGATAATTTGGAACAAATAAATAAACAATTAAACGGTTTAATAGTTTTAGTATAGTCATTAATTTATTATTAGCTATAGCTGAAACGAAAGCTTGTGTTTAGTTTTTGCAGAGCCTAATTATTGCAACAACACTTTTCACGATTTCCATTACAGTCGATTGTAACGGGAGAGATTTCAATGTTTAAAAAATATAATAAACTATATTTCAAATTAAATCTTTTATACAATCACCTTAAAGATTGCTTATTGCATCTAATTATAGAATACTGGTTGTTCAAGTTAGTTTTAATAGTTAATAACATAATAGAAAATAGTTAAATAGAAAATGTAGGAAATAAAAATTCACCACTATACAACAATCGTTTTAGTTACTATTGAGTTTATTATATCATTTTACGGACCTATGTCATATTCTTATGAAGTCAACGAATTTAAGTGTGGAGTTATAATTTTAAAATAAGTAAATATTTCTTCCCAAAAAGATTTAAAAATAAAGTATCAAGTTGTAGAACATAAATAAATAAATTCATGACAATTACCAATACATTTATGTTAAGCTATTTGCATTCATAGTTACTTACTAATACACAATTGGTTAGATATAATACATGTTTTACTAATCTTTCACGAAGTGAACAATAATAATAAATGTTTTTATTTATACAATAATATTTTATTTGTGGTATTGTGCTTAAAGAATTTAAATATAAAATCATGATGTGTGAACTGATAATTATGGCGAGATTTACATATTAATATGGGCATAAGTAATGCAAAGGTGGTGGATACAAAAGACAATTTTTTTATGGTGTGCATACAAAAGTGGATTATTAAGGAGACAATATGAAGTCGTTAAAATATGCGCCGACTATTCATCTTTGATAAATTTAGAAAACACCATGAGAACCACTGACAATAGGAGCACTGATTTTGGGCACCTGTAACTTAAGCAGTGTTCACTGTTCACCTGTTATGAGTGGCAGTCACCCTTCGAAGGAATGATATAAACTGCAGAGAAAGGGAGTGATAGAGAAAGAGAGAGTGAGGGAGTAAGCGTATATAGTGGAAGAGTATGAAGAATGCTGTTGCACCCTCCGAACAATATGATTTTATCGTGTATAATATTTCATTTTCCCTTATTCGGTATACGCGAGCGGCGGTAATAAAAAGGGTCCGAGGGGGAAACGGTTTTTATTGTAAACCATTCATGAGATATTTTTCGAAAAACAATTTCGACGTATATATAAATTCAACAATGATAATGTAAATGGTCACGATAAAAAAATATTTATTACCGTTCGAGAAGAACACAATATTATATAATATTATACAGTATTATAATATTATACACATACACCCATCAATGGCCGTGCACATAACTGTGTTTATAAAATATACAGCGCAGGTGTTTTCCGCGATTTTAGGTTTGAAACCGTTGCGCTAACTTGTGTCGGCGCCGAGCGTTTCCGGAAGTGTGCATACCTCGCCAATACATATCCCCTGCAGCAAGGCCTTACGCGACCATGAAACAATAATAATTTAATATATGGCTATAACATCGACGACGGAGACAAAACCTCCAAATCCAACACACGTACAACAATGTGATAATATCGTATTCGGCGCAGTGCGAGTTATGTGAAGGTGGTTGGCAAACCGTTACGTAAAATTTAATTTCGATTCAACCTATTCAGACCCGTCTCGTCCATACAATATAATCAAGTCGACGTTGACGTTCTTGCAAGAGGAGAGAAAAAAAACAATACGCAATTTGTGTTATCTAAATCGTATGCGCTCACACACACACACACACACACACACACACACACACACACACACACACACACACGCACACACGCTGTTGTATTTTGCGACCTTGCGTGTAACCAGTAAAATTATTCGTAAAACAATGTCATAATGTTCTACCGTATAGTTGAACATAAATTATTTTACATTATTACGGTCCCGATAGGACAGCGATTGGTCTCGAAAACGTTTCGCGCTCAATCGTCCGTATACCGCATACCCGGTGCAAAGTTCGATAACACCGAGTTCGGGCACAGGTGTGGGGTGGTACCCACGTAGGCGTATTATAATAATAATTCGCTGTCGTACGGATAGTTATTGAGGTTTCCGAACAGCGGTTTCCGTGCGAATAAAAAATAATGTACATCACGATGCACGCGGGACGGAAAAACCGCAGCAGAAGAAAACGGCGGAACAATGGACGACTGCGCGTACAGTGGGTATATATAGCAGTCGCAGAGAGGTATAGGTACACGATATATATATATATATATATATGTATAAACCATGGGAAAAATCACGGAGGCGTGTAAAACGAGCGAAAAAACCAAATAGAAGGAAGACGAAGAAGACGGAGGAGGAAAAAAATCCGAAAGACACGCCACCGCGACTTTGCGACGTCGGTAATTATCGTAGGTATAAATATATATATACATGTGTACCCGGGCAAATTGTCGGAACGCATTGTGCCAGTTTGCTGACCAACCGAGCGTCTTCCAGAACGTTGAACTCGCGCGGTAATGACGACCCGTGAAGCGAAACGAAATTGACCTTGTTTTTTATTTGGTTTTTTTTTACATTATTTTTTAATTCTCATTATTTTTCCGTCCGCGCCGCGAATTCGCGCGTTCTCGGTGGGAGTTGTATTTGTATTTTTTTTCTACCATACACGTATACCTATGTAGCAGTATTCTGATTCCGCCGTAATTTTCGTTTCTCTGTGTACCGTTTAGCCGTCTCCCCGTCGCCGCAGGGTCCGGGGACCGGAACCGTCGCCGGAAACCGAAAGCCCCACGAAAAGTCGTATTCGGATCATATGTGCCGTATAGTGTCGATGGCGTGGCGGAGGAGATGCTGTGCCGGAAAGCGGTGATCGAGACCCGCGATCAAATTGACGGCGTTGGCCGCGGAGGGGTAACGGGAATGCGAGATAACCGGTTTTTCCGTTGACGAGAAACAGAACACAACGCAAGCCCGAGAATAATGATGGTGATGATGACGATGACGATGATGCGATGATAATAATTATTCTCGAGGCGACTATACTATATAATATTTATCATTGATAAATTATATAGGTTTACTGCATATTATACGCACCATATAATATGTCAATATCTGTAATGCGGAAACGAACGAATTAACATTCTCGCATTTTTGTCTTGAAAAATATGTATATAAGAGACATGTTAACTGTAAATTAATGTTAATTGCGTGAAATGCGATTTTATTTTTATTTTAGACGATTTTTCCCGTTGGTTCAAATAAATTATATGGGTTGAATTGTTTTTTCACGGGCTTTGCCAAAAAAAATTGTATATTCTACAGCCAAGATATCCAAAGAAAGTTCTGGCACACTATAGCACATTATATATTATTTATATCTAGGGACCGAACAACAGGTTTTTATCTATAGAAGGAAATTGTAAGTCATTTGCTTAATAACATCTGCTTTAATACCGTTCCAGACGTCCATCCAATATGCTATAGGTAGCGATCTTGTGACACGAATGCGCATTACCGATTTGTAATATGATTTCGCGGTATACTTTCTTTTATAGTATCCGAAAATAATGATGTACACCTGTATAATATTATATTGTTGGTGTTGGCTAAATTAATGAGCAATTTCTGAACGGCGGCGGAAACACGATGGAAAAAAATTAGTACCTGTCAGTTTTTTTTATTTTAAAATAAATATTTTTTTCTAGACTATATACGTTTTCAGACTTATTATAGGCAATAGTCTTCTTTTGTAGTGCCTATATCTAGTAACAAGATTGAAATAAACACATATACGGCACTATTATTTTATTTTATTTTATATTAGCACTTTTGAAAGTTAAATTTACATGTTTGATTCTTAGATATATGTAATGCTTTTACTAATATTTAAAATTTTACATTTTATTTACAGTTCACATAAACAGTAGGCAATTATAATGTTTATTTGCATATACTAAATCTTACATCTTTTAGTTCTAAGGCCATGTCGAGCGAGTATATATCGGTATAAATATAAAATTTGTTTTTTTTAAGTTATCATCATATTCGAAAATGATTTAACATTGCAGTAATGAAATGGTTTTCACGATAGTTTCTGAATTCTTTAAAAAGAAATATTAAACTAGAGGTTCACTATTTCAAACTCAATTTATCCTAAATCGATTTAAAGTTTAAATTTTATGCTATAATATTATAAATATTCATACATTAATATTTTAAGTCATTAAGATAATTTATAATAACTATATTGATTCAATAATATAATACAATAAAGTATTGGTTTTGATAAATGTTATTTCTTATTTATATAGAATATATTTAAAAGTATGGTTATAATATGTACTTAAGTATATATTATATTTCACGTTTTGACTTTTGGCCTCCAGTCGCGTCAAGTTGAAACGGCGTTAGATGATCATTATATTTAATAAGTGAACCTACCTATACAAATGTGAAGGGAAAAAATCCTTGCCAAATTGTGGAACCACGCAGGTACATAAAAGGAGTATAAGTACAAGGCGTGGCCAAAATCGGATTACACGTGAATTGCCAAATATTTTTTTTTTGTAAATTTTTTTACCGGCTCACATTGCAATCGCTCGCTGCGGGAACGGTCCACGCTTCAGAAATTGTCTATAAACGCCTGCGGAGACCAGAGGTTATAAGAACCATCATCTGCCACTATTATTCACCTACTAAACAAAGGGTATAAATAGATAAGTATGTATGCACAAACAAGTGTATAAGACCACTTGTAATGAATAAAACTGGGGTCGAACACAGATTTATCGATTTCGGGTTCAAAGACACACAATAGGCCTCAAGGCTACCGTATACGACGTGATTCAACACCCCTCATAATTCCCTATCCTACCCTACAACGGATGCATTATAATATTCAAAATAAATTTACCGAGGTAATCAATGTTACAATACCTATACTGCAGGTATAATATGTGTTTTACCGATATTATCTGTTGATGTCAGGTCTTAGACGATGCCCTTTACAATAGTCGATTAGGAGCTAAGAATGCGATAAGAGGACACAAAAAGTAAATCAATTACTATAATGAATTAACGAAATTAGAGATATTTTTTAATGTTCGAAAGAAATAACATTTTTAGCAAAAAAAAAACAAGTATAAACTATAATAACGCTTAAGAATACTATTTAAAGAAATAATGACTGGATAATTGGAAAGAATTATTATTGCCTTATAACGTAGTGCGCTTACATTTTCGTTCAACGAATTCGCAATTATTTTATAAGTCCGGATATAACAAAAAAAATATCATACATCGATAAATGAGTAGAAATAATCATCGTAATTGAATATTAGCCATGTTCGAGTATGGCTCTAACTTACATATTATTATCACAATGAAATTTGAATAACTGCATATATTACAAAATGTGAAATCCCGTATCGGGCGTTTAAGTTTCCCTACAGGCAGTGGCTGGTCATGCGCACCAGCCGCGAGTCAATTTATTAGTGTGTTAAATATTATGATCACGGTATACAGTATATCTATAGAAGTACGTTGTATAATAACCTTTGCGTTCCAAGTATATAATAATATACGTGGTGCCACAAGCAACCGCCACGTCTAAGTCTGATCGATTACTATATGGTTCCTAGAGCGTGCGAGCTTGGACACGAATATCTCATGTGCGGGTGGTATATAATATCATAGCATAAAAAAAGGAAAAAAGTCTTATAAAAAATCCTATAAAAAATAATAATGCGTTCGGAGAAAAAATATTTTACCGTTACACAGATCACAATATTATATTGCGCTAAATACTTAACATACGGATATAATATATGAGGCGCGTATAGAGGCAGAACAGCTTAAAATGTGGTTTCATTTAACATTTTATAATTTACCTAAGAGTAGAACAGTAGAATTTATATTTTAAAACCAATAATAAATTGGCCCTTGTAACAGTCCGCTGGACAATATAATTTGTTTTGGAAAATGATTGATTTGATAATTAATTGCATAACTAGTTATATTATAGAAAAAAATGATTTTATCGAAAATATCGGATTCTAGGTTATCTGTTCTGGTGTTACGCACCCCATGGGTACATCACGTTATATATACCACCTAACACAATGCGTACTGCAGTTTAATATATTATTAAAAATTATATTTTGTTATCGCGACAATAGACACTATTATTTTGTGTATATACGAACATTTTATATTATGATATGACGATGATAATAAATGTCAGACTGGGCCTTACCTTGTGGGGTTTTCGGCACCGGTGACTCTTGGACGACTTTGGACTGCGGCTGCTGCTTTGGCGGCGGCGGTGGCGGTGGTGGAGGCGGCAGATGCTGCCTTATTGGTGCAGGAGGCGGTGGTGGCGGAGCAGGTTGGTGATGGTGCTGATAGTGGTGCTTTATGAACGGCGGAGGAGGTGACGGTAGCCGGTCATGGTGATGATCGTTGTGATAATTTTGCAGCGACTGTACCAGCGGGTCGGAGGAAACGTGCGCGTTTCCCTTTTGGTTTTCCAGCAGTTTCTGTTGCTGCTGGTGCAACCGATTTTTGATGAGGAATATCTTCGGCATTTTGACTTGGTGGCGGCGGCTGGGTCACGGGCAGAGTTGATGTGGCGACACAAATATGTTTTCCGCGACGAAGACGAAACAAATTCCAAAAAAAAAAATCAGCAATGAAAATCAGCCGTTAAGTCAGCGAGTGTGGTATCCACAAGTGTCACTGTCAGCCGCGCCGGTAAGGTGCGTAAAGTGCGGGCCGGCGGCACGTACACCACCGCAACAGATTCATAATGTTAAATCGTTTCGCCGGGACGGTGTGATATATTTTAGGAATACACTTTTGACGACGGCTACGGCAGATACTGATATGTAATGTGTATGCGGTAGTAAAAATTAATAAAAACCAGAAAAAAAACGCACTAAAAAAAAAAAATTAAAAAAGACGTAACGAGCGAACTTACACAATAATAATATTTTTTCGAAAAAATAAATACCAAAATCAAAAAATACTACTTCTAATAATAATAATAATAATAATAATAATAATGCAACGGACGACCAAACGGTACGTCGGTGAAATCGGAGCGGCGATCGACGTGTCGTCTGACGGACGCGACGGCGGAGAAGCAAGAACTGGCTTGGGAACCAGCGAACCCGCTGCCGGCGGCTAGCGGAGACCCTCCACTTCACGGGCGGTGGCGGCGGCTGTACCAGTGTAGGCGTGGCGATGGTCCACGGGTGGGGGGCTGTCGGCGCGTCGGACGTGTATGTGACCGTTGTGGATGTGGGCGAGCGGGGGAGTGGATGTACTGAACTCTGGTACATATTATAGAAGACCGTGTCCGGACCACTGCCAAGATCACGGTTTCTGCGGTTGTGGCGGCGGCGGCGGCGGCGGCGGTGGTGGTGGTAAAAGAAGAAACAGAATAATAATAATAATAATAATAATAATAATAATAATAGTACTGTATAGAATAGAGGAAAACGAAAAATACTATGGTAATAGTAATAATAACGCGGCGGGGAAACCAGTCTGATGTAACCGGTGGCGCGCATGCGCGGGGTACGCACCATATCTTTAAACCCGTTCGACGGAAGAACACGATTTTCGTACACACGCGCACACGCACACACGCGAACGCAACAGGTATATAATAATATATTATCGTTGCCGTCCTGTTATACCCTCCCTTTGACCGTATTTACCGCACTACGCTCCGCTCGCCCATCCCCGCCCACCGACTCACCGATGACCGCTCCGCCGTCGACGACCGGCCCCTCACCCACCCACCCACCGCCACCGCAACCGTATTCGACGTGTACGGCGACGACCCGCTATAGTCCATCTTGTCTACCGTTGCCGATATAATAATTGTACTTATATATTATGTACAGGGTGATTCGAATGTCTTCGAACCATTACGAATTTGACATGGCTCGCAGCAATAACCCATAAGTCACACGGGTAAACGACGAATTTCGAGGGGGTCACGGACCAAATAACCATGGGCCCCGTGCCTCAACAAGTGACTAAAGCCAAAAAGGGACCACTTGCATTATTTTGCCATAGGTCACCAAATAACTCTGAATGGTCCTCGACCTATGCATACAGGTACAGGTACCATCGTCAAAATAAGATGTATAAATCTATTTTTGTCCATTTTTTTTTTGATTTTTGTTGCTGATTTCGTTGCTTTCGAACGTTCGTAATTTATAAGCGAATTGCTGTCAATAATAATTGTGGTGTCGAGGTGGGAAAATCAAACAAATACCGAATTTTGAATACTGAGTATGTTTGGACGGCCAGAGACATTAATTTAGTGCTTAAGTTTTTTATTGTATAAGTTCAAAGTTATATCACTCTATGTTACAACTTGAATATTTTTAAATTCACCCCAACCCAACTGTACCTACATGTTTAAAATAAATATGAACTTTTTAAATCGTATAAAGACTTTTGATTCATCCTGTATAGTATAGTATATTTTTGTATTATTATGTTATATTGTATTATTTATTGTGCGTATACACACAACGTACGATATTATCATTATTATTATTGTACACTCTCCTAGACCGAATCAGTCGACCGGTTTTGTATTCATTTATCCGCATATATATGTAGGTACCGATATACATATATGTTATACCATATGCCTGTAGTTTTAGATAGGTTATTTCTATATAGTTTTTCATTTTCTGTTTCTATCTCTCTCTTTCTCTCTCTCTCTCTCTCTCTCTCTCTCTCTCTCTCTCTCTCCGAGGATAAACCGGAGAGCCGCCACAGAGTCAATGTCAAAACACGACGGACGATAAGTTTTACTTTTCGCCATTTGTTGTCTTATGTAGGTATATATACGTATAAATATTATGTCCGCCGCCGACGTGCACCATTCTAAACTGTAAAATCGAACGTTCACTGCTGCAATCTCCGAACGACCCACACATATCACTTTATTATTATTATTATCATCAACATCTGCATAAATACACCGAGGATTGTGAGACTCATTTTTTTTTTACTCCGATTTAAAACGTATTATATCACACTGCTTATAATCAAAACGACAGTAAACGGTAAACGCGACGTCATCTATAATCAACGCTCCACGGTAAATATTGGTCGCTTATGATATGCGTAGGATTGCACTTTATACGCATATAACGAAACGATAGTTTAGAGTTTATAGTTAATTGATTGTTGCCAACAAACGCCATTATAGATACATTAAGATAATAGACGAAGCAGGCCGAAATAATTGTCAAAAAGTGCAATTACGAGTCTAGACTGTTGAAAAAAAAAATATGTTTGAACAATAAGCCATTACTATAATAAGCCATTACGAGTTTATATTGATTCTTTAAAACTCATTGATAATACGAGACAATTTTTTATTCGCTAGTGAGACTATTATAACAAGACCAATATTTTAAAGTTTAGAACATACTGAAGGTGACACACAAAAAAAATACTCACCATTGTAAAACTAGTACCTATACATTCGTCACTCAGCTGAGAATCTAAAACTTTAATGCATGGCTGAAAAATAGGTACGTACTACTGTTACATCTATAAGTACCAAAATAAACTGTTAGGTTTTTGAATTATAAAATAAGATGATCATGTAGTATTGCAATGTTCACCAAAGCGATGCACATTGACTTGTAATAAACATATTATTAAATATCGAGTGTCAAATAGGTATATTATATACTTTTGTTTAGGAATTTGAGTATTACATTTCCAACAAATATACAGATGCCTTCTGCTGAAAGAAAATTGAACGCACGTCAGGAAAAATATTGCATCTCAACTCTCAATTGATGCGTATTATAAAGCAGTATACTGTTAGGCACACAATAGGCCACTTATACATGTAGGCAATTGTGTGTTTTTGATTTACAAATTTACAGTAAAAAACGAACTTATATATTATGTTGGCATAGATACTATGTTTGAATTTACCTAACAATAATAGTCAACATCGCAGAGTTAAACCAGCGCTTATAAAGGTTTAGGTACTTATATTGATTCTTCACGCATTTGTTATTTTCAATTTTATCAAACACTTTATGTGCACCGACTAATTCGAAAACTACCGTCTGCTGTGTTAAATCTCCGTCAATACAGTTATTGCGTTAATACACATTTTTTTAAGATTATACCATTACATTGAACTTTGTGGGTGTTTGTAACAAGTTATATTCTTCAAATAAGTTTGCCCCATAACTTCAAAAACATATAATTAGTTCGGATGTGAAATATGATGCATATACGTTGGTATACTCTGTAGGAATGCTTATCGAAAATCTCTGAACTCCTCCACACGAGTTGATAATCGACATCGTATTGTCGTGTGTATACTGTACAATACATTACAATTTACGATTACCTACACAAAGAACGTCATAACGAGTATACCTATTTATATAGAATAAAAAGGGGCAATCGTTTTGACAACATGCCTGCAGAATTAAAAAATGTCTAAAAAAATTGTTGAAGTAAAAAAACTAATAATCCACTCTTTTGACGATTATAATTATCATCATTATTATTATTGTTATTATTACTATAATCTGCAGTGGTGCATTTACGGTTTACCGTACAGAGTGGTCCATTATCGGCGTTGTCGCAGTTTACTTGACGCTTGTTCTACATATTAAATGAAAAAAAAAACGAGAAAACTCGGTGGCATGGACTGTGAATGTATTATATGAAGTAATTTAAATTATAATGTGTTTATTTATAGAGCTCCTTAAATATAATTATAATAATCGTCTTAATCAGATCCACTATTCGGATATCTCAGCAGTAGCTCGCTCTCACACGACTATAACATATTTTATCATAATATACTTAATGAAAACAATTAACTTGAATAAGTGAAGTGGGCGTTAAGAACTCTAAGCTATAAGTTAGTTAACAAACAATATGTTTAACTCTAAAAGTCTTAAGTTATACTTAACACTTATAAAACAGAGAAAAACATTAACTTAAGTCAGTTAAGTTTGTTTTTTAATTACCAACTGAGCCATACATATTTTTATAGCTTATTATAGTGGCTGTGGAACTCTTTATTATTTTTATGATTACTAAATATTTTTTTCGAAAAATACATCCTCACTATACAGCTGCAGTAGCTTAGAGAACTACTGCACGTTTGCGTCAGCTTAAATTATTACCTACTAGTTATACCAATCGAGGAATATTTATTTGATTATTTGCACCCATATTTAAAATCATTGTATTTATCCTGATAAAAAAAAAAAAACATCAGTTCATTTGTTTTGACTATTTGCAGTAATAATTTATAGGAGCACATATTTTGAACGAGGAAAATTCGAAAATATTTTTGTGTAACCGAGTTTTTCAGGAAAATGTAGATACTTTATGTGTAAACAAGATTTTAAATTTTTAACTTAACTTGTTCCACAAGAAAAAAAAACAGAAAACTCGGTTGCCCGGCATAATAATAATATTATAGTTATATTTATGTACACGGTGTCTATTTAATATAATCATAATTATTGTACTCTGTCGCCTTAATCGGATCCACTATCCGGCTTCCTCTGAAGCAGCTCGGTCGCACGTGTATAACGTGTACTTCATAATAATATAATGTATTATAGACGTCGGTGTATATATATATTTATATTGTTATCGCATACGGCGATCTACAGTGAATCATAATAATGATATTTCACATTATTTACTTACCGCGCTCATAACCTACTCGTGCATTTTAATGTCTAATAACGGGCCGTGATAGAGGGCGGTGGCCGGTGTTTTATTTTCTTAATTTTTATATTTTTTTTTTTTTTTGGAGATCATTAAACCGAACCGCGGATGGCTGCTTTTAATTTGCGAGCGTTTCGACGTTTTAAATAATCTCTGTATACCTACGTTACGCGTGTGCATTTGTATAATAGGCGTGTTCACCGAAATTGTGGACAATTAAAACATTTCGTATAGGTCATTATCCTTTTTGTACATGCTCTTGTACTATATATAGGTACCTAACTAATTCCACCGTAAGTATATATAGTGCTCGAAATTAGTGCATAATATACACACACACTGCACGCTTATAAATGCCTATACATATAGTATAAAAAATACGGCGTGCTTACGTCGAAGGTGTATATATTATTCAGATTATTATATTATATTAAAAGTAACTTCAATAACGCATATTAATCCAGCGACGCGTAGACAATAATGTTTCGGGGTGTGTTAGTACTTTTTAAAAATTATAACTATTTTTTTTTTTAAGAAACATAATATCTATGACACCACACTTCATCAAAAAAAAAAAAAAATTAACGATTCTTACAATACATTTTTTTCTATAATAATATTAATTATTGAGTCTATATATTTTGATATCAGTCATTTTCAGATTTGTCCATTCATCTGTGCACCAAAACACCTACCTACGTGCAAAATTTCACGTTTCTACCAGTACCCAGGGTACCTTATAAGTTTGTTTATAATTTGTGATGTCCAATAACCATAAATAAAACTCAATATTTTCAGGGGATTTTCAAAGTTTTAAAAACCCCCTGCTACACGACTGTGTGCAGTTTATAGACGTTGTTACTATCCGTGATTTATATTATTAAGAAACAGTTTTTTATGTTGACACGTTGTATTATGCATACAAAGTATACAATGTCGTATTACGACTCACCCACACACTACCCTGTAGCATACAACCATAGGACTATAAGATTAAGATTTTTGACAATTTTTTATTAGTGCGCTTAAACATATTTTAAGTATTGTATACATACTATTATAAATTTCGTACGACGATACATCTGGTCACCGAAGACCTAAGAATTCCTACAGTTATGTCTTATGTGTGTGTCATACAGTTCAGGTATGTAAATTGTAAATAGTCACGAACTAGACCCTATAATTGTATATGGTTGTATTTGTACCAATAACCTATATAAACTGTTGTACCCAACTCTGGCGCCACCCGTTTTAATTAATATCATTTCAATTAAAACATTATTAGTTTATGACAAAGGAAACACGAAATTTCAACAATTATATCGAATGCTAAAAACAAAATACAAACACAATTAAATTTATATTAAATACTAAAAACTAAAAACCTTTAAATGTGTAAATGTTAAAAATATAAAACAAATGTAGTTCAATGTTTCAATGTCTACAATGTAGATCTTACAGATATTTGATAAAATTAAAATATTTAATAAAAAAAAAAAATATGTTTTGCAATATACCAACAACCTATTTATAACGCATGTTTTTGATACATTTAGAATTAAAGGTATATTTGGCATATTTATCACCCATACAGACATGCAGTTCACTTTCAGAAATTGCATCGGTACCATACGATTGTATCTATACCTATATTATATATTTTATAGTTTATACTATGAGAATTTTTATACTGCAAACGAAAATAGATGCTACGGAGATAATGAACATAAATTATTTCAATATTATAATATATAGGTATTGGTATACCTCTGTGTAGATAAAATATTTTTCAAATTCATGATTCATGTGCACATGGTTAGACTTGATAAATATTAGCAACAATATACATGTATATTATGTATTACAATATAATAATTAAATGTGTTTCTTCACATTTTTGGTTTACAATTTTATTGTCTTGGAACCTACGCGTAGTCACAACCCATAATCAACAATCGAAAATGTTTGTAAAAAAGTACTTATATATAATATGTATGTATAAGCTGGCAGCTGCTCATGAAAGTAAGTAAAATTATATATTCTTTTAATCAATGATCATTATCAAGCAGACGAATATCATAAAAATGTAATAATTTTATGTACTTATCATAGTTGTATACATATAATACTATTATCTATACCAAACGAGTCTTTATAGCTCACTCACCTATAAATTATTATGTGGTGACATCATTTTTAATGGTAAAATTGTGTACGGTTCGATAAACTTTGAGATTGTTTTCCGTCCTACAGTACTATATTATTATTTTTTTGTTTCTATATACAATATTAAGACCCGATTGTTCAGCAATTGAAAATTAATTAAAAATAGTTTGGACGCGAACGATGGCGATGTCATAATATTATATAAACCATATTGGTAGTCTATGTACATATATCGCTAATGGGTGCCTATTAGAACTATGTATAGGTACCTAGTTGATAGATATAGGCAGGAGAGTTAAAGACAAAAATTACGTTTGTGACGTTCAGAAAAAATTTATATGATGATTTAATATGATACATAGGTATATAGTGTTGTGAAAACTCTAAAATCTTGGTATCATCCACTGAACTAAGAATACATGATGGAATGCGTGCATTAATCAAAATATAATCCTGCAGATCGGAAGTCGCCATATTATGCATCTCGAGTCGTGGGAAAACATGATGACATATTATGGTATTTATGAAAATTGTTGTCACCACAATATTATAACCTACGCTCACATTTAAATCTATAATATTATGTCGTACAGTGTTGCGTGCAGAAAATTATTATTTCGTGAAGCACGTGATGATGAAAAATCGAAATTATTGTTTTGCTCCTGTCATCGGTTACGGTTCACCACAGATGGCAAGTACAATATGTATACCGAACAGTAAAGATTGAAATAATGTTCCAGTCTCGAGTAAATAATTAATTATTTTATTTCATTATTATTATTATGTATTATTCCTATACACGTCATATTATATATAATATTATTATCGTAGTGGACATTAGAAACAACAGGTCGGTTTCCCGGGATACGGTCGGTCAATATTCCAACGGCACATTTTCGTCATCTAGGAAATATTTTATACAATATAAAAAATATATTAGACATATATTTTATCGTTATTGTTATTAGGTTCCGGTGCCAAAATGGACCAGTGCGGTGGTACGCTGTTGCCAAAAATACCTGGTATCTACCAGTCGTACACGGTGAGTTCTTATTCATATTATACACACATGTTTATTTTATTGTCTACGCGAATTTTCTCGGAACGCTGAAGACGTATAGTCACTTGGCGGAATCGTTCCTACCTCTATACAAATGCGATATATAATAGGATATTAAAAAATTGTTTACCTCACCGCAGATTTCAACTAGTTTTTTTAGCGACCGCGTACAGGAATGAATCTCATAGTCTGTGCCGAGGATTAAACCGCGGTGTCTTTACTTACAGGGTTAGTCTGTGGTCTAAATTATCTGGTCTAAAATAAATATTGGCGAACTAAAAGGCGGCGTCGACAACCTTATGATTAGCCACGCTTTGACTTGGGGAATGGCGCCGTGGGAAAAAATTAGTTCAAATATAGGGAGCAGGGTTTCGAAAAAGTCTGAGTACCACTGCCGTACAAGGCCGACACCTGTGTTAGCTCCAATATCCGTTAAAAAATAACTTCTTTAATGCATTGATATAGAGACTTTATGCGCTGACAATTGTCTAATATGTCTTGTAGGTATATTGTATGGAAAATAAATACCGATAATTAATGTTTTACTCGGACGACGCCTCCACCGCATAAGTACCTACACCAAAAGTGTCGCATTATTCCATTGACATCGGCGTGTCCGGGGTCATGATCGTTTATAATATACATAATACAATCTTCATACAATAAATATATAACTATATTGTATACAATATAATATATTATGCTAGCATAATAATACCGCGGAAGATAAAGTAAATAAAAAAAAATATTATATTATGTATATATATAATATGTTATAACTGTTGTGACTAAATATAAGTCGAAGTAAGTTCGAATATAGACCTATTTTGATTTTAAATCCTACGGTAGGTATATGTATTAAAGTATCAATAGTTGGTACTTACCTATACATTTAGTGTCATAAACATTCTGTAATGTAAATCAAATCATATAATAGGTACCTATTGACTTTTAAACTGATCCCTTCATCGAGAGTCATTCAATATCTTGGGAAATAAATAATATTTCAACAATTATTCTTAACATTTTAAAAACCAAATAAAAAATTAAAAAAGGGGAAAGAGGGTAATCGCTGTGCTGTACTACTACCTAGGTGTAGAGTGTCGAGTATTTCTTGTCATTGTGTAATAGTCACTATAATGTATGTGTTAATTGAATTCAATGTTAAATAATTCCAAACCAAAAATGATTTTGAGCGAAGACTGAATTGATTCAGTCAGTCATCTTATATTTCTATAAGTATATTTCATGATAATATGTATTTTGATTTTATTATTGAATTGATTTATTTTACTATTAGTATTACGGTAGGTTGATTTTATTTTTTCCGTAAACATTTCATTTATTATATTAATAATATTTAATTATTATCATAAAAGTATATATTTACTTTATAAATTTGTCAAAATTATATCTTCAAAGGCTCATAAAAAATATTGTGGATTTTAATTACCTACTGAGAATTTACAACTCCGACATCTCCAAGGCTAAAAGTAACAACTAGATCCAATTTGTCACTAGAAACCGCCATAAAATTTGATGATCAGAGCATTGTTTCTGGTAGAAAAGGTATCTTCAGACAAAAAATAAAAAATAAAAACACACATCATTGTTGTTTCCTCCTCTCAGAATCTAAAATGTCTTTTATCTACCGAGATATCGCCTGGATAACGAAAAAAAATCTCCCTGTACCTACCCACAAGGTGTATATATATATATATATATTTATATATATATATATATATGTATATATATATAGGTACATCAACTGACAGTGCGAAAGGTTTTATTTTAATTTTATTTTTTGAAGGACTCCGAAAAATGTTTTTCAATTCTTAACGGTGTTCAAATGCGATGTATTCGTATACATTTTTTAAAGAATGTTTGACACTTTTTTTTACAATCGAATTATGATTTGACATATTATTATCATTGTCTCGGCCGTACCATTCAAAGCGGGTGAGACTACACCGCGTATATATTATCATTACATATATGTTTCCCATGTCGAAAACCGTCCATCATCCCGCACCGGCATGATATGCTAGTACAGGTAGTAAATAATGTAATATATCGTCGGACCACTGCAGCACGTATTTACAAAATGGGTAACTAATAGTATACGATATATCGTATTATATAGACTGGTCTGTACAACGCGTCTGCGGATTAAACATCGAACAAATCAATTTTCTGAACTGACGTGAAAAAATATCAAAAAATCTAAGGAAAACAATTTTCCGACGAGCAAAGCAGAAACAGTAGTTACCTGTAAATAATGTACGTAAATGCACGTAAATATATACGTTTGATCCACTCTATATAGGTATATACTTCGACCGCGCGCGTGTGTGTGTGTGCGTGTGTGTGTGTGTGTGTGTGCATATAGACGTACCTACAGCAGCTGTACATTACATTATATACCTCTACTTACAATGGTATGTATATATCTTGTACTCGGCGGTACATAACGCAAATTTTCACGGCTCCGTTGTTTGCCATAGTCATTATTTCGGTTCGCTATATAATATAATAATAATAATAATAATAATAATATATCCTACGAAAAACTCTGCGGGTAGCGTAAAGAGTAACGACCGAAGGTCACAGACCATAACAGTGTAATACGCCACGTACTATATATATATTTGTGTGCCTATATATAGAATATAATATCATGTTTATTGCGTTATGACTTATAGCCAAACGTGAATTTCGTCTGTGCAAAAAAGTCTTTGTCACCGTTTCGGCGTTTCCGCTTCCGGTCCGAAGACTGTATATAATAATAACGAATATTGCAATCAATATTTTCGATACATTATATCGCTGCGCCGCCGTTGTTCAATTACTAGTATTTGCCAACATAAGTAAATAGTTAATTACTTATAATAGGTAGAAGATACTAAGTAAAAGATGCATAAATGTAGTCAATAATATTTTATAGCATCAGCATAGCTGTATACAAACCGATTTCCTCCTCTGAAAAAATGAACGAATAAAAATTCGACACTAGGTCGGTGTATCTCGGTTCACGGACAAGTCTGCATAGTTGCACTTCGTCCTGAGAATTAATTCTATATCGGTATGGGTTGTAGAAATCGGTATATCTTTGAATGTGGTTGAACCACTGCGGTTCTAACAATCTCTAAGTTTTTTTGTTGTCTCTATAATTTCTAATAAAAATTTCTGTAACGTTCGTAAATATTGGTCCGGTAGTTAGTTGGGTCTATAAGCTACGAACATAATTGCTTTGTGTTGTGAATTTTAATAGTAAAAATATAAGATTCCGAGCGAAGCGATGAGTGAATTGTATGTATTTACAATGATGTGTGTTTTTTTTCGGTCCGTCATCGACATTTGGTGAAGTGAAAATTCTCTGCTTTTTGACATCAGCATCTTTTCTGATTTGAAAGTGAATCTAGTTGGGAAGGAAAAATTAAAAATTCACAGTAGTTTTAAAAGCCTCTCAAAAACCTGGACGTTTTAAGTGAAACCAATTTTTTAAAAATCGATTTTATTTTATATTCGCATTTTGCATATATGATAAAAATTAAAAAATATTTGACTTTTTTTGTGCTATTCATAATGGTATCAGACATTTTTCAAATGTTGTAAATTATTTTTCAGTTGGAAATATTCATAAAAGTTTTCTTATTTAACATAAGTTATTTTAATAGAACCTTTATCAAAAAAAAAAACTAGTTCATCGAAAAAGTTCGGTATTCATAGTCATGCAATATTTCTGTTTTCATTTATTTTTTTTTCCTTATTAAACACAATCGTTATTCGTATGCAATGATTTAACATTGAATTCAAATATAAAACATCCATTACAATGACATACTGTACATCAGAGCGGTACCCATACTTTCCTACCTATTTTAATATTTTATTTTATTTAAAAAAAAATTAAATTACCAGTCACAATCTTTTTTAGTTGTATTTTTTTCTAATTTCGATTTATTTAGTTATTACAAGTTTTTATTTTTTGCCGTTTTACCGATGTCATTACTGTATAGGTAGGTCCTTTTATGCGAGTTAGGTATAGTTATATTTATTATATTACGTATTTTATATACAAGTTTAATAATACACGATGGCATTCGCAGGAATGAGTAAACGTGTCGAACACGCGAATAGAGAATCTATTTTTTTTTTATGTAATGTAGTTGGTTGTATTTTAGTGTTTTACAGTCATTGATTGTGATTTTTTACAGTTGCAGGTGTAGCGCGTTATATTATTATACTTTCATGCACGACTTGATTATCGCATGAAAAAGTTCCAGTAGTTCTCACCTTCCAGTCACACATATTGTGCCTACTATATAGATAGGTTATAAATAACGTGTAACATAATATTGTGATACTTACAAATTTTACGAATTCTCCAAGTTTTTCTTGTAGTTAGGTACATCTAGAAATATTGTTCACAAATTATTTTCAAATTACAAATTATATTTCCAATCAATCATTGCGTATATCGTATACCCCTAATTATACAATTACTTTGGTCTTTTATTAATTTGATTTTTCCTAGTTTATAGGTTTTTAGGAGAATAAGCCTTGCAAAACAATAATAATATCATAACGAACAATGCTCGCCTTTTCAAACGACTTTCGTCTCCTAAATACGAGAATATCGTATTCAAATTACTGTTAAATATAAATAAAAAAAAAATATAATATTCGATGAAACACGACGTTTGCATTTTTACAGGAAATCAAAGATAAATATCCAATAGGGAGTGATTTAGAATGCATCGACAACGTGAGGTTCATCAAGTCGATAGAAAAAAAAAATGAACCCTTGTTTTGTGACGCAGACGTGGCCATGGTGATGTTGGCCAAAGGACAGAACGTTATCAACATGCGCAATTGGTTGGCGTTTGACGATAAAGAGGTAAACAAAACATCTATCCATAGACAAACAGACGGATGTGATAATAAATAATATAGTACTCGTTCAACACTTGGCAAGCACGCACTGTGTATTGAATATAGGTATAATATTATATTGATTGGCCGAACAGAGCGCTGAATTCCTAAACCATACATTTGATCCAAAATACAGGATAAAACCACACACACTTGTAGTACCTAGGTTGTTACCGCACACTTTTTGAAGGTTGTTATATCCTAAAACTGAACATGTTATGATAACCTAAACATTTTATATATTTTTTAGTGTAAAATAATATATATTATTTATTACTTATCTATAGTGATTTATTTTAATTAAAAAATATTTAAAAAAAATTGTCTTCATGTAAGTAGGTACTGGTCATAATAATTACATACGAATTCTATATTTTTTTTTACGTGTTACAATAAAAATTTCATTATAATTGCAAACATAAGTCATTTTTTTTATTTTGGGTTGTAAAAATAACACAAATTAACACAAAAGAGGTATAGTAAACTCGGTAAACGTTTTCGACGTACGCGTCTGGTCCGTAGATTAAAAATTCTGATCTGTATTTTGCTATACAATATTATGACTAATAAGCCGATAAAGGGTACAGTTTTTATGTATCGGTCTGTATTGGAGTAGAATTCATAAGTTTTTGGACGCAACCGAAAACAGTATAACGTCACACAATATTGGTACACATCAGGGGAAAGAAAAATACCCAATACGCGAGTTAGGTACCTGTCGGCCATACGTATATTTAACGCTGTAATTTAATATTTCGCTGGTACACAATAATATGTTGTTTATATATATTACAAAATGATACCAATCGTGGACAGCAGATTGATGGACTAGATATATCTGTTATAACTTGTGTAGAATAATAAACGCGTATGAGATTATTTCTGCAGAACGCTCTCGAATTTCGATTATTATCGGCTGCCTCGCAGAAATTTTGGCAGGTATAAGCTATAATATACAAGCATTAGGTTAGCGAGGGCTGCAGTGCGTGTGCACGAGAAATGTTCTCCGGTCAATACGGTGTGCGAACGGTTCATTTCAGTAGTTTTCTTTATTTTTTTTTCATCTGTTGTACGAAATTCGATTTCATTACAAACAAAGTAAACGTCCGTCCGTCTGCCGTATAATTTGGGGTATCGTTTTACTTATTGGTTTCGGTCCGGTCTTAAACGACACGGCTATACGGTTTGTGTGCTGAACTAGAATAGCGGTGTACAATACAATCAATTCTACGCGATTCTAAGAGGAAAATAAATTGCATACATAATTGATACGGGTCGAACGTCTATAATATTATTATGTTGTTTATATAGGTTCTCACATTTTACGCTTTTTACAAAAAGTCGGGTCGTGGAAGCTCCGCAGGAATAGATTACATGCTAAAACGGCTCAATATCATTTATTTTTTGGTGGACGAAACGATTCAAGTAAACGAGCCGACGAAACCGAACAGCGGCTGTCCACAAGGTTCTCATACAATTGTACCTACTTATAGTTAAAAATACATAACGGGTTTAAAATTAAAAAAAAAAAAACAATTCTAATTTAAAAAATCATACAATTAATACCTATAGTAATACGTAGAAAAAACGGAAAATAATGATAATAATATTTTTTTTAACATTGAAAATTTGAAACATTAATAATATTCTTCGAAAATTATACCCATAGAGCATTTAAATGATTAAAACCATCGAATAGTTATGATACAACCCATAGCGATCGAAATGAAATGTTGAAGGGTAATAACCTTTCTTATTATAAAACACGTATAACAAGTTTCAAATAAATGTATATTAAATTTGAAAATTATGTTTGTATTTTATTATATTAATTAAATCGGTCATAGGTTGTTTCATAAAAAAACAAAAAATACCGTTACCTGGCTGTGATCAAGAAACGGGCCCCTATTACAGGCTACCCGATTTAATTGTGGGCACTACGGTCATCTTTTACGGAAAAGAGTTAAGAATCACTGGTGTCGACCCATATACTAGAGATTTCCTGCACACGATGGGAGTTCCTGCGAAAGACAACGAACCGATTCCAGAAGATCCATATTTTGAGTACAGGAAAAAAGTGATGTACTGTACTATTTTGCATGCGATCAGTATATTATTATTATTATTGTTGTTTGAGAATTCCGAATAACTATGATAATAATAATATAATATTCGTATCGCGACCACATTTTGGTGTCGCCAACAGCGTTTTAATGTTTCGGGTTTTGGCAGACTGCTCTGGATATCACCTTAAAAAATAAAGCGAATACAGCTAGGAACCCACCTCCGAATGGCTTCGACTCTCTGATCTTACGATTTCGGGGCTATTGGGACGACCGTGACGAAATGGAGGGCGAATTGCATTTCTACGAAGTTCTCTATTACCTCGTCGACGACACGATGGAGTTGGTTGAAGAAATTATTGACGACAACCGAGTTACTGGAAAACGTCATAAGTTGATCGTGAAAAGGCAACGGTTACCGAAAGTAAGTATAGATTATAATAACTATACGACTTTATACACGTATACACGATGGTTCACCATCTTGCTTACCCCATCTTACTTATCCAGTAATGCAATTATTCAAAATCTGATTTTTGGAATTTTTAAATGTCCTTTCACTCTATTTTGACAAATTCTTAAGATTGTTTAAACTATTTAAGGAGTGACTTGTGGAAATAAATAAACTTCATTTTTTCGTATGGGAGATGATAAACTGAGGCAAAATAAACCTTTTTCTAAAAGTCGGTATGTAAACTGCGACATATATATATTACCCAGACTGCGGCAATTTATTTTATATATCTACTATAAATTATACACACCGATAGGATTTCATATAAAAGTTTATCGTTTAGCTTAATTAGGTATATAAATGTAAAAATGAAAAATGAAAAATGAAATCGCTTTATACGCTGGCTTTATAACCACTTATTTTCATTTATATTTAAACTTAAAATTGTTTAACGCTATTAATTGTTTGCTACTCTGGTTATTTAGTAAACATTGTTGTAAATTCCATATTGAATTAAATATTAAACATCTACACCTTAAATTACTTCTACTGACATCTAACTACACTTAGTAAGTACTAATAGTAGTATCATCACAAGTAAAGGAAACAATATTTAGTATGTTGAGTTAGAACTTAAGAATACATTTAGATTTACTTTACCAATTTGTAAGCAAAATAACAGAATTAATTAAAAAATATACGTACATAATAACAAACACATAGGTATTATTATACGATTTAGGTATTTATATAATTGATATTATCGTATCGATATGTACGTACAGTATATTGTAGGCAATAGGTATAAAAAATAAATTGCTGCAGTTTATGTATATCTTATCGGTTCTATCTCAGATTGCATAATATTATTATTTTTTTTTGGAGCAGTTCACACATCGATATTAAGAAAAATGTTAGCCACAGTTTACATTTAGCATTTAAAATTCAACTTCCCTCCTTTTTAATACAGTAAAATATTTAAAGGATAATTTTCCTTGATTATTGACGTATCGAAATGAAAATACGAACCAGTAGTTTTGAGTTATTTAACTTTGTTTTCTAATGGTAAAGTGGATACCTTACTATTAGAAAACAAAATTAAATAAATCCATTAAGTGGATTTGATAGATATTATGGAAACTATGGTAATTTGAATATTTTAGAAATGTATCTTTCCATAATTTATAAAAATGGTCCAAGTATAATAAATACTTAGTCCAACATTACAACTATTTAATATTTTTATTAAACTATTTATCAGGACTATCCTTAGTATAAACTTTTAATAACTGAAACACTAGAAAAACTAACCTTGTTCAAATTTTGAATTGGGCTCAAAATCAAAAAATGGTGTATCCAATATAATTCAATTTCAATTTCAAAAATCAGAATTTGAATAAATTCATTATTTAATTTTCATTTATGAGGGTGATCATGCGTATAGTGTATCACTCTGTATATTATATATAGGTAAGTTTAACAATGTTACAATTTGATTCGAATGGACCTTGAACATCGAACGATAGGACAAAATGGAGAGACATCTTATGAGTTTTTGCTTTTAATTGAATCTTAAAGTTTTGATTATTATTAGAATGTGTTTCAAACGCATTGCCGCGCGGTACATAATATAGTATTAAATACCATTGTATGAACTTGTTTGTTGCATTTTCAGGAAGGCCCGTGGCTTTTACAACTTGGTCACAATGTCAAACAAGACATACTGAACGTTATGGAGACAAACAAAAATTCGTTTTACTATACAATGGATTCTCAGCTTGGGGCTGCGCAAAAAGTGTCGTATTATCATTGTACAGATTTGTTTATCGGACACGTTCTAAACATTTATGGTCGTTCTATCACCCTGGTTTCATGTGACGAATTCACCAAAAACTTTTATAAAGCTGTGTACCGATTAGGTGAGTGAAATAATTAACAGATAAAAATTAAATTTAGAAAAGAAACCTCCGAGTAAATTTGATTAATTGAATGAATTATATTTATTTATTTTCATTATCAGCATTAAATTAAAAACTATGCTATTTGATTCTATTTAATTTTTTATTCGAGCAAAAAATGTGTTGATTTTACAATAATGTGTTTTTATTTTTTTTGTACATGTAGGTACTATGTATACACGATTTTAAGTAAAAAAATACTTTGTTTATCATTTTTGAATATCTTTTTTGATAGAAAGGCTAATCTAGACCAACTCTTGGAGAATCAAAATAAAAATCAACACTGCTTTTAAAATAATATTGAATAACAAGATTTTTACTCAAAAATAATTTTCGATTAAATCTTTTAATTTTGTGGTTATTTTTAAAAACAAATAACCGTAGTTACTAGAAATTTTCAACATTTTCAATGCATGCTATAATATTCAAATATTTTGACTCTTTTTCTTAAAGACATATGAAATTCAAATATGTTTACATTTTCAAAATGTATTGAAAAAAATGTTGATTAAAAAACGTTGAAAATATAAGGCAAGGTTTCTCATGGGTAGTTTATTCTAAAATTAAAATATCCGAAACTATATAAGAATTTTTTTATAGACATTTTAAACTCAAATTTTGACGAAATCATACTTTTTCTGTACAAGAAAGTACCGAATGTATCTAATGTTTGTTTCTAATTATGATAAGTTACTTTCTAGAAACCTTCAATCCAATACAAGCCCCTAAAACAATGAGAGAAATTGAAGCAGAAATGTTGCATCAAAAACGAGTAGAAATAATTCTGAAAAGCTATGACGAAGTACTGAGGAAACGTTTGATTAAACACGGAGGAGCAGGAATAATATTTGGATTTCTCATTAAAATGATAACCGATGATCCGATTAATCAAGGTAGAAATTTCATGTTGAAGTACTATTTGGATGATACGGAATTCGCTATATATGAATACAGGGAAACAAATTCAGGTATGATTTAGTTCTTTGAAGTAGGTACCTCCTACCTATTTTACAAAATCGTTTTAATAATAATTTGATAATCAGGAAAAATAAAACTATTATTAATCAATAGAGGTTATCTACGTTTAAGAGATTTTTATGAAAAAAATACACTCAGTAATATAGACCAATAAACCACCTTTGCCCTGCGCTCGTGACCTATTGTAGGTACAACTGAGTGGTTACCTAATTTTCCCCTTTTGTTATTTTGACTTTTAGCTTAAATATTGAGTTTATAATATGAAAATTAAACATTTTTCTGTAGCACATCGTATTATATTATACATTTATTTTGATATGATTTTTCCAAGGAATGCGTGGTGGAATGTTTCGTTCAAAACGTGGGTTTAGCGAGAACCAAGACCAGGCAGATTTATTCATTTTTCATCAGTTAGCGGTTGGAGTCAAAATCAGTATTGACGAATTCAAGTTTATTATTGTCGATATCGATGATAAGACATTGCAGTTCATGATCAATAATCCAAAAGAGGTAAATATAAAAAAATAGGGCAAATTTTAAAATAAAAGTATAATTCTTTCAGTTCTCACACAGTAATTTGGCCACAGTTAGAAGCAAGACTCGTGAAATGATAAACAGTCGATTCCCGAGTTTAGACGAATTTCGAACGAAATACTTTCAGGATCGAGAATTGGTGGACAGAGATGAATTTAGAAAAGTTTTGTCCTTTGAAGGAGAATTAGATCCTCATATTGGAGCAGTACTGTCACTAATGCACAAACGCTCAGATCCATTTGAACCTTTTACGGACAATGTGTTTAGAAGTGTAGTGCAACGCGAATTGAGAAAAGATTGTTTTATACACTTTGATGGTTTAAAGAATAATTTTAGATCCTGGAAATCGAAATCCGACGAAGTTGGTTACATTGAATGCACTGAAGCAATCAAGGCGATGAAAAGCAATAGAATCTCGTTGAGCGAGGAAATAACTAATATCCTCGTTGATAAGTAAGCAAAGAAAAGTATAATCCATATTTTGTCATCTGTAGAAGTATATCACAATAAGGTGATAAGTGATAACACCGACTAGTTGATTTGTTAGAATATTATATAATTTGTTTAATTCCAATCATTTATGAATTATTCCATTATTATAAAACTTGTCAAATTAAAAATTGCAGGAAATAAGTGCATCAAATAGCTCATCAACAATGTTTTCAAAATACCGGTTTTGGTATATACAATAAATATATATTTATTACCAACACATATTACTTTACCATGTTTAAACCATTATTACCTATATATGTATATTGTATAGTTTTATTAAACTTTTTTATGGTCGTTCATACAGCTTCATTTACATGTGCCTCTGGGAAAGCTTTATTTTGTATTATACGCAATTACCATAATCCACGTTATTTTCGTTTATTCGTTTATTTTGTTCGAATTAATTCTTTCGTAGTATCCACATCATCACAGTAACTTCATGTTCATTTTCATTTTTTTAAAATATATAATGATTATATGAATACATTACAGGACGATAGACTGTGTCACTATTGTGTGTAGGTAATAGTTGACTGCTCTCAATTTTTACTCTTAAAAATAAAACCAATTTATTTCCAATTATGATGATGTTAATTGTAAATATGTTTGACGATGCGTATAACAATAACAACTTACAAATTAATTGACATTTCACTCCATCGGTCGTATTACGTCCATGATATTAAATTTCGTTGTTGTTTACTGCAATATCCAATAATCAATATTTCAAATTCGCCTCTTGTATTGTGTATCAAATTATGTTTGTCAACTAAAAAATATTATTATTTATAATGTAGATCAATATGGTTCGAGTGATAATAATTAATTGTAATATGACCTTTTATTTTCGTCGCTCGTAATCGAAATCAAATCCATAGGTACCTACCATAGGCTGAGTGCATTCTCAGATCAACAGCATGTCCACCATGCCTATAGAGTTATGATTATGAACACTAGAGAAGTGTTTTTTGTCTACAATGTTCATGGGGTTGTTATATTCGTGACGATAAACTGATGTTTACAATAAACTGTTGCAGATTCAAGGACACCAAAAACGGCTGCTCCGTGAACTACGAAGAAATGGTAGAATTTATGGATTACGTGAAAAATCCAGTGGATCCTCCCTCCAGATTGGCCAGGGTTAGTGATACGTGAACGCATATTGTTTATTGTAGGATACCTTGACGAGGGTTATGGTAGTTATGGTAGTGGTAGTAGGGCTGTAAGAGTGGTATAGAGGGGTGAGCTATGGTAGTATTGCTTATTGCTAAGATTCAACAGCCTTACAAGTTACATTTAAGCACGTAACATTTTCAAAAGACATTCTCTGCAGCGAGGAATCCAGAATGCAGCATTTTAATCTACCCCAAACCAAACACCACTAGAGCTTTCGGAATACCTTCACAATCATATTGTTTTGGTTGTATTCGATATTGAGTTAAGTTATAAGTACCCTCCACTTTTCAGAATAACTACTATGCAAGTAAATAACTATCGTGTGCATATCCAAGCTAGATGTTCAATCCTGTGACCAACCAGACTGCATACTTACAATACACGAAACCGTTTTTTCGGTCCTGTCTAAGTATATCCGTGATTTTTGTGTGTTACAGGAACTGTTGTTTGTCAAACCCAAAAAAGTTTTAATCCGAGTGAACGAGTTCATAGATGACCTGCGGTCGGAGGTGTCGCAAATAGTATGCGAGACGGAAAATTAAATTTCGGTCAAACTATAATATTTTAAATACAACAAGTTTGATTAAAATTAAGAGTTTAAACAAATAAACTTATATTATTATACATACTCTGCGTTAAATTATCACAAGACGAGTTATCCGCCAGTCACTATACTATACCATCGAATGTAAAAATAATAATAATATCAAAATCGTCGTGCCTGGCCGAGAACACGGCATATTACGATCGAAGAATGCCAATTTGACACACATCACGAAACTACTACTATTCGGAACACGTCGCCTGCGCTATGGCCGTTGTCGTCGTTGTATTATTAATAATAATATTTTATTTTATTATATTAATATTTATTATTATTGGCTCGCACAGCCCGTGGTCAGCGTGCGTGCGTGTGCGCTTCATTAGCCATTCAGGAAGCGATGACCAACATTTTAATTCGACTAACGCTCGGTTTTAGCGGACAAACGCGTATCGTGTGTTGTTGTTTTCGTATTAATATATTAATATATATTATATTATTATATTTAATATATTTTTTTACGTGTACGGTGTACGCATTTACCAGTCTGACCGGCCTTGGCGGCGGTCTGGACAGCTAGTGGGTCCTATACTATCCGGACGAAGAACGGTGCCGCCGCCGCCGCCGCCGCTGCCGTTTCGAGCAAACCGCATTATTTTATAGTTTCCCGACACAGAGGTGCCCGCAAGGTCGTGTCATACTACCAGACTAGTGTGATAAGTAAAACTGGTTTGGTCTGAAATACACACTCATATATATACCAATGCACACATATATATATATAAAACATGATGTATATATATACCAAAGCACGTTTGGAGCTGTTTATAGGTACGCATATATAATATGATATACATAATCATACGATATCTGACTAAACTCGGGTATGGGAAAACGGAAGCGAAAGGGAAATCCGGAACTTTGCGTGTATAGGTGCATCATTGGGGCACAACCCGCACGTTAATATTACCTACACCGCATATCTCTATCACGACATAAAAAATGCACGAACCGCTACCGTACCCCAAAACTGCAATCGTTTCGCACGGTTTAGCAGGCGCTTCATTTCCCAGGGTGCAGGATGCATTCTCATAGTCATTTTTTCTTGAAACGCGTCACTCGAAGCCTGGAGGGAGGAGACAAGGAAGACGAGTGCATTTCCTCACCGGCTTATATTTTTGAAATTATTCCGATGGCGGACGGGTTGTTTGTCATATAATTTTCTTACTTATAATATCAGTCAGATTTACTTAACCTCCGTATGTAGTGGCAACAACGATTTGTTTTATTCTTTCGTCGTGTATTTAAATACGTTTTTATCATTATATAGATAATATACTACTGTATTGTAACTTGTAATTATATTATTATGAAAATAGGTGTAATATTATGATAGTTTACAATTTCATATAAATTATCTATTGCTATAATATATTTTTTTTCATACACATTAGTATTTACCTAATTATTTGTGATTAAAAAATATAAAAATAGATTTATTAATTATAAATAATAATATACTTATTACTTATACGTCAATAAATTAAAACCAATAAAAGAGATTTATTTTCCAATTACCCCTTGACAAAATTACAAGTAGGGCGTATGGTACTTGGATTTATTCTTAGGGGCCTAGTACAATTTTTTCTTCCCATTGAAAAATCCATCTGAAATTATGTCGCCGTATGGTGTAAGAGTCTCTGATACGACACAGTAAAAACATAACATTTTAATACTTTATATACAAACGCTGAAACACTGACCTCTTCACACACAAACCGTTCCGCTCTACCATGAAACGTATCTAAATCTCGCGGTAATATTATATTATAGTTGACCGCCATATCGTTAGCCGCCCGAGGAGTGAGAAAACCTTCGTTTCAAATGTTTTTTTTGGCAAACGGCCAGCGGCCACGATCGCAAAGCGGTAGTACGGCAGCGTAAAACTCGAAGGTTTATTCCGCCCGTGAAACGTTTACATACCTCTGTACACGCCACCTGTACGGTATATTATAATAATTAATATTTTTGTTATTATTAGACTTTGATTATGCGTCTTACGTACCGTTTAGCGAGTGTAGGCACTGCGGCGCCACGACTGCGAACTGTTACAATAACATATTATTAACTATATCAATATTTGTCGGCACAGTGCGGACGTGTAGTGCAGTGCATATTTGAACGTAAGATACTCTATGACGGTACTATTATTTGGATTAGATGTTTTTTTTTTGAACGACCTACCACCCCCACTTTCGATAGGTTTCGACATTTTTGGTGAACACCGAGCGTACATGATACTACTCTATGATATAATTACAAATTTAATACGCGAATATGAAACGCTTAGAGTGGAATTTTATTAGGGTGTGGTGTTTCAACACCCGAAACATCCCCGGCTTGTATGAAGTAGTTGCCTTATTTATGGGATTTTTGTGATTTTTTATAGACTGTTGCTCACATTAAGTTATCGATAATGGATGTAAAACATACGAATAAATGAATATTTAAATCGCATATAGTTTTTGGAAGGGTGACTTTGAAAAATGATTACCAATTATTACTATAAATGCTGTATAATAGCATGTAATTAAATTATTAAAAAATCCATATTATAATTATAGTATAATTTATATTATTTTTGGATAGCCACGATTCTATGTAAATATTTTATGCGGGCATTAAACTAGTTTTAAATTTTAATCAACCACAATAATTATTATTTTTAAAATTCATATTTCTTTAACCGTCAAGGAGTATATGGACATTATATTTTCGCTATTTGATTGAATATTACAAAATACTATGTTTTTGAAAAAAATATGCGTTTATCTTACTATCTTATTTTTATCGTTTTATATTTTTTGAATCTTGTACTTCAATTGCTTATAATGACAGCGTTTACTTACATTTTTAATTTTATATTCTGAATCGGAATTTTTGAGTTACTTATATTAAGAGTTAATTATTACGTCGTATATGCCCCTTGCCATTGTTTTTATAAATTTTCGATTGATGGAGTTGAGAACAGAAATGCACATGGACGGTATACTCACTATAATAGTAAAAACTAGAATTTTCAAACACTATTTTGTTTTGTAAAGACTCTAAAATAATGTATAAAAAATATTATACTTTCAAAAGCTATCATAATATTATATTCTTTTCGAGATAAGGGAAGTGTTTGTTGTCAAAATAATCATAATGTATATAATATAAATAATGACACCTGGACACACCCTGTACATTATTGTCGGTATATATCTGCAAAGAGTATATCATGTATACCTATCAGGTATAGTCGATACGTATTGTATCGGACATCGGACATGTTTTTCGTGTACCTATTTATTATGGTATTAATATGCCATTATGCATACCTTATAATGTACACACTTAGACCGTGATATTTCCATATGATTCTATAGTTTTGTTGCTTTTATTACTGTAGCCAAACTATATGTAATATGCTTCAGAGTTAAAACTAATATGTATATTGCACCCGTGTACATGTTTATTCGCACGAGTTTGTTTTTGTTTCATTTTATCATTACATTTTTTTCGAAACGTTTGCGACACTCGCGGGAATATTCATAGCCTTACATGAGGTGGGGAGGGGCTTGGGAGGTTGCAGCCTGAGCCCTGACATAATTAGGGGGCCCTTATATATGACTATAGTACAGTCAAACGTTTTGTTCATACCTATCATCATTAAATAATTACTTATCAAAGACTTTTTATATTTATAATCTTAAAAAATAAATTTAATTTAAAAACCGATATTGCAAAAAAACTCAAATTATAACTTTTAAGTTAAAGAGCCCTCAAAAAATGTATCCCCGGACCTCACAATTCCTAAACATGGCTCTGGGAATATTCAATATTATTGTAGATACATTTATACAGCCTTTTTTAGTCAACTATATATTATATAAATTGTGGGCAACGTTTGTGTGTCGTGCGTGTGTGTACGTGTGTGTGAGTGCGCGATCTTGTAAGCGATCCACAGTCAAGTCTATCTCATTTGAAATTCGGTACATGTGTAGGTAATCCTATACCCGAGGATGTGCACCTCGAAGCCAATTTTTTTTAAATTTCACATTTTAAAGAGTTCACACAAGGATTTGTTGGCTCACGAAAAATGAATATTTTTTTGTTCATTAAGGGTTGTCACTACCTATATTGCAGGTTATGCATAAAATAAAATAGTTATATTATAATTTTAGGTATATTGTTATTGTTAATTTACACCTGTATTTTTTTTTTACACTTGGTCAAAACCACTCACACTACAGTGATAAAATATGTGTAGTTAACTTTTAACGGAGCTTAAGACACGGTAAATTCACTGCCATTTTTAATTAGTCACTGGTAACTCCGTGCTGGATTACTTGGTGTAAGAATATAATACTGGTGTATCGTGTATGTATACCAGATACGATATTACTAGGAAGTAGTAGGAATCTGTACATCATGATTATATAATAAAATATAATATAGTACCGTACATGCTGGCGTGCAGTGGATAAAAATATGTGCTCCGCAAAAATAATATAAATTCCTCTAAACAAAATAATGATTGCATTGATTTTATTATTATTTCTGCTTCCTATAATGAAATATTAGGTTTTTCATGTGGAAAAATAAAAACATATTTTTATAAAGACGTGTTTATTGAAATGTATAATATAACATGATCGATCGTACCTACATTTTATACTTGTTATTCTGTTTTGTTCTTCTAAAATGTGTTATTTTGAGACTCGAGTGATGTACCATGCTGAAAAAAGTGATGTCTGCCCGGGTGCATACCTCGTAAGCGCCATGCTCGCTTTTGGTACCTGCACCGCAGGAGAAGCGCTTATAGTTGCGGAAAATATACATCACGTCACGCCCCCCCCCCCACCCATCCACACTGAAACTTCGGGACTAAGCATTTTTTCGTAACTTTTAAAACTATGTATTACTATAAACACTACATAATAATAATAATAATATGCAAGAATGGGGCAGATACGAGGCATGTCGAGAACAGATGCGCTTTGTCTGTGAAACGGTTAAAACTTAAAACGTATTACAAACGTTTGTATGTATATGGTTTCTTGCATCAGTATATAATACACGCGTATACCGGAGTCGGCTGGTTTTCCCCCTCGCGCCTCCCCGCAGACAGGTCAGGTTTTTTACCACGAGCGTAAAATTTATATTCCCGACGATGTTTGCACTATTATCGTATCTATATAGCCATATAGCCATATAGGTACCCACGTGAATTGTACAGGCGGGTAGCAGTGCTACGCGGACAAACGTTTTGTAGACGAAACGTTATTTTATACATTTTATAATAATAATAATAATAATAATACGTAATTATTGTTCAATCGTACGTACCTATATAATATCTTAGCACGACGACGCGTGTGCAGTGTACTAGGACACGGCGACAACAGCAATATGCATTGGTCTTTAAACGTTTTGTTTTGTTTTTTTTTTCGACCACATTATTTAGCAGGTACTTAGTGCCACGTATATTATTATTTTATGATCTCATAAAGGTAACTCAAAACGTCGTTTTATTTTTTTCTCACATCAATGCGGCGTTGTAAAAAACCAACAAACAAACAAAACAAACAACACACACACACACACACAATTCGGGGGTGGTCCGAACACGACGGGCTATAATATGTAATATTCTTTTCGCCCGCCGCCGCCGTTTGTTTCCCGCAATTACGCCACGGGGGCGGTGCGCAGCGTTTGGCCGCCGGGAGAGGATATATTATTATTATTATTGTAATTCCGACCGAATTCGTTGCTGAATAACTCGTATATTATATTATATTCGTATCGCATACGCAATGTAATGTGTGCCGTCGCCGCAGACGGAATCCCCTCGGACCGTTCATTGTATTGTATAATATAATAAAAATATAATAATACCAGCGTGCACATGTATATAATATGTAGCCAGTGGACGTCGCGGTGCGCATCGAATCGATCTCGTTATATTATTATTATTATTATTATTATTATTATTATTAGATGGCCAACGGAATGCCGGAGACGAGGAGGCGTATTACACGTTTTATCGTTTATTATCACTATACATTTTATATTGGCAATAGGTGTACCGGCCGCGTGTGTCCGTGTGATGTGAGGTGAAGGAGAAGACGAAAAAAGGGAATATTATTATTATTATTATTATTATTATTATTTACTGCGCCGTAGATGGACACTAGTCGTCTCGGCAATGGTATATTATTATATATATATTATATTTGCCGCTGACCGCAAACACAATAATATACAACGATAATATAATAATAGGTATATAACATTACCTATAATGTACGACTACCGTATGCGATTCATTCGGTTCATTTAACACAATAAACGGACACACACACTAGCACAGCCACGTACTCGCAGTATATGGTACATAGGTATAGTAGGCACATACCGATACCGGTGTACATATATATATGCCGGCGCGGTTTATACCTATCTACCTACGCGATATACCTATATATACAGCTAATAGCGCTCTCGTCATTCCGATCTGTGAGATCGAACGGATGAAAACTGTAAAATATTGTATGGGTGCCATATTATTGTATCATACCCCACCGGAACGACATAATACATTATGGAAGAGTTTATACGTCGTCGCATCATCATGATATGATTGTTAGCTGTCGTCGTTATAATTCATCATAATCCTATAAATAAATAAAATATAATAATAATAGTGCCTATATATAGCGTATATTATACCTTTGCGGAGTACCTACCACTTACAATGGAGCTGAGTGCCAAAACGTGGACTCGAATTATATAGTTAAGCCATCATAGACTGTATGGCATAGAGTGGGTTAGACACAACATTGTTGAGCTCTCATACTATCATCGGTGTAATCCGGGGGGAGGGCGAGGGGGGCAACTGCGGCTCAGACATTGAACTGAGGGGAAAACGGTGTTCTATTACCATTTATAGATTTTTAGTTTTACTTAAGAATTTACCCCCAGAACACGCCGATGTGAGTTATGACCACAAAACAATATTTTTAACTCTCTGTGATTTGCAATGATTATAATATTACGCATTTAAATAACCTACGTTTTTGGACGATGATTGTCACAATTAATTATTGGCATGGTACCGGAGTGCGAATAGAAAAACGATAAAATAATGTATTGCGATTTCTTTGTAGAAATTTGTTATTGCAAGTATCCACGGTGGGTCGTCGCTCTTCAGATTCGCCAGTACCTACTATAGTTATTTATTATACTTATTAATAATTACACGTTTATATTTTACAATCATCGAATATTATTGAATATCTTTTGATATTAATGTTGTTACTATTATTCAACGCGACTTCCGGCTAATATGGTTGTCTGCAAGATGTTGTTATTTTAATACTCGAGACTTGTTAACCGTATACATTATCACGGATACCACGAATTCGCAAAAATATGACCTTGGTCAGTGGTTGGCGATACATTTTGCCATAATTTTGCAAATCTAGGTGACTATTTTTTTTTTCTTTCATCATATCGTGTTCTGATGATCGAGAGGCCCTCTCGTTGATTTGCCACCGTCCCCGAAAATGTTTGGAACGGCTCCGATATAACGAGCACTAATTTAAGCGTAGGTACATGATTTATAATAATGTTGTACTCGTCTGAAAAATTCAATAAATAATATCGGTGGAGGTGAGACACCGTCATAATATCATTATCCTCGAGTTTCGTGTTGTATTCGATGGTTATCGGGTTCCGACACCGGTAGCGTCTATCGGAATTCGGAATAATGTAAAAATAATAATCGTAAATTTCGTCGGCCATAACGCCGACGTACGAGACGTAAAACGCACAGGTATCGTGTGCGGTAACGATAATATAATCGTAATTATTGCGACGATATACGTCCTATGCACGTCATTATACTCGTCCGACGACTACGATAAAATATACGCTCGTAGACAATACTACCGTACATTTTGTGCACCGGCGGCGACCGTCGTTGCTGCAGGTCGTTATTGCTCGTTACGATTGTAATGCGAGTTTGTGAAAATCGTACGATTTCAAGGTCGCGTCGTCGGCTGCAGCACAATATTATCATTCCGGCAAAAGCACCGTATTGTACGCCGTACTTAATCGTATGGGCGTTATGCCCGTGCCGCCGCCCAACGCGCACGGTATTATTGTGCGCGCACGGTAATAATGTATGATCGCGTGGTGACGCGTACGATATATTTTTCACTAGCCGATATTATGCGCGTTCGGTGTAAACCGACAATATTGTTGTTGTACACTTCGCGGCACCGCACACCGCAGTAACGACATACGAGTGTTCTTATCGATTCGGGACTTTGCATGATGGGTATCCGCGGTTTGCGCAAACACAGAAATGAAAAATCGAAGCAAACATATGAGTATATACTGGTATTTGCTGTGTCCGGTAGTCGGGTTAAAAATTGAGAAAAATTAAACAGTCATCTGCAGATACACACATAACGTGTCTAATGGTGTGATCTCGAAAAATACATTTCTCGGGTATCATAAAAATAACCGATGTCAAAACAACAAAAATTTGCAAATCATTTAAATTCGTGACATTTTTTTTTTTTTTTTGATTTTAATAGGTACCACAAGGATTATCAAGGTGCGAGGATACAAGGTTCTTCATAAGTTATTTTCTGGAATTTTAATAAAAAAAACAAATTCAACATAATTAAAAAATTATTATGAGGGTTTGAAGATTATATTATGAGAATGGATGTTCAAATGTATACCTAAGACTTTGAATATTATTCAAATATGTGAATTTATAGATTTTCCCAACTCAGGATAATATTCACATCCCAGTAGTAATAATATAATCGAATAATAATAATTAGTGCTTAGCGAGTTATATCTTACAGTGCAATTATATTTTAATATCGATAATTATTTATTTACATCATTAATATAAATACTAAATCGTGTGACTCGTCGCATTATTATCCATTATAATGGGCATTATTGGTGAGCATTATTCCCTTTGAAGATTATTCAAATAATACTTATTCATAGGTTTGCCCAATTTTGGATAATGTTCATATCCCAGTAATAATATAGCCGGACAATAATAATCAGTGTTTATTCTATGGAATTAAATTATCTTACATTACAATTAAGTATTAATATCGATAATTATTTATTTACTCATTAATATAATATAATCGTGTGATTCGTTGAATTATTACCCATTATAATATAATATTATATTTTATATAAAACAACTATATCTGTAAATGATAATATAATTGTATGATATTTACAGTTTGCACTGCAGAACAACAGACGTAATATAGTACAAACACATATAGTGTAAGTATTTATATTGATTTTAATTTAATCGTAACGTGCAGCTATTTAATACTTATCGGTAAAGAAAAATTATAGTTATAAAAGACTCAAGACTGTATATCGAACGGATCATTATTTTGACGGTTTCTGATTTGATTTTCAAGGGTACGACAGTATAGAGTTCCGTACTTTCGTAATTATCCATAGGTACTCGAATATGTGCAGTGTATAAAAATAATATATATATTATAATATTATATTATATACCGACAGTATTGGGGGGAGAGTGACTTATGGTTTCAAGCTGCTGCACCAAAAATACTTTTCAAGCGATTGTATGGTAATTTAATTTTAAGAAATTTATACGTAATAGTTATAACTTTATAAGGCACTTTTTTCAAGGCTTCAAAATAAATACAATTTCAATTTCAAACTGACTTATCGGTATTTGTTTTTTCTGATTTAAATTTCAAATAATATATATTGATTTTATAATTTTATGATTTTCATATTGTTGCCTAAAAAATGAAATATCAGTTATTTATTATTACCTAGTACCTACAAATGAACAACGCATTATAAACCTATCGGCTATTGTTGAATTTAAAAAAAAAATTATTTTGATTTGCATATTATAAAAATTATAAGATTATTTTTACTTTGGTATAAGTTATCGATTTAAATGTTTTTCGTTTTCACTATAAATTATGAATATCATTAAAAGTAATATTTGATTTTGATATCACTTTTAATTTCGTAGAAGAATATTACATAATGATTTTTAACGATATTTAAAATCTATTTTGAAATTGATTTGAAGCACCGACTGATTAGTAGTAAGATCACTCAATAACTCGTTACCTTATTATTTTCAATATTATGTTTTTTATTTTAAGAATCAATTGAATTGATAATATTGTATGTGGAAATATATCATTCATGAATAAATTTCTGACAGCAACATTTTTGACAGAGCTATTTGGCAAAAAAGATTTGTTTTTCATAATAATTAATATATTCACATGTGGAAAATACGTTGTTATTGAAAAAATAAAGAGTACATTTTGGTGTTCTTTAGATTTTAAACAGACATTGTATATAGGTATATAATTGCATATTATTGATTGCCATTACTTAATTGCGTATTGATAATATAAATATTGAGTGCTAGTGATGATTTTAAACACACGAAATTAAAAGTTACCCGAGACTTATGTCCGACTACAATTTCGACGGGTAATTCGTTATTAGGTATTATCCCAATTTATGTAGTTTAATAACAAAAAAAAAGTGGCTTCCACATCACTGTATTGTATATACGTAATATTATTGTAACGTTCGTGTGTAGTCGTATAATAATGTGCTAGGTATGGCAGGCATAATATTTGGCGTAGGTCGTACACTGTGTTCCCTCTGATAATAATTATAATAATAATGCATATAAAAATTTGACCCAAATACCCATAACAGCAGCGTGTTCTCGTATTGACGCGCCGAAAACCAACCTCGGAGGCATCATCGGAAACTCAGCTTCACTCGCACAATACGAGCGTATAGTGTTATGGTAATAATAATATTTTAATAAATGAATGCCGCCCGATGCCGTGGTACCTGTGCGCATATATTGTTACTATATTTTTATTATTATTATCATATAGGTACCGTCGGTATTTCGTATACATATATACGTTCTTATAATATAGCCTACCGCGGCCGACACAATTGTTGTACAGTTGCTATTGTCGTGCCCCGTTCGTTTTGTAATATTTTCGGGGCTGGGCGGTGCGCACCTGTATATGTATATATATATATATATTGTTATTTTATTATTGTACATATTATATGGGTACAGTAGTCACAAGTATATAAAACGCGTCGAATTCAATATAACAGACGAGCGGCGATGAGAGATTACAGGCCATATTCGGTAAAATCACACGCGTTTTTTTTTCTCACACGGTTCGTCCTATAAACAAATCCATACGGAATATAAAGAGTTCTTTGGAAAATCACAAAAAAAAGCCGCTCGTATTGAAAACACGGCGGTTCCTGCAGCCTGCACGCCGTATTGTTCTCCCTAAAATTTAACGGCAAGCCGTCTGTTGCAGTACTCCATAATATTATTAAAAAAAGTAAAAGTCGAAAACTCAACGTACGATTTAAAAATTAATCGTCTATTTAAATAAAAAAAAACAATGTTTGTTTGTGTGTGTGTGTGTGTGTGTGTCACACCCATGTTCTGCGATTCGGTACACAGGTGTTTTGAAGACGTGCACCTCGAAGTCAATTTTTAAAATTTTTAAAATTTTAAAGAGATAGGCTCACAAGGAGATTTGTTGGCTCGTAGAAAATAAAATAGTTGTTTTGATTGTATATCCTTTTATCAGACCTGTATTAATTTATACTTGGTCGAAACAATCAAAAACACGGCTTGTTCAAAATCTTTAGGTATACATTTGACGGAGTTTAAGGAGTGATATTTGATTTTTCACGGGTAATGTCATGCAGTATCAGCTAATTTATTATTATTATAATATGTAGATCTATGTGCAACCATTTTGTTTATTTTACATTGTATTATGACAATATTATAATATGTATGAAAAAAGCGACCAGGCAATAGGTTCGTCGAAACAGAATAATATTATATCGGTGATGGATGACCAAAAATGAGCTGCATTAGACTTTCGTTTAAAAACAAACTTATCAGTATCCAACTCGAGTAAGACTATAATATGTGTCCACTTTCGACGTGGAATGTTCATAACGACTTATTAAGTTTCGGACGTTTCGGTTTTTAATTGTATTGCCACAGGAATGTCACATTATAGCAGTAGACGGGTTTTCGCGATAGTATACGCGTTTTAGTCGTTTTAAACATTGTGTCGTTTGGTTAAGTACCGAAGTCTGATGATAAAGTCATATTATTATAGTTGTGGTATTTAAAATAAATTATAGTAATTACCGACCGCCTTATCGAACTGTTAAATAGTTTCGACGTTTGTAATATTCAATTATATTATAATATTATGTTGTGCCCAGCTTTCGATCAGTTCGGTTTGTTTAAGAGCAGTATTATACTTGCACTATTAGGTAACCAAATCGAATAAAAATATCAAAATCGGCTGGTCGATCGGCCGATTCGAAACACGTGGCACGCATTCTCCGAAGATGTCACTTAGTAACACGAGAACACTATACGACAACATAATACTACTGCACAACGTACAAGAATAATTGAAAAGAAAATAAGTTTCATTTCTTTTAAAATCCGTGCGGGGATTGTTCAAAAATGAACCTATACAAATGACCGTAGTATACCTCTGTTGAGCCCATTATACACATACATTCAGCCGTTATAATGGCAATACATGTTTTTCCATGTAAGGATAATAATAATTTCAAATCCACTACCGTACCACGGACCTAGTATTATGTTCGATTTATTAGTTCGGGGATTTTTTCTGAGATTTACAGAACACAAACACTGCAAGACAAACGTCTACGATGCACCCGTATAAGTATTGACCTCTCTATAGAAATTAAAACGAGGAACCTACAACTTCTGCTACATAATAAAGTATAAGGTTTCGCGTGTACCTCGACATTGAGTAGGTCACGGTAACGGACGTGTTTAAAGACAATAATTCTTATAAGGCAGAAAGGCCTCTGTAATATTAGACACTTGCGTCTTAGGATAGCTTACGATATTGCCATATTGGTAATTTCTCAATCCGTTATGTTGTGCATATTTTTGACAATGTATTTTTGATGTTTTTAAATTAATGCAGTAGAACCACATGTGCCAGCTCCTATTGGCCTCATCGGTAAAATTGTTATTGGAGTCAAGCTTTTTTTTTAAATTGGAAAATTAGTTTCAACATAAATTTAAGTATAATTTAAAAAATATTAGTTTGGAAAATGAAAAGAGCTATTTTGAAAATTATCTCATGTAGATAACCGTTCACCCTCTTCATTTGAAATACAACAAAAAAAAACAGAATTGATTTTGTCGAAATCCGAAGTTAGTATCTATTTCGGTTTTCAGCAGTTTTTTGTCATTTTTTCCAAAAATTATTGAGGACAGTGAATTTCCTGTTTTCGGATTATTAGTTACCTAATTATTTTTACCAAAAAAGTCCACTGATAATGATAATTGCATGAGCAAATGAAGAATGAGCATGGATAATTTTCTACTGGTCAGGATGGACTTCGATTATTGATTTTGTTGCCTTAAACAAATATAAACAAAATTAGTCATTTAAAAAATCTTATTTTATGGTTTAGAAACAGGATATTGAAAACCCAAGTCCAATACGAAATAAAAAAGGTTTTTCTCTTTCTAAAAAAAAGAATTTATTGAAATCGGGTTACTATCCGATGCATAAAAGTTTCTTCTGTAAAGCATGTTTTTGTGCAAAAAAAAAATAGGTCACCTGCAAGTCCCTTTAATGTGGTAAAATAATCTCGTTTACAATTACAACAAAATTGCACTTAATAATATAATAATATACTTATTGTATCTCGATGCTATAAAATGCTGAAATTCGTATGTATAAAGCCTATGCGTAGATATACGAATATACAAATTTTTATATAACATAAAATATATTATTATTGAATATTAAATTACTATGTTCCTACCAACACATGGATTATTAATTTTAATGAAGGCTACTATTCAAAAAATAATAGGTAGGTATACTGAATTGTTTTTTTTTTTATTAGAGCTTTCAGTCTGTACTATTATAGCTCGACAATTGCATAATCAACTTAACTAAACAAGCATTATCACGGTATTTTTATAGTACGTAAAATAACCAAATATACAGAAATAATATACTAATACTAATAACAAATGAAGGTCAGGAAGACATAATATATAACGTGTTTAAATTAATATAATATATCATAACATAATGACATGGCATTAAGATAAAACCCAATTATGAAACTCAAAGAGACTGAAATTTATAAGTGTAATAACAACAGATACGATAGTATTGAGAGGGAAAATAGACACAATTTAAATTTAAAACATAAAACATGCATTGAAAACGGATGAAAAGAGAGTAATTAGTGGGCTAATTAAAGTATTTATATTATTGATGAGTTTTGAAAAGCAGATAGATGTTCCGACGATGTGTTTTGGCTTTCAGTGGCGTCCGCACACGTTTTGGTGTCGGGTTGAGGATGGTGGTCAGCAGCCCGTGGTGGGTGGAACCTCAGGGGAGGTTTTTTTTTAAAGATTTGTTTGGAAATCTGGCATCCTTTGAAATCGGTTGTGTGATCCAAAGAGCAAAGAGTGCATTTGGCAGGCTAACGGCGATTTTTGGTACACTCGTTTGTGTGATGATTTGCCCCACATTTTACGCAGCCCGCGACGTGGTTGCAATGGTTTTACCTGTAGCCATAATATGATTGACACCTGTGACATTGCGGAGGTGGTCGATACTTTTTGTGAGGTTTTTCTTTTATGACCTCAGCATTGAGTGAAGTCGAGATTTTAGCGATTTTCTGGTTATTGGCGTCTCGAGAAAATAAAAAAAAAAGGAAGGGGGCGTTTATTTTTATCCGAGATGTTTTTAACATGACGTACTACAGAATGTCTCGATTCCTATAAAGTGGTACCAATATTGGTTATTGCGGTGGAGATATACAGATTTCTGATGATAAACTTGACTGAGCGATACTGTACTTTACTCAGTACTTTGTTTTGTCTGTGGCTCTAAACTCTCAAACGTGAACATTTTTAAATACTTCCATATTGCCTATAACCTTTACCTATATATAGGTATTACCGTGAGTATAGTAATTCGAGAAAATATCAAAAATGTGAGCTAGTCTTAAAAACCAAAGGTATAATATTCACGCGCATTGTGTATTGCATTTAATATTTTAAATATATTTTAGTTAATTTTGTATATTTTATTCTATATACAATTTATGAATACCAAACAGTATATGCTATCAATATTATGATAAGGGCTAGCCACCTCAGCTACGTCTGCGCACGTCACACAGGCAATCATGACTACTCTATTATAAGTAGGCACCTGTAGAGTATAGACCAACCGATACGACAATCTAATAGAACGTTTATTATAATACATATTACAATAATATCTAACCTTCGGCGAAACCGGTTGGATTGCCGCCGGGGCCCGGATTTTCGGGTTTTCCGAGACGCTAATATTATAATAATAATGTCCGTTTTGGCTTTCGCTGTTGATATAACATTATATTATTATTCCGTACATTATTATCGTTCGCTCCGTATAGTGCTCACAGTGCCCGGCTAGTTGTGTACCGAGCCCGAAGCGCTGGTCATATATGTATAGCCACCGCCGCCGTTTGTGGACCACACGTGGTACGCGTCCTATAAACACGGGCTAGCATAGTATTTGGTATAGGTACTTGACGATAACGATTTTTATTCTCGTTTCGAAAATATCAAAAAAATTTTTTCATAAGCTTATCGGCCATAATACACGCATTGTATACGTCATAAAAAAAAATTTATTATCAATATACCCACTACAGTAGGACTTTTAAACGTTATAATAACCGCCGTTAAGCTGTTTTACCTACGTGACAAAAAAAATATTGACATTTATAAACTTAAGTAAAACGGAAAACGATAACGAAAAAAATGAAAAAACCTCAAAACATAATGATTAATGAAATATATTAGGCATAAAATATCATTAAAAAAACATGACGCAGTATGGAATGATCAAAACCATTTTATACGTCTATATTATTACAGTACAATTTATTTTTCCATTTATATTGGTGCCTATTGTGGAAATATTTGTTCGCGTGATTTATTTCTATCTTAGCGAAAATTCTAAGTATTATGTCCCTATCCTGCAGGTCAATACCATGATTATTCGGCATTGTTACGACATTACGCTATAATAATTGTTGAATTTTTTATAATATCGGTAATTGTATTTTAAAAAAAAATTACCTACCGCCAATACAACTTTATTTAACTGCATTTATAGTGTATATAAATTTAACACAACACCCTGACCCTCGTGGCTCCATTTATATGACGCCTATTGCACAGACGATTTTAGGACATTATAACCGCACATGTGTGGTTTCCGTGTTACAATTTTTTTTTATAACACATTTAATAACAGAAATATCCGTTTTAGTCTTTTATTTTTAATAATATTAGAGTAAATTGACCAATTATTATTACATTTAATAGCGAGTAGTAGTCCAGAGCATTCGTATGAGATATTCTTAATACATTTTTATTTCGATGCAAGTTATAAGCAGTGAGCACTGTGCACTAAACAATTTACAAAAACATCACATTTTAAAATACTTACAACTATTGGCTTAAAAACTAAAATATCAAAAAAACCAAAAAATCCCGTTCAAAACACCCTAGGAGTGGGTGAAACATACTTGTTTTTAAATTAATTAATAGAATGTAAATTCACTCTAATATTATTCAAAACTAATACGGTAAAACGGATTCTACTTAAAGTAAAATTTGTCATGTTATGCGTTAGTATAAGACGCCGGAGACAACACATTCGGGTTTAACGTCTATTAAATTTAAAAAAAAATAGTACAATTTTTTGATTCTAAATCACGATAAACTCTAAAATTCTGTGACGTTTTAATTGTAAATAACGATAAACGCAAAAGTTCTATGACGTTTTAATCGTATAGCTGATAACGTGGAACGAGATTTTTATAATTATATTCACTATACACGACAAAATATCACCTCGCTAATCAATATCCGTCAGTTCTTTAATGCCGTTCGAGTTGAGAATTATTCGAAATAACAATTATTATAATATACGTTGACGTATTTTTCCGCAAAATTTTGTATGCTATAGATATACTCGTCGAAACGTGATATCACGTACAATTAATTTCTCCTTTCTTGCAGTATTGTTACGTATATACGCAGTATATTGCTCAACTTAACGTCTGCACCGCGATACGATTAATTTATTGGCAAATGGCACTCGATAACCTCAACAACGAGAATTATTGAATAGCTAGACATAATTATTCTACAAATAAACACGATTTCGCAGTGAATTCTATGCGTGGGATTTGTTTATAAAGCAAATAAATGTATTAATAAATGTGTTTGTATTTACAAACCGTAAGGCTGCAGTTAGCTGCATAATCGAATCAGTTAATCATATTGTGATGTAGTTCACGACTGGATATTATTATGTACAGTAGGTATGTAGAGCAATGGTGGTATACGCGTACCACTGGTGGTACACAGAAGGCTTCGCGGTGGTATGCGGTATACGGCCTTGTGGTGCAAGCAGTATACCTACAAGAAATTAATAAATTAATATTTTTACTAATGGTCGCAACAGATCCGATATTATTTTGTGTTTTGTGGAAGCAGGTAAGTACCTACTAATAGTATTAGTATATTAGTACGTAATATTATTACTATTACTATTGCAGTTATTTGTACATTTTGTACCTATATAAATTATTATATTATATTTTCACACATTATTGTTGTTGATATGTATTGATATTTTGAATAATTCTGCTGTTTTTAATCATTATGGTGTATCGATTCATAATACACACGAGCGGCAAGCGAAAAGTGAATTACTACTTTGGTATTATAGATTATTTTATACAAATGGTGATGGTCATTATTATATACTGTGATGGACAGTGTTTGGGAAAACTTTAATATATAAATGTCAAACGAAAACTACACGTAATATCTGCAGCAGTATTTAACTATATCAGGCCTAGGCATCAGTTTTTTTAAATTTAAATGTCAATAACTTCATTTTTAACTTAACCGAATGTTATGGGTATAATCTTAATAAATAACACGTTACTTTCAATCATATCCAAGTTACGTTAGTTTAGAAATAATTAAATAATAAATATAATCAACTTATTATTGATGACGTATGTTGCGTGAACATTTACTTTATTTTATTTTTAAATTTAAACCATATAACTGGCTATTTATAAATTAAAAAAAAAAATTGTAAGTTTTCATATAACTCTTGACTTAACCGAATAAAAAAAAAAAATACAATAACTATAATTAACCTTAAACTGTTCAAAATGTTTTCTATCAACTTTATTTCATCAAACTACGTCATCAACTTGTCCAGGCTTGGTATCTACTGTATGGAAATTGAAAAACTCTGGTCGAAATCGAAACATAAACGCGGATATGAGACACGTAGGTGCAACCGCGCAAGGATAAGACTTGCAGTGTAAAAAGTGCCGAGGCTGTTCATATATTATTATTATTGTATAATAACATAATATATATATCTGTGTAAAATGCATTAACAGATATGAAATCAGTTATGTCCATTAGAGTAAATCCCGATAGCGTATTATACAGTGTTTCGTTCACAAACGGAATAGCATAGCTTATGTATATTATAACCTACTAATACCATATCTATGATAAAACGTCTAATAGGCGTACTGATTTGCATAATGCGTCCAAGACATACCTATTCTTGTTTACAATAAATTTTGTCGAATACCACACCATAATACGCTATCGTGTGTATACCTATTAAGTAGGTATTATATTATAGTTGAATTCTGGAGGTCGAATCCCTGTGATGATAATATTATCGTAACATAGTTTAACGCTTATAAAATTATATACCTATTATAAAAAAAAAAAAAAAAAATAATAATAATAATAATAAATACATTTTAGAAGTCTAATAGGTTACGTAATAATATAATAGTACTAAGCGTATATTATATTATCTATATATTATTATATTCCACGACTCCGACGAGGAATATTATAAAAGTAAAATGAAACTCCACTGCAGTTCCACATACCACAATAACAGGCACGGCAGATATAGGATAAGCGCTATATGTGCAACCAGTCGTCAGACATATTATATTGTCAAACATAAACATCTTCGACTTCTTAAAAGGAACAAAATTATGCAACTTCGTTTCAGTTAAACATATATTATGTTGGTAGGTATGATGTATTGTCAATAATAGAAAACAACTGGGTAAATAAGATTTTTAAACTAATATAACCATTACAGTACGTAGATGTCGGTGTTGTTTAAATCAATAAACAAAAAGAAAAAAATGTTATTTTGTGTACACATATTGTACCTTACAATATGTACTACTAATGTTGTTGGTACCTAACTATAACAATAATATATAACCTGCACGATACCTCTCAATCTGTTTTACCGAAAATCCAAAGTTCGGAAAATAAAAATATGGTTAAATTTATTGTGTAAAACTGTATCAAGTATGTATAATTTACTTTAATAATCAATTAAGTTAATAATATATGGTTGATGAAGCGAGACAATTATATATTATTATACACTCACTATAATAGACATATTATACAATAAAGTAACATATAAATATTATTGTCTTGAATGTGCTGGCGTTTAAACACTTTAAACATCATAATACCTATTACACCTATAGTGGTGTTAACGGCGTAATGCCGTTAATTATTATTCATGGCATTAACAAACATGTTGACATAATATTGCAGAAGGTACCTTCTAATTAAAACGTATTCAATGTATGTATTATAATTCAACTCAATATGTTTATCACTAAGTATATAATATAGTGGGTAACCTGATAAATGAAATATAAAAATTGATATCGGTTTAAGTATAAAAAAAAAATAATTACAATTTTATAGCTAGATGATAAACAATTTATGATTTACTTACTTATGGCTAAAAAATTTTCAAAAAGATATTTTGGAAAAAGTTATTACGTTTCAAATTAGTCAACTTCAAAAATATAGTGACATTTAAAAAATGCAAAAATAAACGACTTGGCTTGTATGAACGATTTTATCATCAACATTTTTCTAAACATTAGGTTCACAAATTGGCTGTTTTGATTATTTCCAAAACAATTTAATAAAATCAAATAATTTTTGGCAAATTAAAAAATAAACAATATATTATTATACTGGTCGTACTTATGGCTCAAACATCTGGGCATGAAATTTACATAAAACATATTTTTTTACAACAAGTGAGTTATTTAATTTGTCAGGTTGTATTACAATTATTTATATTACTTTTATAAAAATAAACATCGGCTATTCAATTAAAAAATATTTTTTAAATGAATAGATATTATGTCCATTAAACATCGTATTACACCGTGTATAAGTCACCCATCTATCAGCATATTTTGTTTGTACACGATATTTTCGTTATTAGTTTATTATAGAGGTATAGGCGTTGTGAGAAATGTTAAATAAAAGCGCGAGTTCTATACGAGCATTATTTTATTTTCCGAACAAAATGATGAAACGTGTTAGCGGATGTGACTTGTAAATTTCAGCGTAATTTCCATAAGCGACTTCTTATAACGCATTCAACCTGGATGTTACATATATATGAGACACTATATTTTATATTCATCGAATCCATTCAAACACACACACGCACTCAGTGTTATACACGCATGACACATAAACACAAACATTGCGAACGTCTCTTGCCGTTTTTTTTTTAAATTTTATAAAGAGATTAGAACTCACGGGAGTCGAGTCATTCCCGTATACGTATTATAATTTTGATATATTCACGTGTGTGTGTGTGTGTGTGTGTGTGTGTGTGTGTGTGTGTATTAAACTCGTGACTGGTAAACGTTATACCTTACCTATACTTTTATACCAGGGAAACACAATATTATTCAGGACAGATTTCGAATGCACTCGTGTAGTCATTACATATTATAATAATATAAGTACGTAGTTATAAAAAATTATATTTAATTTAATGCCGCGTGTAAGCTTAAATGGATTAAAATAGGGGTTAATAGAGTAATCGGTTTCGATTTTTTTTTCAATCTCTCTCCGCGTCCAAACCAGTTTCTGAAATCGTGGTAAGTACCTCATCGCACATATGTATTATACATACATCGGGTTTATTGGGCGTATGCAAATTGATGTCGATCGTTCGATCAACCCCAAAAGTGTTCGACAAACAATAATTACATCGGCAGCAGACCGCCAACGTATGATACGTACGCTCACTGCACTGCAGCAGTAGTATATAATAATAATTATACGTTTTTACTCATAATCTTCAAGCGCGGTCTGAACACGTGTAAGTAGGATTAGGCATGCACGTAAGTGTCAAGTCCAATTTCGTAGGTGATATTCAATATAAACATCCTTAAGAACTCACTTGTATTTTTTAACAGTAAAAAAGTATGCGTACTGTGCACACCTATATAATTAGGGACACCTCTTTCACTACAACCGCACGTCAACAACAATCCTCACCCGGATGCTCACGAATGATTAATAACATTCGAACGATTACATTATTATTATTCGTTATTTTTATTGTTATTCAGCAAATAGTGCTGTAGATGTTTCGGTGTATAATTCACTTGCGTTATGTAGAGTACTCTCCCACTGCGTCTGCGCAAGGTTTGGTAAGTCTGTAAGCGTGCAAGTTACGCGAAAGTGCGGAAAACGGCAAAGACAAATGTGGTTCAATAATATCTTTTTGTTGTACCTAACCTATAGAAAGTGATTTCAGAACATAACATAAAAAATTCAGAGAACCTATTGGATTTATAGGTCTTTAAAAATATATGACTAAAGAAGGACTAGGTATGTATCTAATAATTATAACGCATTTCAAATGTCTACAAATACAGCCAACAAAAAAAGAATAAAAATATTTTGAAAATTGCGGCGGAAATGGTCAAATAGATACTGCATGTAAATGTCAAGTGTCTATGATATACGATAGTTATTATTCGTTTTTGAATAATAAATTACAACAAAATCGTTTTTTTCAAAAACCTGGTATAGCGTAAATAATAATTACTGTCGTTTTTCTGCAGTTTTATTTTAGTTTTTTCTCGTTTATTTTAAAAATCACTTTTTGTAATACTTTATTTATTTTTTACTATGCGTTCATTGGTTTTACAATAAAGTGGAAGTATTTTTTCAAATTTATTTTTGATATTATACAGATCGAAGTTCATAGAACTCGTTATTATATTAGGACTCTGGACATAATTATTACCTTGTATATACGACATAATATCTAAAACAATACTAGAATATTGTTTTTCTCTTAGGTACATTTTATAATGGGCGTCTTGGCTCTAAAAAAGTCACTTTCCAAACATTAACGACCGTTCGATCTTCGCGAACTTGCGTTTTTGCCATACATTCTATACAGACAGAGGTGTAACAAACCTTGGCGTGGATTCCTTGTTATTAAAAAACATATTTTTTTAGGCTTTTGTGCATAATATTATTAAAAAACTTTATTCAAACATTACGGAACGCATTATGTTGTTTATTTCATATAATATATTATAATTCTAACGCACGAAAACAATCGATTTCAATACTGTTTGGTATACATGTGTCAAATATTATGGGTACCTACTTGTTCACATATATTTATTTAAACTATTTTCATTATAGGTTACGAAATTATAGTAATACATTTTTATAGATCCATGTAAATCGCAATTTGTACGAGTGTATAATAACAATTTGGTTAAAATTAAATTAAAAATGTTTAGACACTATAATGTAACTGGTATAATATTAATATTGTTATTCGAGTTACATTATACACTGTTTTAATCGCCTAACCCACGTCTGAAAACACGCGCTGAGCACCTAAAAAGATTATGTTTATGACGTAGGTACACCGTATTAAATTGCCAATGAAAATTTAAGCCATTGTACCTCATATTATGATTGTGCGGGTATAATCTGATAGTCATTTGTGGGTGTAATTTGTAATTTTTGTGACCCTAAAGATCAACACACTTTGATTGATGAGTTCAACGGTTCTCAAATCCCAACCCGTCGGCCTATCGGCAATGACTACAAAATATAATAATATGTTACCGTGTATAATTTATCAAGTAACATCAACACGGTTGAAACATTTTTCATTTTACTTTATAGATGATATATGTATCGGATAAGTATCGTTACAAGACAATAATTAAGGACGACGCATATTATTATTTTAAAATTGAAATTGATTACCTACCGGTTTTATCAACACAATAATAATCCGAGTGGTCGATAATGACATAAGTACGAATTCCGCGCGTGCGTAGTTCTTATAATTATATATTATTATTAAGTAAAGTTCATTATTCTTCACAAATCTTTCTTACTCACATCCTATTAAGCGAAAAAAAAATCAATTTGCAAGTCGAGACCGATGCCACCCCAAAAAATACATTTTTCAGGCCATATATCATCCTTTATGGTAATTGGTAAGTAACTTATATCAGTCCGGATAGTATGTCATAATGGGTTCAACTACATTAATAAATATTTATACAATTAGTTAAAAAATTACAACTAACCAAATTCAGTTAGGCACATATTATTTACCGAAGTTGATCTTTGGGATGTTACGAAAATTGAATTTTTATAAATATTAAAAATAAATTCTGAATTACCGTTATTTTATATTGTCTTATGTTATTCTAGCTGTATAATAAATGTATAACTCTATGCTCGTATCACGTCGATTCCTTATTGTAGGCCTATTTATAATATACCAAGCTTGATATAGAGTACTTTACTGGGTAGGCACAGTGATCATAAATGAACTAATTACGTTTTTATTAGATAAAAAAAAGGGTGATTGATTAATAAGAACAAATCTAATCTTACGTATACTATTATTATTATTATTTATTATAATATTGATAATTTCACGTGCCTATCTCTTCGATATCGACAAATACTGCTGCAAGAGGAGCTGGTACCCATATCTATCGATGGAAACATATTCAATCATAAGGTATGGGTTTACCCACACTAACCTACCTATATCACCTATATAATACGCGTTTGGTCTTTCGGTTCGTCGTCAACTGCACAGTTTTTATTATACCTATACATATACCTATTACCTATTATGAGGTACCTCGTATTAATATGCCTTCATATATATTATATTCATACGTATTTCCGTCCACCATATATTTTATAATGGGTGAAGTGCAACACATCATACGAGTCCGCGCGCAAAATAATAATAATATAATTCCAGCCGAGCTGCGCATCGGCCTTCTCGTGCCCGGTGTACCTCCATCTGCGCATATATATATATATATATATATGTAGGAGATGTTTATGGCGGCAATAAACCGCTGCTGCAGCCTCAAGAATTCACACGATTCTCGAAGTCGGTCAAATGGGATTTATCTATAATGGTTGGTTTTATAATATATGCGCACACACTTTCTTGCGCTGCTGCTGCAGATATCCACCGGGACGGGTTGGCGAATAAACAAAACAATAATAATAATGCGCAGTACTCTCTGCAATGGGTGCCGCACAAAGATAATAATATTATGATAGCCGATGATATAGGTTTCACTGGAAATGACGACCGTTCGAAGTCTAACATGATAAACCATGATATATATATATATATATATATAGGTACCATATAGAAATGTACACTTTTATAAATATAACGGATAAGCGGGTGCCATATAAACAACAGCTTTATAGGCAAGTACGACATCGCAGACTTTGGAAACCCGCTAAAGCCATAATAATGGGCACGAGCTTCGCTTCGACATTATTTTGCTGGAGATATTTTTATTATTATTATCATCACCATCATCCGCTATGCTCGTGTGTATACAGAGTGATTGACCTAGCATATTATGCTCTACCTTATTTTTTTCCTACAATAATATTATTAAAAATATGATTTTTTGAGTATTTAATTAATACGCTTGAAGAAAATATTATTGTTTTAAATTTTCAAAATTTCTAGATTTTATACAACTTAAGGAAACTTAAGAAGTGTCCTGTGGAGATACGAAATTTTGTTTTTCAAATGATTACACCCCTTTCTACTGCAAATAAAATTATTTAGCAGATAATTTTTCTGAAAATGTCGACGCTTTATGATAAAAATTCGAACGAGTAATTTTTGCGTTATTTAAATTTGAGTGGGTATTAAGGATAATAGGTCCATGGTAATGGGTTTGGAAGATGTGGTGGCTTTGGTGATTCGAAAATTTTAGTGAATAGTATATTAATCTAACAACATAAATACTAGACCCATTACATTGGTTACTTTTTATTTTTGTAAAACCTTTGTATAAAAAAAAGTATTTATAACGACTATTATCTTTACTAGTAGAGTATACATATTTGAATTTCGAATTAGGAATATCAACATAGTTCAAAAAATATATAAACCAAATATTTAACAGACAGTAAAAAGGGGGATTTTATTTGAAAAACAAGACACTCCTCATTATATGCTTAATTAAGCAGTATGAAATTCAAGAATTTCAAAACTTGGTTTTTGAGTATGTTATATTATAAAATTGCAAAAATCAAAATTTAAATACATTTATAATTAATGGTATACAGGGGGGTCACTGGGCATGCTTAGTGAGTTACCCTGTCTGTAATATCAGAATAAGTCATATTTTTAGGTACTTTTATTGAACTGGAAATATTGATAAAAATATATATCAGGACAATAAATAATAATAAAGAAACTTTTCCAATAAGTATATGCTTCGGAGCTCAACGATTGCGACCACGACGACACGTCGTTAATCCAAAGAAAGAAAAAAGAAGAAAAAAAAACATCGGTGCCGAGTCAAAGTCGAACTGGATTAACGTGTACATCAAGGTCGTAACGAGACCGGATGACATTTAACAGGACCAGAAATTATACCGTCTCTCCGGCTTCACCGCCACCGCCGCTGCCGTCACTGTCGTGTGAATGCTGCCGGGTTGGTATAAATAAGCGAGTGTGTTATAATGCATAGGTATAAATATTATGAACACACGACGATACTTGTGCGTACAGCCTCCGAAGCGACGACGGACGAATATGTGCGAAGCGAAACAATAAAAGTAAATAATGCTAGTTACACTCAATACCGTACGCACAATTTAGTGGGCAAATGTGCTCGCGTCGTGTGTGTGTGTGTGTGTGTGTGTGTGTGTGTGTGTGTGTGTGTGTCACAGGCACGACATAATATTAGGCGTATTATGAGTAGCAGAAAATTCGATTGATTTTGTTATTATATTTCTGCGAATCGCGGTGCAGCCGATCGCTGCGTAATCCGCACACTCATCATCGTGATTTCGACTCAACAGCAATTATATTTCATAATAATGACGTATTAATGACGTGTATTATTATGCACGAATAGTATAAGATCATTTCGAATGCCTAAGTCGAATATTTCGGATATCGCTTGAACATCGTCGTGTCTATAAAAATTAAAAAGCAAATATAAAAAAAATTTGGTATGATTACATCAAGTCTCTACTCGCGATTATTCATTTTTGAATACACGACAACAACAAAATCATGTCGCGTCCAAAATCGGGAACACTCGAGGTTTTTATGTAACTTTTTTTGTTGTTTTTTCTAAATGTACCTGGTAATTTCACTTTGGAGTCTCTTTCCACTCCTTCAATGTACCAACCAATCAAATTTTCTACCAGAAACACAAAAGTGATGAATGAAGCATTTTCATACCATTAAAAATGTTAACAGCCACAAAAAAAGTACACACATATGCACTGACATTTGTACTGAGTAAAATCTAAAATGTTTACTCGCTCTGCGTTTGCTCAGAATCGAATACAATGACGGTACAAATTGGTATAATGCTTCGTAAATGATTGAATAATAATTGTGTATTTAGATTTTACGTATAATAGTACTTCTATATTACGGTGTTATTAGTTACTACTTACTACACGCTACACTTATTATAAGTGGTATTATTATTTATTAGAAGTGTCTTCAGACACGAAAATAAAAACATTGATATCATTGTAGAGCCAACACAACAAATATTCGTATCACCACTCGTACACTCTAAGGAACTTACATATTATTATTTACATATCACGTTCTATAGGTATTCGTGTAGTAACTGACAGCTGATCACACAACTCTCAGTTAAAATCACCTTATATTATATTATATACCAAAGAGGTTGAAAATACTGTCAAAAATACTTAAGTAACAGATTCTGAACTATTTGACGTGTGCATATTACAGTTTTTAATTTTTATAACAAACTTTATCTGCATTGTGACCCCAAATATTTTTCAATGAAATAAAAAATCGTATCAATATATTAGTAATTGTTTTTCCTTTTCCCACAGGTTCGAGAAAATACAAAACACCACCATAAATATGTCAATGATAATATAATGATAATAATTTATATTCACTTTTTTCACTATGCCACAAAACTTTAAGAACCACTTTAAAGTGTTTAGTTGTATCAATAGATCTATTATTGGTAAATTATTTGAACTACCTAACCTCCTCCCTCACTATATGTTGAATAACAGTAGGTAAAGGCCTAAGGGTACTTAATTTATTTCCAACTTTTAGCATTAAAATAGAGGGGCTCAAACACTTGCTAGGATTTGTTTGCTTGCGAAAATGAATATATTCTTTCGTTCGGATAGAATTGCTATTGTATAATATATTTATTATTTCTATTGTATTATATTATATTAACGAGACGTTATAAAATATCAAACTTGGATTAACGGAAAATATATGTCGAAATATTTTAAATTCAACGAATTGGTACTATATGTATCACGTATATTATAGGCATGCACGTCATAATATTGTCTTACCTTTAAGAACGTTTTTTTTATCAATAATTTCTTCAAAAACCTCTTCGGGTGGCGCTAAATCAATCAATTCGTTAGGTATAGATTGGTTTAATAATTTCCTAAGCAATTTGATCATTCTTTAAATTAAATCTCGATGATTATTTTGTATTTCTTATTCTCGTCAAAATAACAATTTGAGGATTGCACATATATGATCCACGATTTCCAAATGTGGGTACTTAGCAATAGTTATATAAGTTAAATGACTTTTCGTCCACATCGGATAAATAACAAACTTTCTCCGCGAAGAAGACTATTTTAAATTATATTAATATTTTGTTTTATTGCTATAGACGTATTTTGTATATACTATTAATTATAGTATCATTTAAGATTCCAGACTTGGTACTTGCTATATGCACGTGGTCTTAAAGATTTTATAAAATACAGGTTACCGCGGTAGGTGACACATAAATTATAATATACCTATCGACTGTCCCGATTGAGTGAGAACCACAAAAAAACGTACGTAGTCAACGCGTGTTTTTCTCGTTGTTCGTGATTTAATCACCATTTAAAACCCGAATGATTATTCACCTACACATAAAAGTTATAAAAATAAGTATTGATCTCTCTGATAAAGTTTATAATGTCCCGAAGAATGAAATATCGAATTTTCGATTGATGCTGAGACCTGAGACCACAGGTACAAATTATTATATAATATAAGTAGGTGGTTTAATCACTATATATCAAACAAAATAATATGTGTATAATGTTAGTTAAATCGAAAATAAAATAATTGATCTTTTGTTTTTTGTTTTTGTGCACAACGTAAAAAATACAAATAACTGAGTTGTGATTTGAATAATTTAACCGAAAAAATGTAAAATTTTATGCACATATTTTTATACGATTTATTATGATGATGGCCAGCCAAATCAACTTTCTGGAAGACTGCAGAGTGAGCTCGGCGGTTATGTAAGCCTCTCGAATCAAATGCGACACGACGAAAAGAATGCGAACGAATCGTAGATACGACTACAACAGCAGCATACACGTATTGTAGGCATTCTTCGTATTTTATGGTATACGTAAAAAGAAAGAAGAAAACGAAACGTTTTAAATATCGTTCTAAGGTGGGTCCGTTCGACGTGTTATGATATAGTAATAGTGCATTATAATACACGGCTACCATATTATGGGTATATAATATATTTTAATATATATAATATTATATAGGTATTATTGTTTACCGAGTACTTACCTGCCTACCTACCTACGACGAAACACTACCGCACCTGTTTGAGCTCGTGATTTTCACAAGGTAAATACGGAGTGATCCATTTAACGACATGACGACACACTCGTTATTATTTCAGAAAATACTGCAAGTGTTTTGAAAATATTTCTTTTACATAATCCTAAGTCGTTATAAAAACAACGTTGTTTTTTTTGGAAAAAATCTTGTGTTTTCAACTACTAAAAGTTATGTAAAATAACTACCTATAGTTATTAAATAATAAGTTTCTTTTATTAAATGGATCACCCGGTATAATAATATAATACTAAATAGTCGTCGGTATATTATATAGGAACTAGGATTATATTGTTCTCTTTTAAACGATTCTACAGAATGAAAACCACACAATAACATATACCTACATTGTTTTATTTAGGGTATTAGTTCCTACTGTCCCGATGGATGATAAAGTCAAGAGAGTATTTTCGAGACGGGTGCTTTAGAATAAAACTTCAAAGAGTTTCCGGTCCGAGGACGAACACATTATCACTAACCCAATTAGTATAGGTACCGCACCAATAAATCCGTAAACGATTGTCAGTGATTTTTCGTCTCCAATAATACATTTTGATTTTCTCCGACTTCTCGAAGATAATGGCCACAAGCGAGTAATACAAGATCTCTCACAAGTTGTTGTTAAAGCTATTTAAAAACATTAAGGATACATTAGCAGCACGATTTTTTTATACCCATTTGAATTTTACATTTTCACAAAATTTGTCAAAATCACGAAGATTTGGAAATAGTTTTTTAGTTAAATATGTATAAAATATTAAAATGTTTAATTTTTATAGCTTTGACTTTAATATTTATAAAAATAGTTCATATTGAAACGAAAAATATCCACAGTGTGATTTAAAATATATATTATAGGTATTTTATCATATAAATATTCAAAATAGTGAAAAATATATAATACAAACGTTTTTTAATTTAGAAACATCTGTTATGATTTCATAATTTTATAATTGTTTACAATATTTTATGGGGGTTTCGGGGGGTCAACCTTAGAAATTCAAATAGAAACCTATAGTTTTTTAAATAGCTATCAAGCATAAAGTTTTGCATTAATTATTGTTGTTCATGCACTAAAATGTATTAAAAAAAAATGTCTCTAAATTATGTTTGCAAAAAAGTATAGGTTCCCATTTGAATTTCTAAAGTTAACCCCCCAAATCCCCCTAAAATATTGTAAACAATTAGACAATTATGAAATTATAATAGATGTTTCTAAATCAAAAATCTTTTATCTTAAATATTCTTCTCTATTTTGATTAATTATATGATAAAATGGCAGTAACATACATTTTGAATGTGCAATGTATGTTATTGATGTTGGAGGTTTGAATTTTTACAAAATCAGATATTTAATCGAAGAAAAATGATTTTAGTTTTTTTTGTGGTAATTTATAGTTATTAGTTTTGGGTACTTTATAAGTAAGTTTATTTTGATATTTTAAACAGATACACAATGACATTTTCAATACATTTAGATTAAAATTATTTAAACCATGAACCTAATCACAGGTTCTACGGTAAGATTTTACTGACTAAAAAATTAATAACAATAGGTACCTAATAGATGATATTAATATTTTAATATTATGCTATTATAATAATTAATAATTAAATATTAAACATTTAATAAATACAAGTCTGTACCTACTTACTTGACACCAGATGTACATAGGACTATAGGAGCGATAACTTCTACTTTACCCACTTTTATAGCTAAGGCTTGAAAATAAAATACAATGTTCCTCTTAAGGAGTTCTTACCGAAACCCAAAAATCGAAATAAAAAATCTTCACGTTTTTTTTATAGAAGTTAAAATAAATAAAAATATATTGTTGGTACTAATATAGTGGATAAAAAGAACAAAGGCCATACATTCATCACACATAACCATCTCATGACAAAAAAAGATACAAACCAAATGTGAAACGTGTGAAGTGATCTACGCAGTCAAAAATGTAATCATTGAGTGCAAAAAATACGAAGAAACGAGAAAAAACATCGAATTTGACAACAGATCGGAGAAGCTCTAAAACCAGACCGACAATCAAGCACCAAAATCATACATTTTAAAAAAGAAATACAATTATAATATAACTCAATTTAAACCACACAATATCACAATGTAATCACAACATTGTTAACTAACTTAAAGTTAATGTCAAACTATAATGGCCCGAGCAGCAGATGTGTCATGTAAAGATCAATAGAAAAAAATAGAACAAAGATTGGCAGTATTTTTAAATAATATGAAGAAAAATAAACGAAAAACAGTTTTAAAACTGTAAAAAAAAAAAAAATTAAATTTGTGAAAATACTAAAAATTATTTCATGACTAGAAATAAATTGTTTTATTTAAATAACGTATTTCTCTGCCACGTTATCACCATTAGGACAACCTCTGGCGGTCGTGGGATTCTCTCAAGATTCCTGCGGCTTAGCCAGCGGTTTTATGCTTCGTAATTGGATGGGTGACCATTTCTGTGTGTACAATTTTTTTGTTTTTTTTTCTTTGTATACAATTAATTTTTTGTGATAAAAACATTACAATTTAATACGAAATGCCTCATATGTTTTTCATACGTGTAGTTCCGTAAATATATTTCGTTAAAAGTTAAAGGTTTCATGTTTAGTGGGCATAGGATGCATTTTAAACAAAATGTGTACAAACATTGAGAGTTAAATAACATATTGTTTGTAATGAATTAAATTTGATATTTGTTTTAATACTAATGGATACACTATGCTGTCGAGGCAATGGGCCTGAAAAGTCGAAGAAGAAGAAGATTTTTCTTAATATTAACTTGAAGCTCTTAGAGTTAACTATTATTAGATCGTCTGTCAACTTTTATCAATTTTCAACCTCATATCGCTCACGACGTCAGCTTAGTTTGACAATCTATGCGTCTATATTTTCTCATCTATTTAATTTTTCATCTTCAAATATTATGATATTCGTAGTTCGTACGGTAGCTGGTTTAATAATTTTCCGTAAAAATGCCCGGGAGACGATCTCGTCAATATAATATATATATGGGCGGCGGCGTGAAAACTCCGGCCAGAGGCACGTTTGCGAATAATAATAATAATAATAATAATAATGATAATACGACGTAGCTGGCACAGGAAGGAACGATCGCGCGCATAACATTATAATATTATCGTCGACCGTCGTCTTCGGCATAACGGTGCTTGGCGAGCTCGTCTTTTCGAACGTAGGTCAACGTGATTCACCGCCGCCGGATTGCCACGACCGCGAGTCGTTTTCTTCTCCCCACCTACCGTCACAGCTCATACTCTCGGTTCGACTATTATATTTTTTTTCCTCGTTTTCTATTATATTATATACATATTTTTTTATTATCATTATAAGCTGCAGCACAACAACAAACGCTATATTCTACTACTTACACTACCACAACTACTACCCACTACCACAACTACCACCTACTACCACGACTACCATACCTACAATATACATATCTATGAGTGTATTATAGTATGATATTATGATGTTACCGTCAATGATAGGCAGCCCACCTACATCAAGGTTAGGGCCTCTGTACTGAGTGTCTTATTGTTGGCCCTATAAAATATTATTTAATATCAAATATTATGTGTACTCCTATCGAAATTTCAAAAATTACAAATTCATTTCAACGGGCCCCCGAATGCATGCTGTTTGGGGGCCTATTCTTAAGTCTTTTACGTATAAGAAATGTTGCTTTCAAACTATATTGTAATTATTAAACATAATAACTCTGAATTTCCACTCGATACCTACAAACAGAAAATATTATTGTACAAAAATAAAAATGTTCATATATTTTTTATAGGTTTTTATCTAACAAATCGCTTTTATTTTTTACAATTTTTTCAATATTGTTCAATATATTTTTCTCCACAACCATAAATGGGAATGCCTCTAATATTATTATTTATACGAACAGCCCACACCAGCCATGGCCCACTGGGAAAAGCTTCGGTATCCCGCCGCTTAGTCAGCCACTGATAGGAAGAATTTTAGGAACTTTTGTAAAAAAAAAACACAAGATATATTTTAATTTAAATATGATGATTGTGAATTACAGTAAGAAGAATTTATTTTATTATTATTACTGTACTGTGTTATAATTATATTCTTATGAGCATATTATAGTGATCACTGCAATTGCCCCAAGTATGCCGAAACTCACAAAAGCCTTAACAACCGTCGTTAACAACATTTTTTTTTTTTAATTGGACTGTTTAAAATATTAAACTGGTACCTTGTAAAAATATAATTTAATTGTTGGAATAAGGTGTGATAAAATATGACTTATTTATAATTTTACTAAAAAAACACAGGAGACCATAAAAAAAATAGGAAAGTAGGTAACCATTGCAGTAGGTGTCGGGTGTACACTGTAAACATCGTCATTGAGTAAGTCTCAGTAATGTTTATTATATTAAATTTGAGTTCAATGATAACTCATTGCATATAAGAATGATTCTGAGCCAAGTCGGAGTTTAAGTCTATGTTACTAAGCTTTTTTTATGATATATAGGACATTGGTATTAAAATAAGTTTTATATTGCTAATGCAGTAATTTATTTATGCTTATTATTATTTATTTATTAGTTATTTATACCTAAGGACTATGGTATAATATTATACATAGGCTTAACAATCTTGGATTATTTTGTAAATAATAAAACCTACACACTTATATCGATTAATTTTGATACTTATACTTTTGAACATTTGTTTTTATCATTCACCAATAAAATAAAATATTTTTCTTTTATGTTGCAAGGTAAATTTGTGTTCTATTTTTATGATAATCATTATCATTTAATATTTTAATAGTTTTATAAAAATACAATATTATGGCATTAGGTCATGTGCAAGCGGTGTCGGAACCTTCGGCAGATGACTACGACTACGACGACGAATAATGAATAAAACAATATGTAAAATGTGTGTATTATAATAATAATAGTATTATATTATACTCGTCACATAATAATATTATACGCATGTGCCTCGTGCGAGAATCGCCGTCGCGCAAAAATACAAATTGTACCGTTGTGTACGCGTTTCTTAACTCTTCTTTAATTGAGGCGTACCTATCGTTGGTAGGTAGGTGGGAAGTCAGTACCTACATACAGTGCGTTGTACGTTGCGATGTTCTGCGACTGCGCAGACTGCTGCTGAAATACAAGACGTACTAACAGCAGCGGGTATGCGAGGAGAAAAAATAGCGTGATAAAAAATATATACTGGACACGTGTAGGTAGAGGTAGGTTTGTGCGGATCTCGGGATCTACAATATATAATATAAAATTATGATGCCGGTAAGTCGCATTGCCCGCAGACGAGAATTTAATTTAGTCGGGGGCGGCGGGGGCGGGGGTCGTCTTAGTAAAAAAAAATCGGACAAGTGGGTACCTCTCTGCTGTGCCTACATGGCTAAATTCACCGAACCTAACTAAAATAAATAAATCGTAACTAAATCAAACGGAATTAGAAAAACATTTTCTAAAAAAATTGTTATAAATAGATTAGCCAAACCTTGATGAGTGTCTATATCTATATGGCCTATGGGATTTTATTTAAATAAAATATAATTTCAAAAAGATACCCAGAGAAGTGGGCACCGTTCTGCTGTACACTTATTTATGCGATGTTTCAATATTAAATAAAATTGAGTTGTAAGCATAAATTATTATGACTTGAGGTAGGTATTGGTGGAAATCTCGGCATAACGCAGTTTTTGCCCTAAAGCATTGTTACAGAGATATTTTTAATTATTTAACAATTATAATGTTTACATTTAAAATAACAAGTGACCAGAAAGACTCCCGAATCGAACGTAAATAATTATTAATAATTTTGCTTATCAAAAAGCAAGAATATAAATTTTTGAAAGTGATTTTCATTACAATTACAAATTTTCAATAACGAGAAAATATGGGTATAGATATAGTTCAGAAATGTTATTACACATTATTCTACATGTTTTAAATTTTAACTACATGTGTATAATACTTTGAACTTCGAAGTACATGACCTCATATTATATGAGACGCCATCATACTCATATCATGTTCATATGTGCAATATATAATTAAACTAAACTATTATTATTATACCTATTATTTATTTACATATATAATTATATAATATTGCATGACGTGTGTAGCAGTGTGCCTAAATGGCGAACATTTGAATAATGCAAATAAACTATATATAGTTACTAAATAGATGTATACTTTTTTTGGATTTTTTTAATACCTGGGCTAATTTCTGGCCATCATTGTTTAATATAATATAGGAAGGTGCCCATGAAACACATGATTTTTGAAAAAAAAATTACCATTTTAGATCTTGTATTATTTGCTGTTTTTAACATGTTCATTGTTCATACATATGGTATTCAAACCAGTAATCGGAGGGTAACCTAAAAAAAAGTTCAGTTATAAAAGCTGTTTTTTATTGGTTATGTACTTATGTAGAAACAATAGTGCAGATAAAGCTTTTATATAAATATATTATACTGCTGGTACGGGACCGCTCAAAACCTAGTTGCACCTCTGTGACTAGTTTTTGTCGAGGTTGTAATAAGTAACGGATGTGTCATATTTGAATTCAACGATGAATAATTGCATTCGAAAAACGATTCTGAGATGAGACGTTGTGTCAACCTTGCATACTTGTATAAATTAACAAAATGAATATTTAAAAAAATAAAATAAAATTCGAAAGTATCTCATATAGCTATAAATAACATAACTTTAGAGTAAACTTTTTTCTTTGATAGAAGTAGACAAACATGTTGAGAATCTTCTACTAAAATTTCTTATGTTAGCTAGGAAAACGAAATATTTTATGAATTTTAAACTGAAAAAAATTGTATAAAATGTAAACATTTTCTCATATCTATAAATAGCTAAAAAACAGTCAAACTAGTTTGAATATTTTACCAAGTATGGAAAATTTGTAGAGTCTACTGTTGTAAGTTTTTTAATTACAACAAAATATCAAAAATCGATAGATGGAAATCTGTTAAATTTATGCTGCAGATTATCAAATATCGTAACAATTATAAATTCAAACGCACATAAAAAAATTAATGTTACTTTCCGGTAAACTTTTTTTTTGTTTAAGGTAAACAAATTTGTGGGGAATCTTCCATTAAAATCCCCAATGTTAGCTATGGAAATAAATTGTTTTACAAATTTCTAACTAAAAAATAATTAAAAAAATTTGAACTCAATCATACATTCATTAGCTACGCTCAGAATCTAAAAATAAAAATAAAAATACTTGAAAATATTTATTTGTTAGTGGTTTTGAATGTTTTAAATACATTTATAATATACTTTCCGCGTAGAAAGCTGGGGAGGGGAGGTGTCTACGGCCCTGATATGTCGGATAATATTATTGTAGGATTGTGGTGCTATGTCGACAAAAAAAAGTAAGTAATGTATTCATCGACTTGCACGCTTGGCTTTTTTTCACTTTGAAATTTAAATGTTAAATAAATATATTGCAATTGCAATACAGTGTGGGTTTATCCATAATATTATGTGCAGATGTCCTACAATGTACAACCATCATTATCGGGGCCATACCTATATTTAGGAATTTGCAAGAGCCCAGGGTCGACAAATAACAACCACCCAATTATATGAAAAAAAATCTCCATTAGTTGTAAAAAACAGTTTTTATAATAAAATTATCTTACATGTTTGAAAAAAACAATACTAAAAAATTCAAATGTTCTTCTAATGAATTGTGGCTCAGAAATTTCTATAATTATACAGTATCGTTATTGCGATGGTTGAGCTGGTTACAGATTACTTTCGATGTAAGTACAAGGTAAACATTTTAAAATATAAAAATACTGCAGGAAATAATGTAAATGGAATTAAGACAGGATTAAAACTATAAAAATTTTAAAAAAATATGTTGGTTAATTTTTTTTATAAATCAAAACATAATTCTCCAAATCTGTAGGGTATATAAGAAACCTATTATGAAGAAATGTTAATAACGCGTTGCTATAAATGTATTTAATTTAATTAACTTATTAGTTACTGGTTTACTGCATACCTAAAAGTTGCTAGAATCGTCTTCTTTAGAACTACCACCAATCCAGGAAACAAATTAATGAATTTCGAATGAATTATTTCTATAAAAACCTTGTCAGTGTTTACTTCTAAAAATAAATAAAATTAATTAACACACTTATTTGGTATATATTTTCTAATGTTTATAAAGTGTATAACCATTGACATAGCCACGGATCGGACAGTGTCAAACCATTTTAGAAGTGGATGGCTCACCAGGATACAGTGAATATTTTCATGTTTTTTTATTCGTAATTTATTTTATTATTTGTGTTATAGTCTGAATTTCTAACTGTGTAGGTACGACAGAAAACTATAGGAAATAAAAAAAATATGTCTTGTAATAAGTAAAGTTTGATTGAAAAATCTTTTATATTAAATTTTAGTTTTCTAATAATATTTAACATTATCTGTTAATTAAATATTAGTCGAAGACCGAAATATTGGAAAAATGTCATTGCTAAAAGAAAATAAAGTAGGTTTATAATTGTGAAAAGTTTTGAGTCTCTGTAGATGATTAGTATTTTTATGAATTTCAACAATAATAGTAATTAAAATCGTTTAATGAAAAATCGTTATTTTATCCTCTCATAAAAAAATTATACAATTACATTGACTTCATTTTTTTTTCCAGTAAGAAAAAGTTACTGGAAACCTTGTATTTGGCTTTCAAGCTTTACTATTGTTATTTCAAATCGAAAATTGTATACATTTTTAACTACGAAATAACTTGAAAATGGCGTACCGGCCTTAACCTGTTGTATTAAAGGAACCTATATCATGTCCTATCATGCTCCATCACAACCCTTCTTGCAGTGCTCTATCCAACTGAGGTAGTAGTGCGCCGCTGGTGCCTCTTCTTCTGACTTTCATATCATAAAGTGTCCTTCTCTTTCCTATATTTTAACCAATTCAAAAAACAATTGCTTTTCTTTGGTGCGGCTACGACTACTTATCTATCCTGTATTGATGCACTTTCCTCCATAATAATATTTGCTCCCCAACTAAACCGCCGTTCTAAATATTTTCATCCTATCCATCGTATTATTATGATATATTATAGGTTATAAAATTTAAAAATTTATTGTTGATATTTAATCTGTTTTTTACAATGGTCGAAATACAATAAATCATGTTGATATTTTTTTCTTTCTCTGAAGTGTTTAAAAAGCCCACACTTCATAGCTGTTAAATAATATTACTGTTGGAATGTTGTTGCAGTTGAACTACGGTAATATGAATATCACACGCACGGATATTTATACGCACAATAAAAATATTTTAATATATTATGAGATTTGTTTGAGCTGCATCTAAGATAACGCTTCATTATATCGTGTTTCATTATCCAACAATATTGAGCGTTTAATAACAATTTTGATAATACCTTATACTATTAAGTTAAAATAAAAATCGTGTCTATAAACAACGAGTTTAATATTATTCATCATATTTAAATTACATGCATTATGCATTGTGCAGTGTATTTCTATTTTATACCTAATTATTATAATTATAAAAATTAAAAATGTACAAAAGGTGTGTACCACAAGCCATTCTTATAACACAAGTGTCCATATGTTCTTTGGAAAAAAAAAACTATTTTTTTCCACACAAGGTGTGATTTTTTTATTATCATTATTTTCATAAAAAAATGACCCCTTCAGTATATTAGTACCAAATACAGTTCTTTGATTAAATGGCTTAGGGGTGCCATAAGGTGGTGTATGATTGGTGATTTTGCCTCTGATAACGTCTAACGTAAATACCTATTATATATGAAATAGACCTGAACACATATTTGAACGGAGTTACCACTCACCAAACAAATAGCTTTGAGTTTCGTAAAACATTTGGTTTTGCGTTTCATTTTGTATAGGTAGGTAGGTACTTGTATATTTATTTTGAGTTTAAGAGCACTTTAATTTTATTTTTTAATCATTTAATGTCTTCAATATTATTGTGGGTGGATACTGTTAGAAAATTGAGACTGTAATTTTAGTTAGGGGGGGAACTAACAAATTAACAATACATACTTAAAAATTACCGAAAATCGGGAATATGCTCGTCAACATAGATGTGTGTTTATAGTATTTATGTAATTTTAAAAATATTTTGGCTTTTTTAGAACTATTTACTAACATTTTCAATTGTAAACTTTTTTGTTGACGAAAGTCGTAAAAATAACGAAGATAATATGCAAATTATTTTTTACCTTGTTAAAAAAAAATAATAAACGTCTCATTAAACGCAGCCATTTTATTTTAAATCTTTTTTTATCACGCATCTTCAAAACAATGTAATTAATATCAAACACGTAATTTTATCATTATTGTTACCAAATTTGTGTACTTACTTATTACCTAAATACACGATTCGTGCAAGCTCGTCCTGCAGAATGCATGATAATTCCAGCGTGTACCACCAGCTGTATTGACCACCGGTAGTTCTATTCGGTCCTTAACGCATATAACCTAGTACATTGTACATTTTTTCCAGCTTTACTCTTTAAACATAATACGAATTATTCTTAGACAAACCTTACACTCGCAGAAATAAGTAAACATTTTCTAATATTTTATTTCTATCCGCGCTAATTAACCTATACATGCACGTCGAACGAGCTGACGAGATGTATTTTATGCACGTACGCATGGACAAAAATAACCATCCCGACATCCCTTATTCTGATAAGTGTCCACATTTTAATGGTCTTGTTAGAATATTATGAAAAATATCATAAATGAAATGGACATGGAATGCTGAGTGACGCACTATATAATACAGTTTAAACGATTATGCTTTCATTTGCATAGCGTGTTTTAATTATTAGTGTACTTACCTAATAAATTTCGTGCCGGTAATAAGTAACAAACATGTAATTTTATCTTTATGTCTACCTAAGTGTAGTGTATCTATATTATGTACACGGTGCGTCCAATCACGTCAGGACGCAAGATAATTCAGGTATACCACGCGTTTATACCACTCGCACTTATGTATTGGTTTCTGGACGCATATACATGTTAGCCATATTCTGTCTCAGGGGATAATAATCTGTGTCGGAAAACCGATTTACATCAGTGCTGCGCATCTTCCAACAACTTCCAGGAGTTGGTATGATCAAGACATGGTTATCGACGCACCAATCGCATTTTACAATATGCGCAAAAAGTGACTGTTGTCTTTTGAGATAGAGTACAGTATCCATTGCTTAAATATACTTTAGTGTGGTCGACGAAGAGTAGGCCGCGATCGTCGCGCACCTACCGGCCGTTTTACGGCATCTCCAAACGATTTCCCGCCTAATGTAATTTCAAATCGTGTAGTGTACTAATGTTTAATAAATTATTATATTAGATCTACGTGTCAACAAAAACAAAATTACGAAAATTAAACTATAATGCGATGAAATACCACATGAAAACCATCTGTACTATAATCAAATAATAATAATAATAATAATACTCCCAAACGGAGAACCCCTGGATTTACGAAAAACGGCCGATAGGTAAGTAACGATCGATAGGTAAGTAACGATCGAGGCCTACTCTTTTCGTCTACCGCACTATAGGTTATAGCAATAGTACCTCCACTACAACATTGTATCACTTTAGGGAATTAAAATGGCAGCAGGAGGACGGCCTTTCCGTAAGCCATGGGCTTGACCATTGTATTTTGTTTGATAACAATATGAACCTATGTGATCTTATATATTTAAGCCATGCTATACTTGGCTTAAAATGAGATCAGGACCCTGCGGCTGGGTTGTGCGCATGGGCGTGGCCATGGCTAAATGAGCAAGCATGTCAGTAAACTCACTTCACTTTCTTATCACTGCGCATATGTGCTCTAGACTTGGAATAAACAGTAATTTACATCTCAAATACATTGAGGCGTCGATAAAAAATTCATGATTAATTCTTTTTTTCCATGTATCTATGGTTCACAATTTATGAGCAAAACGATTTGCTGACATGCCTGTTTATTTAGTCGTGGGCGTGGCGTGGATTTTGTCTCAAAGCACTTTTTTCTCGCATGGACTTGGTAGGGGAAGTGTCTAACAATGCGTCTGGCCGTCGCCCAATGAAAATTGGTGACTGCCGGAAAATGATCTTATTTTGAACAAAGTATCGTACTTGTATATTATTTTGTTCGTCTACATAATATATTATATTTTGTTCATAATATTTATAACTCTTGGTAAACCGTATATACATGAAACAGAAATACGTAAGTATATTGCATTATTTTATTTCTATCTGTACTTAACTGATATCTGCACATCAAACGCTTTAACGAGATGTATTTTATGCATACGCGCACTGACAAAAATAATCATCTCTACCTCCTGCATTATAAATTATAATACCTGTCCAATTTCCATATATTATAGTCTTGTTAGAATCGTATAAAATATTATAAATTATAATACATAAAATGCAGAGTGAAGCTCTATTTTATAGCCTAAACGATTATGCGTTAATTTGCATAGCGTGTTTTTATTATTATTATAATACTATTACCTAATGAATTTCGAACAGGTGCCAATCAATCATGTAATATTATCATTACGATTCATTAAAGATAAATGTACTCATATAATGTACACGGTTCGTCCAATCACGTTGGGATGCTGGGTAATTCAGGTACACCAATGTCCCGTGTATACCACCGACCAATAATATACTCTGAGACTCAAAAGAGAGTAATCTGTCAGGTGACCGATTTACGTCGGTTCTGCGCATCTCCCACCAACTTCTCGGTGTTAGAGTGATCACGTGGTTCTCGACGGGCCAATCAGGTCATTTACGATGCTTAAAAAGTGATTGTTCTCTTTTGAGTTTTGAGATAAAGTACAGTGCCCATTGCTCAAATACAATAGGTTGTTGCAATAGTACCCCACAGTATAAATTTATCACGTTAAGGAATTAAAACGGCAACATAAATGATGGCCTATACTTGTGCCACAGGCTGTACAGTGTACACCTTGCTTAGCCATTTTATTCTGTTTGATAACAATTAATATAGACCTATTTGCAATAACCTTGAACATTTAAGCCATGCTAGTACTTTTATACATTTTTTCTGTCTTTATATATTATAATATTGTTTTTACATAATATGCATAATGTATAATTCTTGGTAAACCTTATGTACACGAAACAGAAATACATACTGTAGTATGTATACACTTGATGGGCTTTTCGACCACTTATTTGTGTGATCGTGTTTTTTCAACTTACATTTTTTTTTGAATTAAATATAAGAATAAACTGAATTTTGAGAGTGATTTAAGACTATAACTATCAAGTTTTAATTCAGATATTGACTCTCTCGTGGAAGACAAGCAATGTAAAAAATCATTTTAAATTGTTTATCTTGTGATTAAGTTAAATAAAGTTTTTTCTTAATAAACGATTGTTTTTTAAAATTCTTTTATTTCGAATAACAAATACTTGCATACAATATATATTATATATTATATGCAAACGTATAAAGGTGTACTATTGGTGGGCATTAAAGATTTTTTACGAAATTGGTGGTCCACACATACACAAAGGTTAAGAACCGCTGTTATAGTCCAAATGATTGTGCGATATACGTTATTTTAATCAAATTTTTCTTTCATCGATCGTCTTATTAAATTGTACCTACCTAGTGAAAATCGAACAGGTGCCTATCAAACATGAAATGTTATCATGATGGCTACCAAAGTGCTTGTACCTATATACGTACACGGTTCGTGAAAGCACGTCAGGATGCAAGATAATTTAGATATATTCGTGTTCCATAATATTATGTACCACCGGCAGTTCTGGATCCGTTTCTGGATGTATATACATGATAGCCAATGGTATAGGTACTTACAGTGTGTCTCAAAAGATAATAATCCGTCAGCGACCGATTTATGTCAGTGCTGCGCATCTCTCACCTACCTCCTCGGTATTAGCGTGATCACGTGGTCTCTACGCACCAATCGCCAGTCACCTCCCTATATTGTTTTTTCACATTTTTTAAAATGGCAGTGTAAAAGGACGACCTATACTAAAGCCATGGATTATACCTTTACGCTTCCATTTCATTTTGTTTGAAAATGATATAGGCAGTAACCTTGTATATTTTAGACCGTACCTACTAGTATTTGTTTATTATTTTTCCCGTCATTATACATAATATTATGTACTTAATATGACATATAACTCTTGACCAAACTACTTTATATACACGAAATAGAAATAAGTAAACATGTAGCATTATTTTCTTTCTATCTGCACTTGACCGATATCTACTCACCAAACAAGCTGACCGCTGATGAGACGTATTAACCATATCACACTCTGACAAAAAAAAAATTGTAGGTATTATATGAGTGCATTAATATGGTCTTGTAGGTATGGTGTATAAATACAAATATATTTAACAATGTTTATAGTGACGCTATTTAGTCCAAACAATTATGCGATATCTATATAGGTACCTATCTATTAACTGGATAACTTTAATCAAATTTTTTTTCATCACGTGTCTTCAAAATGTTACAATAAATATTAAAAATGTATCAAACATGTATAATTTTATCATTATTGTGAATACAATTAAGTGTACCTATACTTTGTTCAAGTTAAGAAACGTAGTCGGCGTCAGGATGCAGGATATGCAGGTACGTATATTATACATGTATGTGATAGGTAATATCGGTACATTGTTCATTGGTACACTGGTACGTTGTATATTTTGTTCACCTTAATACATTTTGTATCGTTTTATTTCTATCTGCACAACTGCAAACGCGTTGACAAGACATATGCATTGGTACAAAAACTGACCCACGTATTATAATAAGTGTCCCCATATGGCCTTGTTAAAGCAATTTTTTTTGGGAGGGGGACTTAGTACTTAATCCCCCAAAATATCTGCCAGAACCTTCCAATTTAAAAGATAGTACAACTTGAGTTAAATTTTTTTTCATAACTGGACTTCAAATTATTGCAATTGATATCAACTATAGCTGTATATCGAACACATTTTATCATTACCAAAGTTGTGTACCTGTATACTACATAGAATGTTAGCAATTAGTAAATAATATATAGTATATTATCTCTACACATCTATATAAATGTGAATATGAGAATTTTTGATGCCAATAATCTCGAAACCACTCATCCGATATAGTCATACAGTTTTTTAAAATGATAGGTATAGACAGTTTAGAGTATACCACGGAGAAAGTTTTAACTATCTTTCAACCCCTATTGATAGCTAATGTGCAGCTCACAAACTCATTTTTTTTTCAGCTCACGAATAACTAAATATATTCTTTTTGTTTATTTAAATGGTTGCCAATGTCAACATATTACGTATTACTTCATCTCTACTATTGTAATCAGTAGAAATATGCCGTACACATTTTTTTACAAATATTTTTTTTAAAAAACAAATCTTTGGCCATCATGTACAACGCCGGGCAGGACAGCTATCTATGTATATTATACCATATTCGTGGCAGTTATCCTGAATGGATAATTCCAGTATGCCTGAGCATAGGTACCTACATGGACCACCGGCACCGACAGTTCTAGACGTTTCTGGACGTGTGTACGTGATGGGTACCTAGCACATTGTGCATTTTGTCCGTCTTTATAGTATAATAATATGTATCATTCTCGGTCAAATCTTATACACAGACAGAGAGAAGTAAACATTTTGTATTTTTTTTTCTTTCTGCACTTGACCGATGTATCTGCACATCAACAGCGTTGACAAGACGTGTATGCATTGACGGAAAAAGAAAAAAACCTTCCCGTCGTATTATAATATAAATGTGCCCATATGGTACCCTGTATGGGTATGTTCAATAGGAACATGGTCAGTGACGCTATAATATAGTCTAAACAATTATGCGGTACACACACAACTGCTGCAAACTATATATTATAATAGTAGTAATAGTAATAATAATATACGCCCGCGTGTGTCCCGCCTGCAGCTGCTAAAAACGATGTATTATTTATGTTTCCATTTCAGGGAAGACATATATTTTTACTGACCCACGGAAGGAGGGCGCATTATATATTATACCTATACAGACGTGTTCAACCCTTAGTTTTCTGAGAACCGCAGTCGCTTATAATTTGGCGGCTGGTATATAATATAAAATATAAATACCCGCTGAGGCACAGTAAAATATCACTTTGCAGTATTACTATGATAATAATAATAATATTATAATATGCGCCGTCGTGTCGGCCCTTTTTTGGATGACATTGCGGGCAAAATACACTCAAATGTATACATATATAATGCACAACACACGCGCGTGTATCCTTTTGCCGAGTTATTCAACACTCGCTTTTCGAAAAAAAGTAAAATCAGTCGGGGGCCTCCCGGTCAGAACATGTGTGGTAACCTGTCAATCCGCAGTATAATATGCGATGAGGTTCTGAATTATATTAATATCCACCCACAATATATATCGTCAAAAAGCCTACATTACCCTTCAATACACCGCTCGCATGTTAGTCGTCAATCGTCAGATATCCGTTAAAATATTTTAAGTCATAAAATACGAAATGGTTTGGAGAACATAAGTACCTACAAGTTTACACTTAAGGCATAAACTAAATTCCATAGAGTTATACTACACCTATGTATAGGTACGAACATTTTTCCAGAGACTGCGAATTGAAAGAATTGCGATGAATTGATGAAATAGTTTTGATTTGTTGCGTGTCTTCTTGTATAGTATAAGCCAGAAAAAGTAAAAAATGTTATCGAAGTATAATCACAAATAACAATATTAATGGTCATGACGTGTAGGGCGCATGTATACTATTTATAGTTTAATATATTATATGACCATATGGGGTACAGTATAGTAAATATTGGTCATAACAGCAGAATTAGTAGTCATATAAGCAATTTTGGTACTCAGGTGTGGGTACCGTACATAAATTATGTTTATTTAACCGTAGTAACTGATAACAATACGGTGACAGCCTCCGAAAATTGATAACGTGTTACATAAATCAATTACGATTACTTAATTCAAGGGATCACTTTTTATTTTTAGTGATAAAAATAAATTAACCCGTAAGGAAATTTGACTTGTAGTCTTACAAAATACGTCACTCTAAATTTGTCAGTTGACTTTATATCAACGCAATTGAACACATATTATATGTAATGGTCAAAATAATTATTTATTAACCAAATAAAAAAACTTAACTATAGAAAAATTAATCCGATACGAAGAACTTTCACAGACAATAAGTCTCGAAAGTCTTTCTAACAATCATGATGTAGAAAAATGTTAGCAGACATTTTGTCCAATTAATTACTCAGTCCAAATTATTATACATTTCCACATAATACATTTTAAATTTTAAATTCTGAGCTGAGCGATAAATGTATTAATTAGGTATTTACAATTATGTGTGTTTTTTGCCTTTTAGTGCGCTAAAAATGCTTCGATTTTCCACTTCAGCATTTTTTCTAGGAGAAAAGTGAATCTAGTTGGTATTTAGGGAGGTCAAAAGTAAAAATTTAGTTTTTAAATTTATAGTAGTCCTAATAGTTTATAGACGTGAAGGGGGGAAAAAATCAAAGAAAAACAGAGATTTAAGCAAAGCTTGAAATTTTCGACAAATTCGGTTTTGGTTTTTGCTGTAACTCAAAAAACAAAAAAATAACCTAAGACACATGAACATTTCACTGAATATTTATATTTGAACTTTTTATTCACCGTAGAATTTGGAAATATTTTGACTCTTTTTGAACCATTCATAGTGATTGGAATATTTCGATTTGTATTAGTTTTTTTTTTAAAATATACCTATATTATATTATAGTCGATAAAAAAAAGTTTACAGTTAAGTAGATTAATTTTTAAGAGCGTTTGAAATTGGAACAAATTCTCATCTAACGGGTTTCATATATATTGTTGTAATATTTATTATAAAACGAATAATCGCTGACACTTGAAATTGTCATCAAATATTTAATTTATATTTTTGAGTATGATAAATGAGAATATTTTCAAAATGTTTTGAGCTACGAATAGACATTTAAAATATTTTTTTGTTTATATTTTATAAGTGTCAATAAAAAATCTTTCTATTTATATTTAAGATTTACAGACATAAAACAAGATTTGACATGCGTTTTCATAATAGCTGTTGAAAAATATTAAATCTACTAAGGCACGATTTTATTTTACAATTAAAGTTTAAATTTGTATAAAATTCATCAAAATCCTGAAATGTGCAAAATTATTTTGTAGTTAAAAATATATGAAATGTTCAATTTGTATTGGTAGCTAAGATTTGAAAATTTAAAACATGATTTCTGATACGAATTTATATTGTAACCAAAAAATCTAAAAAAATGGTTAGTCACAGTATTTTTTTAATAGATATTTCAATTTCAAATTTTGTCTAATTAGATTTAATTATTTATAATAAAATTCTATTTATTAATTACATTAATTTATACATCTCCGACATTGTATCTCTGCATCTCTCAGAATCGTTTTCCGTTTGCAATCATTTTATGTCATCGAATTAAAATTGAACCCATCCTTTACAGCGACCCTTCTAAACACCCACCGTACAGCAGATCGGTACCTTTCTAACCTCTTTTTGTCAATGTTAGATCATAAAAAATTGGTCTTGTTGTGTATGCATTTCATAATAACATTTTTCAAAATGTCTTTTACTCAGAGTTAGCAATATTAACAATATTATAACCACCGATGAGTGCTTTTGAATTGAATGTATACGAGCGTGAAATTGGTTTAAACATCACTATTCAGTTGTTCACTCATCTGTAATAAAAAATAATTGTAACAATTTCTATGTTTTTGTCAGATAAAAAATATCGAATTTTGCTTGTACAGCAATGTACAATGTACATATAATTTAGTTTTAGGTTTCTGTCGTACTTTTTATATCATTTAATAATATTATATTTTATCGAAATCGTATGCTTTATTAAATTATATCACATGTGTGTATTGTGGTGGAAAAATCTACTTCCTGGAACTGGCCAAGTCTTAACAATTCGGCGTATTCAAATTCTTAAATAATAAACATAATTCGTTGACTTTATTTAGTTTGAGAGTAAAATAATATTATCATGAAAGTTAGTACACTAAACGTGTTTCAGTATTCACTGAATAAGCTCGCCTCCATTTTTTCCTAAAGTAATGAAATTATATACATTTTGATTTTCAAATTTTTTAATACATCATTACAATAGGTACTTACTCTGAAAAGTTTTGAAAAATAGAATTTACACCGACATCTCCATTTTTAATTCAGAAAAATTTGACGATGATATCTGTGGAAGAACGAAACAAATTCACTACCACTTGTATGGGAAATATAATGTAAGTGGGAGCTGTCTGAATTTTGTTTCCGTTGAATGAATTGCTTTAGGAATAAGGCTTCGGAAATTTTTCGTGTTTTTTGAAAACTTTTGAAAAATGGAGATGTCTGGTTATTGCACAGGCCCCTTAATTTATTATAATTGGTTCATTTTTACAAATTATTTATGTTGATACAATTAAATATAATTATTTCCATAGAAGACTGCCTAAAAATATAATTATTATATAACTTATATGGATACAAATGTATACGTTTTATAATGATAAATTGCTTTATTGTTAATAAAAACTTTAGTCATCGATGCTGTAATTTATCAGTTTAGATATTAGATTCCGAATTGAGCTATGAATGTATTGATTTTTTGATTATACAATGATATGTGTTTTTTTTAGTGCTTGTTCACGATAAATAATAATTAAAATAATGCTTTGACTTTCAATTTCAGTAATTGATGAGTATTTTGTGATTCTTTAGTTGGCGCATTGAAGTAGTAAAAGTTGCTAGTACCAAGCTCTGTAATACGCTATAGTGACACGTCAAGAAACACGCAAAAACAATATTTTTTCTTTCCAAGAGAAAATGGTATGGCATCAACTAACCTGCATATAGCTGGTGTGTTGTAGAGTGAGAGACGCGAAAGCCAAATTGAGTAGTAGGTAGTTCATTATTGGAGTAAATGTGTAGTTGGATTCTTTTTCAGATCATCTCATCAAATTACACATTTAAGATCCGACCAGTGTGCGCCTGATAGTGCATCGTTAAATTGATAATTTCAGAAAATAACTTGTCACATAAAACACATGGATACAGTTTCCCTCCAGTGTGCGTCTGTTGATGTGTTCTCTAATTGTTACTAGCACCGAACGACTTGTCACATAAATTGCACAGACACAGCTTCTCCCCAGTGTGCATCCTTTTTTATTGAATGACTTTTCACACACGTCCAACCAAGTCTTCCGGCTTTTGGCGAGATCGTTTATTAAAATACATATGTATATTATTTCTAATTGGATATGGCGCTGTTATGACCGTTGCACTGAATGAATGTAAATGAATGTCTAGTACCTATTATTGATTTATGTAAAGAATTAAGCACTAAAACGTAGTTGTTTTTTTGCACAATACACAACGGATCATAGCTAGGTACCTACATCCTTATACACGGAATGATTTATATTGAAAAGTGAAAACATTGACAAAGTAATTCACGATTGATCTCAATTTATTATCGAGAAACCAATAAATGTTTTGAACAGTTGATACTAGCACGATAACGAAATTGAACATCTGTGAAATCCACATTGATTATATAGAGCATATAGGACATACTATTTCAAAGATTCGGCTCTTATGTCTCTTAACGTTGCTGTGCCCCTTTAATTTAGTGAGAGTCAGCCTGCAGTGATTCTTTAAGCTGCCATTTACACTAAACGACTTGCCTCATAATATGTCGCTTATCGGTACGGTTCTCGCCCGTGTGCTTGCGCTGGTGCTTCGTGTAACTGCCATTTTCACTGAACGTCTGCAATATAATATGTGACATATCGCACCGGTACGGTAAATACCTATACAACAGTACATAATGTTCAATTTTCTGCCGAATTTCTAGGTATTGTTGTTCGTAGGTACATATTTTAGTAGTATTAACTCGTACACCTAAATTACATATTATTATTATTATTATTATTACTATGATTATGAAACACGCGTATAGGTATATAAATAATTATATTTTAAGTATCGCAGTCACAATACTAAATTCTAAATTCTAAATTCCTGTTATCGTTGCACCACACGCGGTAGGTACGGTTTTCATAAGTTTTCCGTTACGGTATATCAGGCACCTACAGGCTGTTACAGAAAGACCTGACGTGTGACCAATGAAAATCTGATACTATAGTAACTGAAACTACATGAAAAAAATATAAACATTTAAAAAAAAAAAAGTATTTAAAAAAAATATTAATAGTTTAAAAGTTGTGAAATAATAAATATAAACTACTTGAAATACAACTGCTTAAATGAACGTTCTTAATATTATCTACTATTTTGAACTTCCAAAAAAATTTAATTTAATTATTAATTTTAAAAAATAAACAATTTTAAACTGTACTTGTAAGAGCTTATAAATTATATAAGAAGACATTTAAAAATACTGATTAAGTCATTTCATTTGTCGGGTCATTCTGTTACACCTTGTATGGTACTACCTATGTAAATAATACGAAACACGAATTCCTCTTAGATACGTTAATTGTCAACAACACAATTTATAAACATTATGATTTATGATGTCATATTATATTATAATATATTGGTAAAAGTTGCGTTACAAACAATAATAATGTGTAAGATTTTAGATTTGTACGATGTGCGAAATATTGTTTATGACAACAAGTTAAGCAAATAATATGAGTATAATATATTTTATTATATTTTACACAATTATAAATGGCACACCTCTGTTGACAGTTTCATGAAAATACTTTTAAGACTTTAAGAGTATTGCTATTTAAATAATATGTAATTTGTTTATTTACCATCGACATTTTAAAATTATTTACTTGAATATATAAGCATTATAAGCACTCAAATACTTTTCAAAAGTATTTGAAATATTGAGAAGTAAAAAAATGAATTTTAATAAACATTCAATTTTGGTAGGATTGCAAACAACCTGTTTGTTGCACTTCAAAAACGCATAATACTCTGTCCAAAGTGGTGCTAGTAAGTTATATTTTGATCTGTTTTTTAATTAAAAAAATCTTTTTATTATTACATTTTTAGGAAGTACCCTATAAGTCGAGATTATTCATCTTAAACTGTAACCATTTCCTTATTATTACAAATACCATTTACAAAATCTAGAAAAAAAGTATTTAAAATTATATCTAGTAAAAACATAAGAAAATAATTAAAGAGCATACTTAACACTATTACTAAAATACTCTTCAACTGTCAAGAGAAATATAAAACGTATTAATTACCAAACATACAAAAAATATACTTTCGGATTAGTGTATCACGTATATAATGTTATTACTAATAAATATATGAAAAACATTTTCAAGACACGTTTTGAAGTTTATAATATAATATATTATCATAATAATAATACGTATACCTAGCTACAACGTATTAATATGACGTTTATTGATTTAAAAACGTCATAATATTATAGTAATATTTCTGCATGCGATATCCGTAAAAATAAAACTAACCCAAGTATTAATTATCATAATATTATTATAATATATTATAACCGTTACAGGTACTTTGTAGTTTCTTAGCTACTGGCGGGAAATATTATAATAACATTGTAAACGTCAATGTAACGTCCTGTAGGATGATTTATAATATTATATTAGCTTCCAGCGAATTCATGGAATTTGTATTATTATAATGGCAAGCACAATGTTAGGTTAGGTGTTGTACCTGTGGTATAGCGGTCAGACCGAGTCCAGCGATGGAAATTAAACTTAAAATTGTCACAAATTTTTAGGAAACCTGCAATCACAGTAGTAGGGTGCTGGACTGCTAATTCGATATTATTCCACGAGACTGTATAATATATATTACATACCTAAGTATAGCTAAAATATTTGGATTCCACCGGCCGAGCTTTACTGCTAAAAAATTCTCAAAATTCGCACGGTGCCCTAAAAAGTAAAAAAGTGAAAACCAATGGGTAATTGTATAGCTACACAATATATTACCTATATTAAGTATCCGAGGTGTAATATATAGCGAGCCACAATACAAGGCACGTAAATATGATCACACTATTTACACATTTTATTTCGTGGCGCTCCTATCGAATTTCTCGTTACTCCGTTACACTGTTTTTTAGTGTCATAGGTGCCGACGACTATGGTTATACAGGGTAATTCACCAAACCAGGTTTGTTCCTCTTTAATAATGAACTAATTTAAATTCTGATTTTTTAGTATTTTTAAACATACGTAAAAAAAATATTATTTTCAAATTCTTGAGACGTTTTATATCACCAACTTAAAAATCATCCTTTTAATCCTTCCTCCAGCTTTTAATTTAAATTTCGAAATTGTTAAGTGGAAAGGTTGTTGAATATTTTTATCTAGGTATGTGCTTAATTCAAAATCCAAACGAGTAGCTTTTCAGTTATTTAAATGTTTAAATAGTCTTTAAAAATGGTTTTCTAAAACCACAGGTAACATATATGATATGTATTATTTCATATTTGATCCAGTATTTAATGTTTATTATAATGGATTATTTTTTACCAATTATAAATATTGATCAATTATTATACGAATTAGATACTAAAAAATCCAAATCACTATTATAGCTCCAATATCTTCGAATCCCAATGCATATTATGGACCTATAATCCTTAGATCACAAAGTTAAATAAATCAAAATGTATTCGTTGGAAATTTGATTTTAATGCTTTTAAAATTGTTGAAAGTAATTCACTAAATTATGTACATAAAATAGGTAGGTTTTCATTTGAAAATCAGATGTTTGTATCGTCACTGGGCACTCCTTAAGAAGGTATAGTACAAAAAATCTCAATGATTTGAAAAACGCGCGGTCTTTGAATGTGTTTAAAAATGTTAAAAATCAGATTTTGAATAACTGTACTATCAAATAGAAAAATTGGGGTGAGAATGTTTGGTGAATCACCCTGTGTGTGTCCACATAGATACAATTACCGGAAAGTACGTAAAGTGTCGATAATAATATATATTTCGTCCGTCGCGTATACCAGATACCCGCGTGTAATATTATACCAGATTTATATAATTATATACATAGACACCCAACATGCGGTATAATAATAATGATAATATGAAACACTAACCATTGCAGCGACGATACCGCGACCGTCGCCTCCTCGTTGGGCGGGCGGAAAGGACCAAAATTACGTGTACATATTATACCTCAACAGAAGCAGGTGTTATAATAATAATAATAATAATACCATTATAATTATTATTATTTTTATTACGTTTCAACAATGTCATTACGTAATACGCGCACGGTATCGTCGTTATTCCTGAACAGATATACCATGTGTGGTAGCCCACCTACTGTTTATTTCGAGAGGGCGCATATCCTGCAGGCAGGTAGGTATAGCCGCATGTGCGAGCTTGGTTTTATTGACACTATCATAAGACGTGAGGGATTCTCCCGAAGGTAAACACAGTCATTTTCTTGAAATGTGCTAACGTTTTTGGAAATATTAGTTTGAAGAAATTATTTTAAATTCATAACATGCATAATAAAATATACTACAATATTTGAGATTTTGGGCAGAGCGACGATTTTACACTGATGTGTGTGCGTCTGGCATCCAAACTGTTCAAAAGCGTCATGAAAAACAAAAAAACAAAAATTAGGAAAAACGTACATTTTTACTCAAAACGTGAACGTTTAACTTTAAAAAAGAACCGTAGATTGGTTTGTGCACATTTCATCCGATTTTTGTATTAGTATTTTTATACATCATTCAATGTTCAATGTATTTTGATTCTTTTTGAGCTATTTACTATAATTTTTTTTAACCGAAAAATCGTTTTCTCTGATAATCTTTTTCGGACTTAATAATTTGTCGTTTGGTTCAATTCGAATACAGCTCATAACAGCGGCCTACATATACAACGACGAGGCATTTTGTACGAACGAGAGCGGTCACCTACTTGTCCAATGTTTATAATCTGTATCTCATACAACTATTGTAATATATTTTCAGATTTTATTTTTTCGAAAGAAATCATAGATTTTTAATTTCTGATGTAGAACGTTAATATGATGGAAGAACAGGGGGAGATTCTCTATTCTCTTGAACAAAAACAATTTACCTGGTATAAACCCCCCTACACTAATGCACCCTCACCGTGGGGCATCAATATACTCTTTCGCATTCTTTTATCCGATCATTGCATCACAATATAATATTAAAATATTCAATAGCAGGTCATACTTCGTAGCCAGGGTGGGACCCTCCGGCACTTTACAAGAATATAAAATATTTTTTACATTGTCCAGTATAGGTGCAGTACTCTCGTGTTTATCTTGAAGAAAAATAACGATGGGCAGGATATAACAATTTTATTTTTGGTCATTGTATTATTACCGTCAATATATAGGTGCTATAAATTAAAAATCTTCTAGCGCTTGTTTATTACATACACATTATTTCTAAGTCACATTCAATATAACCCTCGTGTTGCGATTAAAACATGAAAAAAAATTAAGGGCCCTCGAGCGCGGGCTCTAACTGATATCTCTAAATAGAAAACGCTCTGGAAACCAGTCTAGATCGAACTCAATTATCCATTTGTGCCTTAAATAAATCTATAGAATTTTCAGAAAATGTTTGGATGTGTAAAGAGGTCGTCGTTTGCAACTAAGTATTGTATAACTACTGCAGTTTGGTGTCGGCATTAAAAAACAAACTGAACGGAATATTTAACCATCCCCGAAAATTGTTTTTTGGTTGTGGCCTTGTCTAGGCCCTCTAGAGTATGCTCATACATAATTGTTATCATTACATTTACTCTACTGCACCCTATACTTGTACAATAATACTATGTTTATGAATTGAAGATTTTTCACTGTTCCACTGAAGTCTTTGGAAACTTGCCAAGCTCGCTCTAAGCTCATTAATTAATGTATGCCATAAAATCACCTGTAGAATTTTCAGACAATGTTTGGCCTCGCACAAAGAGTTTGCGGCTTGCAACCAAGTACCTACTGTGCAACGGGTCGTCAAAAAATATTTTGTCGTAACAAACTGAAGAAATAGAAGAAAAAAAAAGTCGATCACCGAATATTTAACCACCCCCAAAACATGTCCCTTCTGGTTACGCGACCTAGCTTAAGCCCACTGCGGCACGTACATCATATTATGTGCATTATTATCGCTATATTTACACTGCACCCGAGACTTGTGCCTACAATAATAATAATAATAATAATAATATGATGTTTATGAATTTATGATGGTTTACTGCAGGCTGCCGACTGCACCGGACGCGGTATAGTCGGTATAATAGTATTATGTGCAACCGCGCGTACGCATAACCTAATAATACATATTACATATATACCTACCCGATATTATTATAATCCATGACCCATATACGCACACACGATGCAACACACATATTATTATTATTATTATTATTATTATTATTATTATTATTATTATTATTATTCGACGTTGGCGGGAGATGTGCACGGGGGCGGACCAGTCGCGAATCCGTTCGACGCAGCCGGTTTCGCATTTATTTATTTTTTTTTTTTTTACGTATATTATATTATTGTTGTTGTTATAATGGGTATGTACCGTCGTATTCTCCGGTTTTAAGTACATTCGTCGGAATTACATCACGTTTCTCGCACCGAAGGCATGTACCGCGCGTGCGTATAATAATATTATGTGTGTACCGACGCCGGTACAGATGAGTATAGTCTGCACGTGCGCACATAATATTATATTATACGCGCGTGTATGCGGAATACGCATTTTTCCGGGTTATTTCTTACTATTTATTGGCCATTACTATAATATTATAAGAGTATTGTGTTAAATTATTATTATTATTATTATTTTTACTATTATTGGTTTTACGCTGGCAGCGCCGGGAGGGTAGCTAATTTTTTCAACCATGTCACGTGTTCCAACGCGTATTCGACACGATATAATATTCTGCGTTTGCAGCCGCTTAATCCGTATAGATCTCCGCAGCATTGTGTTTAGGTTGTACTTAGGTACTTAATACTTATAGTGTAAAGTATTCACTGTAAAAGTGATTTCAAAATAACGTTTTGTTTCTACATGTATACATATTTATCGCGATTTTTTCGTAAGATATTATTTCGAGCTCAAATAAAACTATTTGACTTTTGGAAAACTTCTGGATATTCAGAAATGTATTTTCGTCTTATAACTCTCTTACTTTTCCGTGTTATTTTAAGGAGCCTTGGAAAAAAATCCGATTTCCCTGAAATTTACTTAAGTTCTAAAATATTCACTGTATATATTGTAAACGTGATTTTAAAATAACGTTTTGTTTTATTTTTTTATTAATAGCGATTTTTTATACATTTAAATATATTATTTCAAACGCAAATAAAACTTTTGGATTTTCGGAAATGTATTTTTTATCTTATAATTCTCTTACTATTCTATATAATTTTCCGGGCTTTAAAGAAACTTGGTTTCCCCGAAATGTTTCCGATTTTTCATATAACATTAACAAACATGACAGTGCATATATAAAGACAATAAATACATAGGAAAGGTGAAGTTTCAACATTCTAACGACAAAAAACCGACAGACAAAAACGTCACAATTTATCGGCTCCTCGTATAGAAAATACCGCTGACTATGTTTCATCTATAGACCAGATGTGTCCCGAACGGTGAACAATTTTATGAAGGCTTAATAGAAACACTAAATGTTGGTTTAAATGATTTTGATATTTTTAACACTCGAAATGAAAATAGATGGGCAAGTAGGTGTTGAGTGGGTCACTGTAATGGTTGTGTAAAATTTGAATTTAATAATGATATGAAATAATTGTGCCTTGTATACAAAATACGAGTCCGATCGAGAAAACCTAAATTGCTATATTTTATGATAATATTGATATTAAATAAATTTATTTTACACTTAGACATTAATATTACCGAAGGTTGAATTCATTTTGTGAAAAAATTGCATTTGAAAATGTCATTGGGTGAATAGAACATTAAAAGTTTCAAAAGCCCACGGATATTTTTTTTTAACTACAAAAAAAATAACTAAAATAGTTATTCTTTGTTCGAATGTCAAATTTCGTTCAAATTTTTACTTAAAATGCTCTACAATTGCTGTGTTACAGTATGAACTGTAAGAATTTGAGTTCTTTTGAGTGTTGTTTTAACATAGTTTATTTACGAAAATTCCGTTTTTAAATGAGTTATATGAGCATTTTTAATTTACGCTATATTAAATACGATAAGCTTGCTAAAAAGTTGAAATTTTGTAAAAAAAAAAACGACGTAGACGATAGTAATTGATTATGCAATAAAACGTACCTACTTATATACGAAATTTACACTTTCCTAGTTATTTTTATCATCTTTTCGTAAACGTCAAATATTATCGTCATTATTACTTACACGGGTAGTGCGGGTAGATAATTTTTTTTCAGGCAAGTCACGTGTACTTACACGTTTTTGATACATTTTATGTCACCAGCGGCCCGAAGAGCTTCGTATATTATACCTATAAATAATATATACTGTACAAAGTGTAACTACAGAATAACCTGACAAATAAAATAATATATTGTTCTAATCAATAATACTAAAAAATGTGTATACATAATCAAAGGAGCTGTATAAAAGTTATTTTTATTTTTTAATACTAAAAATAAATAATTTTAAATATGATCACATTTTTGGGGGAAAATTAAAATTAGCCAATTCGTAAGTCTATTTTGTAAAAAAATGTTGATGGTATAAACTTTTAATTAAATCAAGTCGTTTACTTTTTGCAACTTTTTAAAATATCAATATTTTTTTGGAGTAAATTTATTTGAAACTCAATAACTTTTTTCAAATATATTCTTTTAGTGAATTTTCAGACATAAGTAGTTAAATTATTTACTGTCCACCTATAGAGTTTTTATAATTTTTTTCATACGTTTTTTCAGAAAATCTTACTTTTTTAATTTGTCAAGTTATTTCTGTTACACACTCAACACTAAGCATATTCTATTATAGTGTAAACGTTTTTTTTTTCGGTTTATGAAATATTTTGGTTACAATAATGTACAATACATATTACATAGCTGCAACAAATCGGAAACAGCATTTTAGTTTGTGTACAGAAATATTTAACAAATTGCTTCAGTCGTGGTGACAAATCGTTTGTGCGAATACATCGAACCAGCACGTGTTCGCCGGAAGTCGGGAGTGATACACCTGCAGCAGCTGCTGAGTACTCAGGATTGTAATAATTTGTTTCCAAATCGAGATTTCTCCACTATTCTATCAAAAAGTTTAGACAGTTGATATCTTAAAAATGATTTATACCAAAATAGTTTTGATTATTATATATTCATTTTATTAATCGCATTGTTAAAGCAAGAACAGTGTATTTTTAATAATATAATATACTATTTGTTCTGTTCGACGTTGTCCGGTGTCAACATGATCTATCATCATTGGAAACTTACCAGTAAATTAACGATTTCTCGTATTACGATTTTCTTATTTTGTTGTTATTCAAAAACTAATAATTATAGAGACTTGAAATGTTCACTAATTTTTCGTTTCATCATTTGTTAGTCGTAATAAAATTTTCAAAATATTTTGACCTCGCTTTGAGTTATTTATAATTATTTTCAATTTTCAATAAAATAATGTCAATAGACATTTTTTAGTTTGGTCAAAAATCTTGAAAATGTACAATACAATATAGTTACTAATAAGTATTCTGTATTCTATAAAAGTTTTGGAAAAAAACCTAACCTAACGCGTCGTGTTTGAGCATGTGCAGGGTTGTTGGCAGCCGTCGGCGCGCTGCCGACTACTGGCCAATGAAATCGCGGTAAAAAGAAGTCTGGAGTAAAAAAGTCTTAGGAAAAAAGTTCGGGTATTAAAGTCCGAGGCATAAAAGATATGATGTCGCATGATATTATTATAAAATGGTATGCCGGAAATACCATTTTCTCGTATTGGAAAAATATTTTTTTTTTTAAACTTAATATTTGGTTACATGTTTGTGGGTCAAATAGCCATGGATAAAAATGACCCGGGAAACCAGCCGGGTGACAATTCACTTTTACATATTTTCATTTTGAACTAGAAACCGATTTTGTTGTATGTTCAATAGTAATCTTTGAACAAGTCTTCGGTCGGCAACAAATAGCTCCTTGCGGGGGTGACATATCCTGCGCTTAACAATAATTATCATTGATCACTCGTCCGGCTAGCCGGTAACCGCCCGTAGCGTCGCCTATTCTAGCACAAGATCCAAATAACTGCAGCAAACTGTGAGGTTTGAATGTTGTTATCCTTTTATTTTCGTCCGACACGATTATATCCCGTTTGGCTTTTCGCAGAACCGCGCACGAACAATCCCGCAACAGGTAGGTATACGACCCGGTCAGTCAATGGGCCCGTCAGTACATAATATTTAATAATATAATATATAGTACACGGCACAATGCAATACGTATTGTGCAGATTCACAATAAATAATAAATAGTTTACGTATAATATGATTCAATGATAATAATAGTGATAACAATAATAACGCATAATGCGCATTGTACGCACCCCTACAATGTCTCGGAGTGAGGGGACAACGGCTACGGTCGACGCACATGTGGATACCGTACACATAATATGGGAAAGGACCTTTTTGGAACCATTAATTCGCAAAGTGTGAACAAACATGGACGGCGACGACACGATGACCGCGGCGAGGACGGCGAGGACGCGGAGGACGACAACAAGGACGACGAGAGACGTGTTGTTATTGTGTATTGCGGGTGGTCAGCCGGGGTACGTGTACCATAGGTAAAAGCCGTGTAAATTCACATTATGCTATTATTATGTACGTGGCCGGTCAACGGCCCCTTATAGAAAGTGTTTGCACGTGTCCACTGCGTGTTGGATATCGATATGACAGCAGAGTGCACGGGCTTATTATATTGTGTACTTTTTCGGGCGGACGCGAAATGACGCGCCACCCCGTCGATCGCCGCTAACAGATAATATAGTAACGATTTTTCTCACGTCTAGATAATAATGTCCGAGCAAAATATTGTAAAATGATAATAATAATACGATTATATTACTTGGGTTAGGTCATCCGCCTCCCGCAGATACCGCAATGACTGGCGTTTGACCGCTGCGGCGGCAGTGCAATAGTTCTCCTCAATAAACCTGCAGAGTAATCGAATCGCGGAAAAAAAGACCGCGAAAAAACCCACTGAAAAAAATTAAACATAAATGTGAACACATGTACACTCTATTCCTGATAAGTAATCACCCTGTGGCGTATACCCATATAATCACATAATATCATAATATATTATTATGTTGAAAATTATGTCATAAATAATATTATTATCGTGTGTAATTTTTGTATAAAATATGTAGTATATAAAATATATACCTTTTTTTTTTTTTTTGTGTGGTATCGAGAACCAGAGGGGGGACCGCGTTAGCATTACTTCCCCTAAAAGCATTACTTCCCCTATATAATATATACCTAAGATGTTGTACTTTTTTTTTTTTTTTATTAACCTTCATAAAAAAATTTTAGCTCAACAATCAAGTAAGATGTTATACTTATTACCCTGATGTTTTTTTACTCATTACTTAACACTGTCACGGTATATTATGTATAGATGAGTTCACATTTATACTTATTTTTTTTTTAACTTTACAAGTTGTTTTTCATAATATGTAATTAAGAGGACGCCTATACCCGCATGTGTTGTCTGCGTCTTATAAACGTACAACATATATAAAAAACTGCTTTGCTCGAAATATAACCACTCTGTAGTTCAAGCAACCAAATTTTCACACTATATACAAGCGAACATTTACTGTGCAACTATTGCATTGTATTTTTTCGATATAACAAATACAAGAAAAGTTATTCAAGTTTGAAATAATTAATTTATAATCAATAAGAACTTTTCTTGTATTTTTGATATACAAAAAACGGTGTTGCACTTTAAATGTTATCTTGTTCGTAGTGTGAAAGTTTGGTTGCTTAGCTTGGACTACAGCTTGAGTGGTTTTATTTCTTAGTAGTTAAGCATGAGCCATATTCAGACTCCAAAATAATTCATATTTGAAATTTTTCATTGAATAAATAGATTAAAAAAAATTTTTTTATTAATCGATTATCCGCATATAAAATTGCTTATATATTTACTTATGAAATTATTAATTACTAATAATTAGGAGTAGAGTATAGTAACATGTGTTCAAATTTATATTTAATTATTTTTCTGGGCTTTTATCCTTGGAAATTTTTTCAGCTTACCAAAATAATCATACAATATACTAGCGCAGCGCATTATACAAATATTTCTGAGCCGGTCATCGTTTGGGTATGAAAATTATTGAAAAGCACAATGTTAACTCCTCGCACTTTAAAAGAACTTTTAACACCAAATTATTCTGCGAATTTACCTCGGAGATTCAATAACTGTTAAAATTCACACAATATGGACAATTATACACCTGTGGGAATTCCCGATAATATACTTAAAGATACTTATTGCTGTCATATACCGATTGGCAAAATCTCGAGATTTGTTGTACTATTTACGAATAGTGTCGCTGTACAGCGATACAGACTTCTGTTCTTCAAATGAGAAACTCCCTTTTTTATTTTTGGACACTCGATTTTTGGACACGTCAAAAAAACATTCAGGAGTCATAACATTTACTACTGATTCTGTGAATTGGGGTGTAACATCAATCACATTTACCATCACAGAACCATACTTACAATTGACTTAATGTTGTCCGTCTAATTGATTATTGTCGTTGGAAATGACACATTTATGTTGCTCAGCTTTTAATACCTTTTTTAAATGCTTTGCTGAAACAGTAAATGATTTTTTTTTCTACTCACATCATGAACCTGAAAAACAATTTTATCATTGTTATTACATTTTTTTAAAGTATTTTACAACAATTGTCTATTAAACTTGAACTCTGTAATTCCCTAAGTTATAGGGTATTTTGATTTTGGGTATAAGGTGTAAGTTTAAATTGATATATACTATTATATTTCATCATTACAATAAAAAAGTACAATATGTTATGTTTATGATAAATATTTCACAGTTATAACTATGTAGAATAAACTATAGTCGAAACTATAGTTAGAAAAATACTAAATAACCTGGTAAGAAATTTTTTTTATAGTTGAAGATTTGTAACTAGTTTATAATTTACGTACCTAATTTATTTGTATCTATTCAAACGAGTATTGGCTTGTCTTAGCTAATTACCCATCACAATTTAAAACTCTAAATTATGTATTACCTATTTGAATTAGCTTTAATGATTCTTAAAAAACAGCATAACATTTTAATAAATAAATGTGTTAATCTTTATGTATAGATATGGGTACTAAATAATAATATGAATTCATAATTAAATCACTTCTCGTTAATTTTACAATTTCTGAAGTGCTTTTGCACATAGATATGTTTTCCCACGACCATCCCATGTGGTTATTACACCAAATTTGTTAGTAAATATTTCTGTGGTACTCTAGTAATATTGTTTTTGGATCTATAACTGCCTATACTTTTAAAAAATGATTCCTAAAATTAATTTTCAAACTGTTATACTAGGTATACAATGACAGTTAAAAAGTTTTGAATTTTATTTTAATTATATTTAAGTACCAGCTTTGTAACTAAGTCCAATTCATTAAGAATACTATCTTAAATTAATTAGAAGCGGTCCTTGTTGTTTATTGGAATTAAAGATAAACAATTTGTGTCAATTTACTGATTGGTCATCACATAATTTAAACTATTGTTTTTGGAATTACACTCCAGAACGACCAAAACTTCAACTTTATACAATTATTAACGAGTTAACATTAAATTAGAAGCTCTCAACTCTTTTTCAATGTTTAGCTGTTCTATTTCCATATTCGTTAATATTTCAGTGACTGTACAGCGTGATTTATACTTCCAGCATCTACAAAATATATCCATAAAGTAAAAACAAAAAACATTATTTTATTATTTAATAAATTTGATCAAATCGCAAGGAGAGTCATTAGCTCTTACCCATCAAATTGTCATGACAATAAGAACTATATGTTGAAACATAGGTTCACATTCCTGAATATTTTCTAGTGTATAATACTCTGCCACCAATAATAAAAAACATATTTCAATATTACAACATAAAAAGAAGTATGTACCTACTTAATATGACTTTTTATCATTATTTTGTCTTAACACTTATTCTGAAGCAGGTTTTTATCACTTAAAATTTCGTACTTTTTTAAAAGTACTTATGTAAGTAATGCACTAATTTAACATTTCAAAAAAAAATATTAAGAAGACACATTTACTTTAAATTAAATGTAGTTTTTAACCTTATTATGTCCGCTTAAATCGTGCGCGTTGCAGATCTCCGTACGCGCAGATGAAGTGAAACTTCTTTGCAGAGGGTATGATCAAAAAGATCCATCATGGTGAGATATTAAGTTTGTAATGGAAAAGTAAATAAATTATTGTTGTCATACAAATATAAGACAAATCGATAATAATTTATTACCGCAGTAACTTTAAGGCCCGACAGACGATCGGACGTCCGATGTCTGGTTTTTTAATATTTATAGTTAAGTTGTGGTAAACAGAGAGTGACATTTTTCGCCTACTGGTCAGTTCGCCCAGTTCGGCGGCTCCGGCATATTTACTGCGCTAGGAGGAACACGGCTGGCAATTACGAAAATTGTGGTAACACATTTTGATTTACAAACAACAATCGGTTTGGGGTGCACTCTGAATATGAAACAATAGTCAACCATGAGCAGTGGGTTTCCTGGCATCTCCCCTCACCAATTAAGTCATCACTGGGTACCCAGTCTAATGGACCTGTTGCTCATTTCTATGTGCCTATATTACGATTATATTATACACTACTTGTGTTGAGTATTAAGTCTTGTGTAGTCATGAAGGTATAATATGTAAATATATATTATTATTACAGTCGGTCGCAGGTAGCCCTTGAACTCCGACGCTAGCCGAAATCAGTGAATTTTATTCCTCCGCAGCGGAGGAAAATAACAAAATATAGTATTATTATTATTATGGCGGACTGCAAGCCAAACGTGACGTTCGGTCGAAAAATGAGATCGATTAAATTTACAGTAGCCAGTAGGTGTATTGTATGTTTGTATATTGTATTAAAGGTATAATATCATATCTGCCTGAAATTTCTTTTCTTTTCATTTTTTTTTCCGTTCCGTCTTGTTGATTATTATTTCTCACTATACCCATAGAAATTAAATCATTTCTTTTCGTTTCGTATTGACCCGAGAACAGTACGCGGTCGTCTCTTCCATATAGATACCATGTTATAACGGCACATTTCTCATTGTTAGTACGTTTTCCGAATTCAATAATAAATTATAACGATATAATAAACGCTAAAACGCATATAATATAATATAAAGATAGAATATAAGACCACCGGACATTTTACATCGGAATTTTATATCTGCAAAATCCAGTATAATATGGCGAGATTGTTACTATTATTTTCATTATTGTTATTATTTATTAGATCATTTAAGCAGTAGCGTATCATCAGTTCGAGCTATATAGTTCATTTGGAATTTTTGTTTTAAGCAATCTCGACTTAAAAACTAAGTAATTTTCTAAATAATAATAATATTATTACATGTTAAAACTAAGTAATTTTCTAAATAATAATAATATTATTACATGTTTTCAATAATGATATTTTTTAAAGTACAGTAAATCAAATTAGATTTATAGAGGACAGATGTTCCCATAAAATGTAAGGTGATTCTTTTAAAGGTAAACACATTTATTATTCGAAAGTTCTATAAACATTTTTGGAAACATTCATTTAATTTTAAGTCATCACGAAACTAAATTTTAGAAAAATAATCAATTAATATAGGTAGTTTCGTCCCATTTTATGATAATACATAATAATTGTACCTGTACCTATTATACATATATGTGCAACTGTCGGGGAATTTCTTTCATACTACGTCTAACTTTTCTTGTATAATTTTTCAAGAACCATAAAAAATTACATTTCTGTATAATTTACAGATTCTATACTTCAGTTTTTTCGAAATTTGAAAATTTTTTTTTCAGTTTCACTCTACAGCACACGCACAACTCACTATGCACCCCTGACGGTGTGTTGATACTTATGAGGTAGACTTATAGGGTAGGCAGAGTTTCGACGGAACCGCCCACTTTTACTATACTGACATATTTACAATATATATTATGGTCAGTATATGTGTCAACTGTTAAGTTGGGAAAAAATATTGTTTTTGACCGCTATCTACCTACTATTACCTGTATACAATATACAATACGGCATGTAGGTGGGGCTTTAGAAAATACGTATTGTATGTATACAATACCCATTGAAAATGTCGCTTCCGTATCGGAACACATATGTAATTGTAAAAGAAAAACCGTATGTACCTGCTGCAAATGTACTTAATATTATATTTTAATAGGATGGACCTATTTTACACAGGTGGTTCGTATGTACAATATATTATGTTGCGGGCTGATTCGCCAAGGATACACCTCCCGCGGGTTCATCAACAGGTCGCGAAGAAGGCGGCGAGAGCTACCGACAAAAACTCTGTGGGGCGTTCAAAATATGGGCTGGTCACTAGTGTTTGGCCGCAATTTTATTTTTATACGATGATGAGGAATTATCGAACACAAAAATTAGATGAAAATATAATTAATCGAATTATTAAATCTCACAGTGTGTATCGTCCAACGCTGCAGTATAGTCAAATGTTAAAAATCCTGTTATTGTTGTTAAAACTCTTTGGACGCTGCTCACTTAATGTTTTTCTTCGATAATGCAACTATGTATTCAAAATCTAATTTTTGAAATTATTAGATGTACATAAAGAACATATTTTCAAGCTCTCGAATCTGTTCGTACTAGGTACTTATAAGGATATGTTCACATATCAAATTCAAAATTTTAACGAGTAGTTTTTAAGTTGTTTAACTTTGTGTATTAATCGATTCACGATAGTGGGTTTAGGAGATATATGGGGGCTATGGTAATATTAACATTTTAATATTTAATGTTAATTCATCGGCATTTATAATTTGTAAAAAATGAACCAAATTTAATAAATACTAGATCAAATTGAATAACTAATTCTTCAACTGTCTTATATTTTCGTAAAACCATTTTTAAGAACTATAAACATTTTAATAACTGAGAAACTAACCATTCGAATTTAAAATTAGGTACATAAAAATGTTCAAAACAATTATTCACTTAATAATTTAGAGTAAAAAGTAAAAATGGTTCTTCTCATTTAAGATACATAGTAATATAATGATTGTTAAGGATACAATTATATAATAATACACGTCTAGTCTTAGGTACCATATCTACTAAAAATCAAAATTGATATTGATGTAAATTTGACATTACAATGTCAAGGTGTATGGTTGAGTTCTCATAAGTTATTATTCAGACAATTATTATACACTGTAAAATTATAATCGATTTATATTGTTTACCCAATTAAAAAGCAAACAACTCATATTATTCATCCTGCAGCTTTGTCGGATCTCGTATCCAACTTTTATGTAAAAATAAACAAACAAATATATTTTAATACATTATGCGTATACTTATTCATAATATAATCTATTACTCTTACTCCTCGGTACATGATGTATACTAACTCGGAAACTAATCGTTCACATAAAATTATGTACTGAAAGTCTGAATATATTTCAAAGTAAAAAAGTGCGGTTCTCGTTTGAAGTACAGCGTAATTATATTGTATCCTTCGCAACAGAACACGCTCCTTAAACAGTGTAGAAAAAAAAAATTCCAAGAAATTGTAAACACTCGGTCTTTAATAGTGATTGAAAATGAAAAAAACGGGAATCGAATAAAATCGTTATTATAAATACGAAAAAAAAAACACCCTGTTTCGACGGTCGAGAGACGAGCGTCCGGTATATGTGGGAAATAATGACGCAATCGTCTTGTACGATATTATTTCGATTTCGAATAATATATAATAATATAACACACACACACACACACACACACACACACACGCACACACACACACACACACACACACACACACACACACACACACTATACGAGTGAGTCTTTCGCATGTGGTGCAATATATACCTACCTAATCCGCCACCCGCAACCACGCTCACCCGTGCCGGCGACCTCCTGCTGCACATGCGGCGGCCGGCGCCGAGGGACGTCTCCGTCATTAACACATTTCGTGTGCCCCCGAGAAAGGGCTGACGAGCCGGGCCCTCGGAATGTGCGTTTCGCTTGGTCATAAACGAAAATTTCTCGTTCCTCTTGTTGCCGGTTCCACGTACACATAATATGCGACGCTCATAATATTATATTGTACGACGTCGAGACGGGTCTTCTCCGGCGAACCCTGCAACAACACTCAGCATTCGTCGTCATGTTATGTTATATGTACGTACTTGCGTGCGACGGTCGTGTGTAAGCGCGTACAATGTGTGTGTGTGTGTGTGTGTGTGTGTGTGTGTAAAGTAGGTACACTCGGTTTTTATTATGTATGTATAATACTCGTACGATGTCCGCCGGCGTCTGTTCCCAAACGATTTTCATCTCTCCGCCGCCTTCGTATTGATTCGTTTCCGTATGAAATACGTTTAGTCGTACGTCGGTATCCCTCGTCTTAAACATAATATAGTCACACAGTTAATAGTTGCCTATGAAATCTACATAATAGTACCAAGTATATTGTGTATAGTTTAAAAACGTTTTTGAAAAGTTTTTCTTCAAAACGGAGAAAATCAAAAAGACGTTTAACTAATGAAAAATCTGAAACTCATATTATATTATCTCTCCTGACTTAACAATACAATATATTTATTTTAAATTCGTAAATATTTATAGTCGTACTAATTGGTTTATAAAATATGTAGGCATGACTTCAGTTCGTCATATTATAAAATTATTTATTGGTCATATAAATAATATTTGATATTTATAATACTGAGACGGTTCTTCTCTGGCGAACTCAACACACATATAATACGTAGCATTCGTTATATTATAACTAATATACATATAGGGTGATTCAAAATTTATGTTGCAGCCATTTTATCATATAAATATTCAAAATATTGAAAAATATATGGTACAAATGTTTTTTGATACAGAAACATCTATTATGATTCCATAATTTTACAATTGTTTACAATATTTTAGGGAGTTTTGGGGAGTCAACTTAAGAAATTCAAACGAGATTCTATGTACTTTTTTTGCAAACATAATGTGAAGACGTTTTTAAAATAAATGTTAGTGCATGAACAGCATTAATTAATGCTAAACTCTATGCTTGAGAGCCATTTAAAAAAATTATGGGCTTTCATTGGAATTTTTAAAGTCGACCACCCAAAATCCCCCTAAAATATTGTAAATAATTATGAAATTATGAAATAAAAATAGATGTTTCTGTATAAAAAACTTTTATATCATATAGTTTTCTTTATTTTGAATATTTATTTGATAAAATGGCTGTAACATAAATTTTGAATCACTCTATACACATACCTGTGGCGTATATAGAATTTTTTTTTTTGGAGGGGGGGGGGGAAACGTGGCTTATATTAGTTTTTTTAACACAATATTTAGAATTTTATATTACAGACTTTCAAATAAAATATAATAACATGAAACATTTAAAAATATATAATTGTATAGGTACTGCAACTGCAAATATAATATAACTGTCAAGGAGGGCTGGCCGGCTGGGCTAACTCGGCATCCCCTTATGTGTAAATTGTAAACGACAAACGCATATTATATGTGCACAAAGTACAAGTAGTTGATGTGAACTATATAGGTAATCTAACCTATACGATGATTGTCTCTTGACCACGCGACCGCGCATATGGTCTGTTAAATTCACAATGTTTGCCCTTCCGATAATATGTTTCCCCGCCATTTTTACAGTATGCGATAGTATGTTATACTATGACTGTATTTTTGCAAAAAGTGGAATTTCAAAACGAAAATATTAAATACCTATAATGGCATGATCGATGTGCGTAAACGTAAATCATTTTTTTTTTTTACTATCAAAAGTCTGGGACCAGAACTCCGATTTTACAACATATCCTTCCCCCGGCAATCGGATTGTATCAACTAGAAATATAAATTATTATAGTGTAATTGGCGTAATTCCATTGTAAATCGTCACTATACTGTATTAATATTATCAATATGTACTATTAATTACCTACTTATAATTTGATCTTTTAATATATTATTCAAATTATATGTAATATTATGAAAAATGTTGTCAACCACACCAATGATGTGAAACTATTTGTGAAAAACAATGTACTTCCAACGATGTCGAGGGTTAAGTGAAAAAATTCAAAAAATTAAAAATGTTGTTGATCGCTGAAAACACTATTATCCTCTGCGAGAATATTATATTTTATTTTAATACAATAATATATACGATGTAAGTACGTGAATAATACACATACCTACACGTGCTTCAATCGTGTACTGTATACTCATGGGTAATACAATACAGTCATATTAGGTATTTCATTATTGTGACCCTTTACCTGTAGGAATGTACGTAGGATATAATATTATTAATATTGCGTTGTTGTAGGTAGGTACATATTATTCAGATTTCAGATAATGTACCATGCGGACGACTGAGTTTTTGTCGTCATGACATTCAAACTAAGAGAAACCATTTAATGAATCAATAGCGAACAATATATGAACCCTTTCAACCTGATTTAGTGGACCATCGTCGGTCCATTACATTTTAGTGAACCATTAAATCAATCAACTTTTTATGCTATACCTGATAATAATTTCGTACACCCTCGAAAGTTATTATCAACAATCTTCGGCCTGTAGTAATTCGTTTCGATAATCGATAAGCAATCAAGTTAATGCAGAATTTGAGAATATAATAGTTGAGATACTGATCCTACATACGCATGCGCTTAAAAAAAATTGACATTGCCACTGTCAAGCGAATATTCGCAATTATTCGAAAACGTTTATGACGTGATAATGTTCTAAAATATTTTTGTACGATTTTTGTTAGAGCCCCAACTAAACGAGGAAGTTTATTTCACAATAATTAAGTCTTTAATTAATGAAATATTTTTCTTGCTTTATTTTTCCACGAACACTATTGCGGTGACAAGGAGAGTGTTCGGAAAAAAGTTTCAAGCAGAACACGATTGTAAATACTTATCGATTTATTAAATTTTTGTTTATAGACTTTCCGAGCTCAAACATAATGTTCGATTAAGTGAAAATAAATTTGTTTAATCATGACCTATTATACTACGTAAGTAGGTATTTCATACGTCACAAAAACGTATTCACTTGAAAAAATAGACCCAGACGTCAGCGTCAAGTTTTCGAGTTTTTCGATTTAAATCTAAAAACTTATTATAATATGTTTTCATACTCCAAAAAAGTGCATTATTTACAATCGTTTGTACAATAAAATCTTATGCTTCCGAGAAAAATGTAATTAAAAAAAATATTAATTTGTCTGGTTGAATTACTTTATGCGTGGAATAAAATAGGTACCATATGTAAGTGGTATACGCATCAGCTATATAATATTATGTGTATTATTCGATTTGATATTATTTTTGTCCATTCGTATTGTAAAACCATTACGTAAACATATAAACCGAATTTATATTAGTCGAACAATATGATTGTGGTAAAAAACATTTTCAAGTCACAATAATATTATTATATTATGGGTCTTGTGTACAATCTCGCGCAGTATAATGCGTGACTAACATTTTGGAGATTATAGACGAAAATAATGAATATTGTTGTTTATTATATTCTACTTAAAAGTTAATACAAAAACTACACAACTTTGCTACTTTACCGCACAGCAGTTTCAAGCTCGTGACATTTTTTCTACGATGCCGTTCATTCATCCATGATTTGGTTTTATATATTATTATTTGAAGTAGGTAGTTAAAAAAATCGAATACATATTATGTTTTATGAACTGAAATCGTTTGAAAATCTCCGACTATTCTCATTCAACCGACAACCATTAATAATTATAGTTATTAGCATTGAAGACCAAAATTATTTGAAAATACATCGTGTGCGTATTCTATGTGGTCACTAACGATATACCTTCATAAACTATTTTCTTCTTTTATCCCATTATGCATTTCTTTTCATTTTTTAAACGAAACCTTCTCGAACGTTTGCCATATGTCCACTCGTCGTCCACTGCACACACGTCATCCTTATTTTTCAAGTATCTAATGCATATTACTATAAAGACAATAATATACTGAAATGCTCCAAACGTATTTTCTAAATATTTTCGTCAACACGAGAACAAATTAAAGAAAACAACATAATATTATGCAGTATAAGTTAATAGTTCTAAATAACTACAAGCTTATGCATAGTGTTTTTTTTCCAATACTAAGTAAAAAAAGATGAACAAGAGATGCTACTATTATAGTTACTTACATTTTTGTTTATTTTTTTTTTGTTTCTGTTAAAAAAAATACTAAACTTAACAAGTACAATAATTTATAATATTATAATATAACAACTAATTACTGGTATAGTAGGTATTTATTATTCAAATAATACCTACTCCATAACTTAATAAGTTAAAACTTAAAATATATTATTGTGTTTATACTTTATGCATCAATTATTCATCAACATTTCCATTATTGAAGCAGAAACAAATTTTCAAAAAAATTGTGGTAGATTATCTTGATGGTGTTGACACTGTACTGTATTATATTAGATATTGGGAGCTATGCCAGTGACTTTATTCAATATAAACTCTAAAGAGTAACCGTCATAATATCAAAGTAAAAATTTTGCAAAAAAAATTTCTTGTCAATTATGTTGCGAGTGCAACAATTTCACAGCTTTACAAATAATTCACGCATACAATTAATTTATAATATTGTAGCAACTTATGGTTTAAAACAAAAAAAATATTTTGCTTTAAATATAAAAATTAAAAATGTATAAAAAACAATTTTTAAATATCACATTAATTGGTACTTTATAAGCTTATAATATTTGAACATCTATGATACTAATAAGTACAAAATATCATGAAAAATATAGAAACAAAAATTTATACAAATTCCGGGGAAGTCACTCTGCTGTATAGTAGGTGTCTAGCGTATCTCGTCATTGAAATGGTCAGCATAATGGATGTGTTAAATTTTCATTCAATGACTTTATGACAATCAATGCACACGATAAAAAGTTATTCTTATCGGATATATGTTTTAAAAAAAAATTACGATTTTGATAAATTTCATCAACATTTGAAATTCTAATACTCATAACAAATTAATGTGACTTTAAAACAAACTTTTTAAAATCTTGTAAGGCAATCTTAAAAGGAAACTTATATTCAATTCTCAAGTTTTTTTATTCAAAAACAAACAGTTTGTCCTAAACATAAGTCCAATACAAATTAGAAAAAGTAAAAAATTTATAATGTCAATAAAAAGTTTAAAATTATCTAAAATACTTTAAAAAAAATTATCATGTCTTGAAAATGCATTTTTTAACATTCATTGAAAATTATTAAAGCCTCTATGGTTATTCGTTATTGAATGACAAAAGAAAAAAAACGATTTAGTATATTTTCAAAATAAATATTAACTTATATGTATAAAATGAAAAAGATATTGAATATGATGGTATATATCACATAATTAATCGTCAATTATTGATCTGTTTTAAAAATCAATACGATTTATTATCAGTTAAATTGGAGACTATTTATTTTCTTTTTTTAGTGATTCCAAACTTTCAGTTTTTTGTTTTATTTTAAAACTATTTAAGCTCAATTTTTTTTAAAGTCATTAATAAAAACCAGATTTATGAATGACAAAAACTATTAACACACTATTCAATTAATTATGCCAATAAGATATCAATTTATCTTTGGGAAGTTCACATTTTATTGTATTGGGTAATCTTTATACCTATTATGACGATATGTTTGTATTTGCCTTTACCTCGACATTATATAATTATGACACGAAACCATTGAAAATGAACTTATAAAGATGCTATGAACTTTTAAAGTTTTAAAACGAAACTGTTATTTTTCAGTTCCGCTCAGTCCACAGCAATGAAAATATGTCGTATATACTATGAGAGTAATACATGCAACCCACTTTTATTTGCTGATCTCTAAAATGTTTCAGTTATATTTTTAGTCCAAACCAAAAGTAGTCCATTTTGTGAAAGGTATAGGATCACACAGATAGCGAGAGAGAAATGCAGAAGGGAGAAGAATTATGATAAGCGTTTCCCGGTATTTTTTGGAGAGAGGTGTGAATAAAAACCTAAACATGTTTGTCGTCATACATAATATAATTTGTCGACGATTTTTTTATGATCTTGTAGCACTAAACCAAGGATTATCAATATGCTAGTTCAACACTTCATCGTGTTGTGTGTATATTATGACTCTGCGAACAGTTCACGCAAGTATAGTAATATATTAATATTAAAGCCGATTCCCAAAATACAGTAAACGTAGACAACTTTAATGTAAAACATTTTATAAAAAAGATATATGGACTTTTAAAGTATTAAAACGAATCTGTTATTTTTCAGTTCTCTTCGATGCAAATATGTATTAAACCAAATGTTATTGATGTGACAGCACAACACCTAATGGAATTGTGAATAAAACGACTCTGCAAACGGTACACGTGGGTAGAGTTGAAAACCAATTCCCAAAATAATGTAAACCTAGAAAACTTCAAAGTAAAAAATATTGCAAATACTTATACAGATGTCTTAAATGTTTAAAACGAATCTGTTATTTTTCAGTTCCCTCCTCTCAGTCCTCAACGATGAAAATAATACCTACGTACAATTTCATATTGGTGTGTAATGAAAGCAGTCGTACACGTGCGTGCAGCAATATGAAAGCCAATTCCCGAAATAAAGTAAACTTCAAAGTATTCTCTCCTTGTTTGTAGCACCGTGTAACAGGCGAGCGCATAATATATTTTATTATTAATTAACTTTCGGTGAATAATTAAATTTGCATTGTTATACATACACTATTATACACACCTACACTTTCTTTAATAATCTCTAAATAGTATAATTGTTGAGTCGTGTCTGCTCGCGATTTTAGATGATTAATTATACTGCAGAATCTGCTGCGGCTGTACATCCATGTGCTAGTTAAGTTATTAATTTTATATTTCAATTCTCACGATCCATATAACATGAATTAACAAGTAGAATGAACCCGTATCTGTAGAATATAGATCATAACATTATGTTTACACGTGAATACAGTATATAATTGACCCGAAAAATTAGTACCCGAAGATATACGGTGGTTTTATTCATTCGTCGCGGACTTTTACAGATGACCGTAAGAAATTATTGAACTGTTTTTTATTGGTAAGCCATCTTGTAAATTGGTATGGAAAAAATATTAACGAATACAAATTGTATAATGTATATATTTTTACTATATGAGCTCAAATATTATTATAGCGAATGGATTTTTAGCTGAGTAGGTAGATAGGTACCTACCCAAATATAAATCAATATTGTTGCCGATGGTGATTACGATATTAGCTGCAGATGACGATAAGAATTCATGTACCTTTGGCCTTTTAGAGTAAAATACTAATTAAAATGCAAATAAACTAATGACATTCGTACTCTTTAACGGCTGGTATAATGATAACTATCATTCGAAGTCACCCTTTCTCTTTTGTGGAAGTTATGAATCGATATTATGTACTTTAAAACCGTAAACTATTGTCACATCGAAGTTTAAAGTTCGTCAAAGATACAATATTGAATTTATTTGTGTCATCCGCAAGAGAACTACGTCATACGGACACCCACATATTGTGTTGTTTACATCACATGGGAACATATATCGTGTAACATAGGGTCCAAATGTTGCTCAGGCTCAGGGAACACCTTAAATGTGGGTGAGTGGGTAGGAGAAAAATAGGAGAAAAATAGGACATTACATAGGTCAATATAACAATATCAAGAGGGGTAGTTCACTTAAAATTATTTGAGCAACAGTGAAACACCAATATGACACCAATTTCGATGATACACGCCACTGGTCTCTGTGATACAAATGTACAAAATAACAAATTTTGTATTTTCACAATAATAAATCGGCAATAAATTAGCACAACAATCCGTTTTACTCTGTTATTCTTAAAATTAGAGTCGAATGCCATCTTCAATACAAACCTTCATCTTTTTAAATTTTGTAAAGGTAAAATTAGTATTTAGGCACCCCGGAGACTTCATTTAATTGTATAACATAATATTTTTGTTTTATTTAATTATAAAACGAGTTATGATTATTTTAAAATTTACATTTTTACCATATTTTTTGGTAGGTAGAGTCTTTAGATTTCGATTGGTTTTATTACATAGTCCTTGGTCTTCGTACTCCATCAAAGTCACGCGGTCCATGTACACTTTGAACAATATATTATTAATGGAATAATTATGCAGTTAAAGCTGAATAATACAAATTATAATATTATTATTATTACGATAATATTTATTCTGATCGTCATCCGCACTACAACGACGACACAACTCCGCTTGTGCGGTTTCCCGCACACGCGTGGTTGTCGTGTACCGTGGTACCTACCGTTGCACCATATACTTACCATATTAGCGGTAAATTACTGCGCTTAGCTATGTGCATGACAATTGACAATAGGTGCGTGTTATACCGATTACACGGTATGCGGTTCGATGCAATATCTATATCGCAGAAATACGTGCCAGTGAGCAGCGATATAATAATATTATAATATAAAGTTCTACGTGTCGTGACGTTCACGATCGGCGCAGTTTTTCATTTCGTCAGTGCGCACGGTGCATACCTAATGTTAATAATTTATTTATTTTATAAAAAGACGGACCGTGGGCCAAAGTACAGAGCAAAATATTGTGTGTATATTTGCAAGAAAGTTGGAGCTCTAAACATTATTTATATGCTTAATGTCAACAGACAGAAAACGACGGGTCCTCACTATATCTGTACGCCTCATACTGGACATTTGTCTATTACGAGAATAATTATTGGTGTGCAAAGAGTTGAATTGTCGGAAGTCTAGGGACTTTGAAATTAAGTCGACTTAGCAATACGGGACAGTCTATATAGAGTCTTTTATTCGTTTATACTTAGGAGCACATGGTTCGCAGAAACACGCCTATCAGCTATGTTTGACATATTATGTTTCATTATTATTGTTATAATATTATTCAAGTAGACCTCCACTGGTGAAAGGGTCGTCAGTGTCGGTGAGAGGGCTGACGGAGTTTGATTTTTTCTACACAGTCCTTGATATATATATTATTAAAAACCCTATCCGAATGCAATCATAATATTATCAGAGTTCTGTAGGATACTATGATTTATAAATATTTACTTCTTCAATATTCAATATGTTCCTATCTATCTAATATAATAGTTCGTTCAACTTCAAGTGTGGATAAGCTTCAGGTGGAGCGAGTCCAGAGGAAATTTCTCAAATTCTGTGCTTCCCATACACGCGTATGGGAAGCATACGCAAGGAACTTACGCAAGTTGCTGACGGGTCATCGTCTGATTGCTCTTCTGTTCTTCGAGTGCTTTCCTAATAAGTTGTTATACGTTAAAATATTACTGCAAGTTACAGTGGTAGTTACCGTTTTGGATTCCCATTTCCACCAAAATCGCATATACTTACGTCATTTCCGTTTTCCACCATGAGAAAAAACTTTTAACACGTCAAAGCATTAGAATAATATCGAATGATTGCAGATATTAGTGTGGTGAACAAATTATTAATATTAGACCAGCAAATAGATAAAAAAATATATATAAATTAAGTAGGTATTTTAAATTAAATGGACAAATTATTGTTTTTTTTTCTGATTTATTAATAAAAAAGGTTAAATATTGAATACAAAGTTAATCATAATATAGTTGCAACATGATCACTGCTCACACGACAATATTATTATTACAAAATGTTAAAACTTTATATACCTATATGGCTATATCATTTTGTTTTTATACAAGCTCGTACCCATATGGCCGTATACGAAGATCAAACATACGAAATTCGTCAAAATTACGTAAATATGTTAATTATTTTTGTATGAAATATAAATAATTATTCGTGTATGAAATAACAGTTATACATTTATAATACATCATACGTTTAATACATTAATATTCTGCGATTGCGATTTGTAAGGATATCGTAAAAATGTGAATCGTATGATTTTGACGGAAATTGGCTACGACTGTTACAATAAATCATTGTAACGCCTCCTTATAACGTATTTTTCTGTTTGCACCACAAATTGTTATAGTTTTATTTGTCATTTTAATTCTGTCTCAAGTATGCATATTTTTATTTGGGTCTAAATATCAGTACTGTCTCAACAAACGAAATATTTATAACAATATAATGCAACAATAAACCTCAGGTCACTCAACATATGCTGCCGTGTCGTGTGCCTATTGACACGAGCTACAATAATACGTCCCGTGGTTTTCGGTATTATCGGCGATTGCACAGGGACTGTGATTTACGGTCAACATCGGAATTCACAAAAAAAAAAAAAACGTCAAAACAAACATTTCACAACCTGACTAATGGTTCGGATTGTAAATAATGTTAAAAAAAACCGCAATTCATACAAAATACTGTTTATTTGAATAAAACACTTCCATAACGGTTTAAAAGGTACAATTCAAAATGTCTGGACATCACTATATATGATGGTATATTTACTGAAAAATCCCCAATTGAAGTACATTACATAATAGGTATTAGGTAGCCAGGTATTTATCTATAACACGGGATTACTGAGTCCACTTTACTTTTTTTGGGGTTCAAATCGAGTTTGTTGACCTCGCACAGCATGGTACAATAAGGTAGGTCATTTTCGTTCAAAATTACGTAAATTTTACCGGAAACTTCGTGGACAAATACAATTTACTTATATTGCAAGTCCAAAATCATGGAGAGTGTGTCGAGTGATAACAAAAAACAATTATCAAAACCTAATTAACGTCTGTGCTTAAGTTTCGATTTCATAAAATTCAAACGTTAGGTACAGATGTCTGTCTGAGGAATATACGAAGTCTAATATTCTTAGAAAGTAGACATCTCGAGTATTTTTTCGGATTGTTATTTTTAAACGAAAATAATGTTGTCGAATGTTTAATGGACGACTTTATGGCAGAGATATCGAACCTATGACACGTGTGTCACAGAGTGACATGCGCACACTATTTTGGTGACACACACAAATGTGTAAAAGTTTGATAGTATTAAGTTTTTGAAAAAAAAATTCCAGGGTAATCGAGCTAGTTGACAAAATCCAACCAACATTTTTATTTGACACGGTCGCGGTGGTACAAAAAAGTTCGCCATCCTTGCTTTATTGCAATAAAAAACCTTGTGATGAAGAAAAAATCGCCTGTTTCATACATTACATTATTAATTTTTTAATAAGTATATGTATCCTGTGTAGTTTACACAGCCCCCCCCCCCTAACACCATAAGTCACTGTAGATTATATATTCAATTTTTCATCAGTGATAAATCATTCCAAACCTATAATATTGTATATGAAAAACTGTTCTGAGCGAAGACGGTCTGTCAGCCTAAATTATACAAAGTATATTTTATGATATATTTATATTGCTATTAAAGTTATTTATTTTACATTTTTACTATTGGGTTAAATTAATTTTTGCCGAAAGCATTGCACTTAAAAATGTTATTGTGTGTATAAAATGCAAAATAAACGTTAAAAGTTCCAAGTACCGCCGAATAATATTTTTAAATTACAACAAAATAACTACAATATTATTCTTTGTTTGAAAATCTAATTTCGTCCAAATTTAAACTTAAAATAAAATTAATAAGAAATATAAATATAAATACTACTAAAAAAAGACCATTTTTTTCCAGCGTTCATAATAAGTGTAAATAAATGCACACATTTTTTGGCAGACTACTCTTCCGACCTCCACGTAATGTCTCGTATTAGATAAAACTGAAATTCCTTACTGAACTCAAACAAAAACAAAAATCCAATTTGTTGGATACTTGGACTCAATTCCGAAAACCCAAAAGTATGCAGTGGTACTCGATTCAATATTACCTCTAATACTTGATTGATTTATATTTAATGCGGTTCGAGTCTTTAATAACCGACAGTTTTGAAATAGACTTTGTGCATAGTGTTTTTAAATATGTACTAACAAATCCAAAATAATGTAAAACGTTACAGCGCAAGTTTCCCGGTGTATTTTCAAACTTCCCTGCCACACCAGTAACAGAAGTAACATAGTATGACCTCTTTTAGAATATTTTTAAACGCCTGCGATACAATATGGTTTCGTTGAGTAAAAAATGTGATTTATCGTCGAAAAACGATATTCAATCACTGCCTGTAATTTTACTGGAAATCAATACGTCAATTCTACGTAATCAAAATTATCATAGTCGCTGCCGAAACAAATTTACACAGAACGCGATTGATTGGAGTACAGTAAATATTAATAAAATATATAGGTGCGCTCTCGTTGATAAAATAAAATAAATTGTATCGCTGGTGTGCGAACCCTTAGCTGACATCGTTCCAGCGACGAACATTCCGCCACAAACAACGAGTTGAGTCCAAAAACGTCCACTCGCCGAGGACGTAAAAAACCTAAAAAAAAATTATTGGCAACGTCGATCGATATAATAATAATAATAATAATAATAATAATAATAATAATATTATGCCATAATACAGCGATCGATGTGTAGCATAACGTATTATATATAGCTGCTGTGGGCCACGAGGTTTCGGTCATACAAACGGCGTCTCGATCCGGGGTCAAGGTCGGTACCGGTTTCCCAGTCCGCGGCTGTCGCACACGTCGGTATGTAAATAATACAATGTAGGTATATAATATTATTATGGGTATCGTACACAATGCATACAAGTACAATATTATATTATATCATACTGCCGAGTCTATTGTATTTTTTTTTTTTAAATTCAATTTTAATGCGAACAGTGACGGATTGTTTCAGCGCTGCAGTGATATTAAATACCTACCTAGTATATTCATATTGTCAGCTGCGCTCGGAAGTTAAGCCATTGAAAAGATTACTTTTAATGTTATTACATTAAGAGGACGCCACACCCGCATGTGCTGTCTCCGTCTTACAAATGTACAACATAGCAAAAACTGTTAAGCGCGGGACAACTTTTCTCGCACCATATTTGTTGTAGAATTACCAAATTCTCACAACACGTAAAGAAGAACTTTATCTGTGCAACAGCGTGCTTTTTTTTTTTTAATTACACTTTCCAATCATTTTTTATAAGCAAATGAAAAAAACAAAATGTTTAGAAGCAAATAACTTTTATTGTATTTATGTTATCTAAAATATAGGCACGTTGTTGCATAGATAATTTTCTACTCGGATATGTTCAGACATTTTGGAGCCACTACTACAAACACAGAAAGATAAAAGTTGTCCCTCGCAAAACAGTTTTTGCTATGTTGTTCCTTTGTAAGACGGAGACAACACGTGCGGGTGTGGCGTCCTCTTAAAGGAAGTTAGTTAGTGCTAGTTAATGAATATCACTTAAAATTTGGAAATGTGCGAAATAACATTTTGTTTAAACATTTAAACGTTTACTAATTTTTAGTTTTTTGAATTCTATTAACTTCTAATTTTCTGATTTTCATATTATGTTTATCTGTATGTATAAGGCTATTATATTACACGAAAGTGAGATTCAAAAAGTCCCTTTAGAGAGGAAATTATTCGTTCGCCAAGTAAAAAGTAACCTTCAAATTATTTATTTACGGGTCAGGAGCACGATATAAGTACCTAACAAACTATACTCCAAAACGTTCAATTAACATTATGTTCGTAAACATCGCTGTAAATGAATAAGTTTTAAACGTTTTGAAAACAATAGAAATTGTTGAAATCATAACACAATCTTGCGGACCATATTTTGGTGACGTGCCTATACATGTATCGTACACGTGTAGGCACACATTTACTTATGAACGTACAACAGTAATATTACATGGTTTCAGCTGACCAACAGAACGGTCGTAATGGTTGTGCGGGCGTGTGAAATAACACGTCTTGTGCATACCACACCGGTGACCAGGTGACCGTGTGTGAAAGTGTAATATAAATCCGAGTCGCGTCTGCCGTCTGTATAATAATAATAACAATGAGTAATAATATTACTATATACTTGTACAGTTTTGAATAGACGTTGCGCGCGTGCACCAGTTACAGTTCGTCAACGGACCCGGTAAACGGATGACCTCGGTTTTTATACCAACTCGAGACCAGACGTCCTAAAGGTCTAAGGCCGTGAAAATCTGTACTTACGGTTTTTTCCTTCGTCAAATTGTTCATAGATTTACTGCAGCTGCGAGTGTACAGTATTTTTATTATAGTCGCCTGCAGCAGTGCAGGTTTTCGGTCGTATAACAATACAATAGGCGTATAGTATCGATATGTTATAGACCATAAATAATAAATATTTTGATTTTTCTTCCATTTATTTATTATTGATGTCATGTGTTAGTGATGACCGAATACCTAATACTGTGATGATTGTGTCACTTGTGTTAGTGATGACCAAAATTCAAATCAATTTTACCCGAAACTACATGACAACAAACGTACATTTACATTGGCGACAGCGGATGAGTTTTCGCTTGCATTTTTAGTTGAAATGAGACTGACACGCCGCCGGAAATTCTTGTAGGGGGAAAGATAAGTTCATACTCGTACCAAGTGCAATGAGATTCTTGCAGTACAAGACTAAATAGATAACTATGTAATTGTGTAAGAATGCCCCAAAGGAATCCAAGCAAATTGCCCAAGAATACGCTAGCAAGCCCTTAAAGTACAATGCACTCATAACACAACGTTTTCATTGTAAATAATTAAAAATAATTATTCACTAATAATTAATAATATTTGAAAACAAGTATATTTAATGGCGAGTTCAAAACTATTATACTGTACGGCGGTAAGCAGATTTATTTTACCGTCTGCAAAATTCAGAGTCATTGTCACCGTCAGCATTTCCGCCTAACTATTTCGGTTAGGTTAGTTTAGGTTGACGGTCGAATGATTTGCATCCACCTAATTCATATTATGGATAATATTATTCTTTTCATTGTTAATTGTGTATTTTTTTGATAGCTCGTGTATAAATTCTTCAACATTTCTGGAAACTGTTTAATTAAAAACATTGTACAGTAAAGAAACGAACTTGAAATTAAATTTGAAAATTAGAATATTTTAGTGCAAAAAGTTCAAAATTCATTGAAATGTCGATGACCTCGTAAAACCTCACAGTGTCGATACTTTGGTACGTGAAATGTACTTTGTCGATAAAATATTAAATTATTAATAATCCTTTGGAAAAACGAATTTTTTCTTTCATTGCGCACTACACGCCAACGGAATCTTTTCGTTACAACCGTCGCGTACGACATAACAGTATATGCTGTGTTATTACTTTTATAACTACCATAATAATTGACGGTCAGAGAACAAACGTCATCGGATGTACGAATCGATTTACGATTTAATAATAATTACTCGTGTTGATAACGGGTTGGAATCGAAAGCTTTACAGCAGCGAACATAACGTGTTTCGATCGATAAGGCAGCGATGTGAATACAACATTAGATTCAGAGACGTTTTGATGAGACTGACTTTTAGAAAATCCCCCCCCCCCCTTCTCGTCGGAGAGGAACCTCCTGAAAATCTTGTCTTGCGAATAGTAACACTGTAGATGCGTCGTGAAGAAATTCAATAATTTAACAATGCATACACTAATGTTTGTTTGTACAAAATACATAGGTAAGTAACGTTGAAATTATAACTATAATTGTTTGATTTATTTCAGAACGCCAGAAAGAGACGAACTCTATGCACAATTATTATCAGCCAAAAGTCACACATACTTTAGGAATCTAAATTGCTCACCAACCACGCAGCTCGACAGATCCTATAGTTGGTCGTATTAAAGTCAGGGCTCCTGAATATAATTTCATATTCTAAATTAGATCAAACAAAATAACAGTATATGGTATTGAGAGGGACTTACCGTCTGGACTCAGTATATTATGGTGATGCTATTGAGAACGCCAGTGACGTAGTAGAGCTAACCGTTGACAAAATAATTATAATACATGGGAAACAGTTTTGGAGACCAAAAGTGCAATACTCGTGTTAGACTCGACCAGAAATTGATTTCACTCATTTTTCATCCCCCCCCCCCCCCCCCCAGTATCGTTATTTTATCTCCAACGTATTTCCAGACGAAGGGATGAGGCCACTGCACACGCATAATAATAATATATGTAATATTTGAAACAATTACGGTTCTTCGTCGAGGCCTATATGAACTATTTCAGGATTATTTTTTTTTCACACAGTCGTCGCGTCAATAACTCCCTCGCAGACGTCTTAGCATCACTATATTCCCACCGCTGTCGAGGGGAAGGGGAGAACACGCATATTTCGGCCTGCAGTTTGGCCGGCGAGGAATTTTAACAGTTTCACGGTTTTTTTTTTCCACCATCAAAGTCGCGGGTTATTCAGCTGGTAACGACGCACAATAATACCACTAATACCCGTGTATTATATGTATAACAATTGTAGAATCTTGACCGCGACCGCTGTCTAAGAGGCGAGCACTCTCAATGCGTAACAGCGCGTCCAAACCGCGAGACGTCATAAATTATTATTATTTTCCATTTCCGATTCGGTGAACTCGCGGTCGATGCGACCAATCGATGTTTTTACATTTTTATTATATTCCGCGCACACACAATATAATATAAAATACCTATAAATGTACAAATTAACAGCTCCGGCGACGAAGGAAATTGCTGACTGCCGGATATAATTTTCTGTTAAAAATTCGTCACGCTCGTTGGCACTTCAGGTAGATACCCATAATGAGTACTTAATTTATGCTCGTTGATATATATAGGCATACAAAATCTCCCGAAATGTCGTCATTGTAATTATATGACATTACACGAGGGGCACGTCTCGATAAGGTGTGATGCTCGGGCTAATTCTTTATTCTTTCCCCTCCACATCTGTCGACTGGTCCAATAACCTTTTGACGAACATAATTGTATTATGCACTTAACGTTATTATTAAATTTGATAATTTATTATACAAACCGTTCCCGGTCGGCCTTGGCGGCCATAATTCACTGTATACCATAACGGTTGATTTAGGCGATATCCTATATACTTAAGGTATTAGGTTCATGCATATCATTTTGCATATTTCTGTACCTATGATGATTTTCTGATGGAATGTGTTTTCAAAATCTATCGCGAGTACGTGTGAAATTGTGTGGCCTACGGCAGTGCGTGAAAAATCGACAAATATAATATACAAAAAGGAACAAATCGGTTTAACCTTAGCAATTAAGATTTTCGGATTTTTTTCCAAAACTTAAGGGTACATCCACATATGAATGTCAGAGTTGTATTTTTGATTATTAGGAAGTTAGGTTTACCTTTATCATGAAAAATTTTTATATTATGTATCTAAAAAAATATTTTTGCATACGACCATTTTTTATAGCCAAATAAAAAAAATTGTATGAACTGTTGTCAATGTTATTTCCGCGTATAAACTATTTTGTTTAATACATATTTTAAGTATCAGTAATAGCATTGATTACATTTATTTTATTTTATTATATTTATTACTTTTTCTGGATTTATTTTCCATGGACATTTATTCCCTCAATATATCGAGTGATTCCCAATACTCTTGAGCAATAATATTATTTAAAATAAAAATAAACAATAATGTTACAACAAACCAGGGGTCGGGAACCTTTTCGTAAGAAAGAGCCATTTTTACGAAAAATTACAAAATCGTGATGTCCAGGGAGCCGCACAGGTTTGAACAACCTTTTTTTAGTTGTAGTTGTTAGTATTGACAATATATTGTCGAATATTAGAATAAAAACTGAAAAAATTGCAGTCAATGGTCACTGATGTCGAAACAAATAAGTGTTTTTAATAAAAATACTTTTATAGTAACAAAATAATAAAGTGTTTAGCTGGTAATTGTGTAGAATTAAATATTTAAATATTTTATAATAATATAGGTTTAATTCTATGAAATCGCACAAATATAAAAAGCTTAACGCACTGTGAAGCACTGATATATCACATTTGGCTATCAAGATAGAACCTTCAGCAGAAATTGTATTTTACATTACTTTTTTTTAGATACTCACAATTATTATTTTTCCAAACGTCAATGTTTTTTAACACGTACTTCGTTCCAAAGTGATAATCATTTAATAAAACGCATTTAATGTATTGTCCGTAAATAATTATCGACGACGGTGACTAATTGTATGCTATATCGCGTACTTGCGCCGACGAGCTTCCAATAATACTTTAGCATTGAATACAGTTAAAATACAATAAATTTAATAATAATTTAGTGTCAATAGTGCGAGTAAGCTAAATATTATTTTAATGACGAGTCTGCATATAGCTTGAATGAACGGTTACTTTTTAACCATACAGTTATAAAAAAAAGATAGGCAAGTTAATGAACAATAATAATAAAATCGACTTGAGGTATTTAAATGTTGACATTATAATATGAATGTCATGTTTTGAGAAAATATACGAATAGTTATATTGGTTGACAAAACAGTATAAAACAGAATATATTTGGTTATATAATATAGTTTAAAGTTTAGAAAAATATTACTTTACTTTATCCAAAGTGAAATGAATTAATGTTACCCACTGAGTCACGCGAAGTGATTGCGTAACTCTCGGTTTTTGTAAATAATTACAAAAATTGTTGTTGAAAATGCATCCGATATTATCCTCATCTTTACCGCACACTATTATGGTCGTACCTGTAGTAGTGGTAATGCGGTATAGGCAATTACGTGTCTGGGCCGTTTAAATCAATAAATCAAGGAATATTTATTCTATTAACTGTATTCGTAATTATTGTATACAGTGATTAAACAAAACATTTGGTAATAGCTGTACAGTTAGTGTCGAGTCATTGAGTAATAGCCAATGTGATTTATGTGCTAAATTTGAATTCAATGATAAATCATAGCACACCAAAAACGGTTCTGAGCGAAAACGATCTGTCAGCATACTATTATTCTCGGTATATTTCTATGACACGTTTTTTCATAGTGCTAGTAATTCGTCTTACTATACTAGGTGTTGTGGTAGGCTGACTTAATTTTTGCCCAAAAAAATGAATTTATTATTATTAATATTTAATTATTATAATACTATTTATTATTTTTTTATTGCCTTTCGAGTCAATAACACTCTATGGTAGAACGGAGTGAATTGGTTAGCGGTATAAATGTTAAAATTATTCTAAATGCTTTGAACATTGAATATTGTGCAACTATATAAAAAATAACGATATACGTTCAAGTTTCAGGTCCCCGTTCATAATATTTTTTAATTACAACAAAATTATTAAAATTATTTCATTCATTTGCATATCTAATTTCATTCAAAATTTAACTTCAAATATTCATAAAAAAAAATTGAACTTTTAAATGGATTCTTGGTTTTAGAATGAACTACATATGAGGCCGAGTGAAACACATTTTTATCGACATAAATATTTAAAAAGTTGAAAATGTCTCAAAAATGCTAAAATATTTTTAAAATCATACAATATTTAGAAAAATAATAGAAACATTTGGTGAAAATTTTAAGTATCTACGGTTATTCATTTTTGTATTACAACAAAATAAAAAAATTGATTTTGTCAAAAATTAAATTTGTGTAAAAATATCCGTTTTTCTTAATTATTTTTTTTTTTGATTTGAAATATTTGAATGTTATTAAGAAAAGTACCTACTTGGAATTGTTTACTTTTGATTGCCCGAATAGATTTCACTTTGGTTCTATAAAAAATATTGAAATTAAAATCTAAACATTTTTACTCACAAAAAAAATACATCATTGTAAAACCAATAAATTCATCTCTCAGAATCTAAAATAATTAATCAATCTACAGTTACCTTTAGATAACAATATTATGATTTTAACTTAACGTATTACGCATTATCTTTCAAATTAACTGAAAAATATACCAATAATTTGTTACTCGATGGATTCTTTAACTTGTTCATAGTCGTAAAATTTATCAGAAAACGAACTATTTTAATTAAACATTTAATACCTATACAGTTAATTAATTTTTAACTTGGCCATTTAATCTTTTAACTATATACACGTTTAGTTACTGCCCACCTTTGACAATATATATAGTTATAACTGCTGTCTGCTACAGTTTTGCAAGAACCGCTCTCTGTTATATATAGGTACACATTTTTATCCGTTACACGATGGTTATCATACTTCCAATAATTATCATTATATTTTATACTGTTGACCATAAGATTTTATTGTTATTATTATTATTATTATTATTATTTACGACGATAATATCGTAATATTACAATATCATTATCATTTACAGCGACTAGCTGAACTTGGAATTCGCACTTGTACATAATCGTATAAACGTAACATAATATCGCGAAGGTACCACGCTAACCATTATTTTTTAATACTCGGACAGTCGGACGTGATCTATAGACTGTGTCGCGTCGCAATGTCATACCAATAACCGCAGGTCGTGTTCCGCCGCGGTATCCGGTCTGGTCCACGAACCGCTATACCGAGATGCAATAATCGTCCACCGACTACTCCGGTAGATTGAATCCGTTTCGACGTCGCAGACGAAAGACTGTTATACAATAGTTTATAGGTAGCTTATTCAGTGTTGTCCGTGACAGATCAAATAATTCCAGACGATTTTTCTCGTCTTGCAGACTCCGTTAAGCGAAAACTTCACGGATTTTCAACGCAGTTATACCTATACAGGTAATCGGGTTGTTTTGATCGAATGTAAAATACTGGTTTAAAAGGCTAAAATTATAACCAATCATCATAATAAATACTTTATTTTCTGTAATCAACGCCCGCCCACAACATATTGTATAAATTATTATTATAATTATTATAGTTATTATTATTATTATTATTATTGTTATTAAATAAATTTAAAAAAAAAAATGATAGATTCATAAGAGTCGACTATGCATATTATTCAACATTTATATGTGATCAAAAACATAAATTAGTAGTCTATGGTGCTACGAATCTTGCAGAATATATTAATGATAATTTTTTAAAAATCAGCCGAAAACTGTTTATTTAGTCAAGGGTCGTCTGTTTTAGACTGAATTCGTTTCGACATCGCATGCGAATAAATATTATGGGTATGATATCATAGCTGATCGTGTATGGCATTGTCCGTGACAAATTAAATGCCCCTGGACTTACCCCTCCTTAGACTCCGTTAAATGAAAACTGCTCAAATTCGAGAGAAAAAACACAATTATTTGCGTTATTTTTATCGAATATATGTGCAATTATTTTGTAATATATTATTATAAATGAATAAGTCATCGTTTTTCGATGGTCCTTTTTAAAATGTAAAATTAAAAAAATTGACTTCAAGGAGCACATCATCTTCGAGATTCCTATTAGGATTAGTATCACTTATGCACCAAATTTCAGAACCGTTAATCCGATGGATTTGGTCGTGGATCTCTTACCACACACACACACACACACACACACTTAATTGTATTATATAATTATACAAGAAATGCTATTAACGTCAATATCCATGCATAAAGATCCAATCGACATTTTTACCGTTTAAGAGGACGCCACACCTATACTTGTGTTATCCAAATCCGCCATACAAGTGTACGCAACGAATGGAGCAAATTTGCGTTCAGCAGAACACATTTTTATTTAATGGCAAATTCACTTACGGCTAAACTTAAAGATTATTGGTGTTCGTACTTCGTTGTGTTTTTACGATATAATAATTATTTGTAAGTGAATTGTGGCTTTGTGAGCATTTTTAAATTACTATATTTCGTAAGGTGTAAAATGTCATAAAAATGTTGACGCACAGATGGTGTTTTTCATACCTTTAAATTTAAGTTTATGTTGCCACTCAGTTTGAAAAACTTGTTGTTGCCCTTTATACACGTAAACATACGACAATTTGCAATGATTTGTTCAGAAAAATCAATCTTAATCTTCATTATTTAAAAACAAATGAACCAATACCATCATAATTGAATGGTAATATTATTGTTATAGGGCTTCACTTAAAACTACTTTACTTTTTACTACAACAGCTACACATTATGTAAGCATAATTTTTTAAAACTGTCCCTAATATAATAGTTATAATAACTGTGGGAAATTTTACAGGTATCTTAAGCGACGGACTGTGCCGGGAGGGTATCAGGACTTTTTCCAGTTAGCCGTGTGCTGTTTAAAAAATAAAAAACAAAAAATTAGGTAGTCATTCCCACTTGTGGCTGTAAATAAAATAAAAATAATATATTGAAAATATTGGTGTTGAAGACCATTGACATTTTTAAAAAAGTGATTTATCATGTAAAAAACTATATACACATCAACATCTTTTGAGATTAATATTATATTCTGTTTTTATTAAGTGCAAAATGAGAGTTATTTTGTTTAGTACCTCAATTTGTAATTATTAATTTGAGTGCAACGTGTTCTATACAATTTCAAAAAAGCATACTTTTATCTAATCCCAATAAATCCATAAATATATCTTGAACGAAACAAATATTTGAGGGCCGGTCAATTAATTTTCCGAATTGCTTTCATGGTCGGCGACCACTGCAGTATCCATAACAATATATATCACATATTATATAGATGTCTCACAGTGACTTAGTATAAACACAGTTGTATAAAACTTCAATGTGAAACTTCCGTATTACGGAGTATTATGGGCAACAAAAAAACAAAAATCGTATTGCCTATAGATTATTAATCTTGTCGAATATAATTGAACTCATTTAATCCAAGTTCGATTTGACGGTTCTCAAAAATACTTCGTTAATCAGAAAATGTCGTTGAGTGGAAATTCGTCTGTGGAAGTTTAAACGATGTATTTGAAAAATTGAAAATCAGTTGACTCAGCTGTTGGTATGCGTGTTACGGTAGTCATTTTCGAATATCATAACCGTCGTGCGCGTGGCTCCATCCGCAATAATAAAATCTATATTATTATCTAAGGACGAAATAATAACGCGTCCTGTTCAGACCCACGAGAATAATGACTATAATATTCGTCGCTGACTGCTATTATGGTCTGCGTATAATACACATACCTATGTGAATTATTTTTTTTCTACAGAATAGGTAAATTTAAACATATTTTTACGTTTGTACTGTTTCAAGTGTACGAGTAACGGGAAATTTTAATTTTTCACTCGTACTTACGTCATTATATGACATTATTATTGAATACACGCCTATAATATATCCAAAGAAGTATAATAGTTTGCGTTAAATAAATCGTGTTTAGAAATACACTGTATACTGCAGTGTGTAACAGAATTGACTGACTTTTGTTACAACCAATGATACAATTTTTTTTTACATTTAATGCATTAACACTTGCGTTATATTTATAGTGCAAAAGTTTTCATTTTTATTTATTGAAACTTAAAATTTTAAAATCTGGGTATGAGAACCATTTTGATAGTGTCAACATAACTTATCTAAATCAAGTAGTTAATTTTTAGAATTTTTTAAAATATCAATATTTTTTTGGAGTAATTCATTTTGAAACGTACCAAATAACTTTTTCCAAAATAATATTTTCATGAGTATATTATTTATTATTCATAAGATGTTCACAATGTTTGCCTTACGTTTAACTAGTATCACTTTTTTTTTTGTTTTTTTTATCAGATCCTTCCGTTACACCCTGTATAAGTAGGTACATCAGCAGAGCGCTCCAAATATAATTATCTCATACCTTAATTATTGCATCAAACATTACATGAACTTGTACGACTGAGTTATTATTTCCTTTATATTTTATAATATTATTATTAAATGTAAAATGGATAGGTAATTTCGTCATGCATTTTACACCACGCGAGAAATACATTTTCGATGCGTGTTGGTATAATATCATATTATCATAATATTATTACTATTACTATTATTATAACATATTCTAAATACTTGTTCGAAAAAAAATATACATTTTTTACGCGTGTGCAAATTGCGTATGCAAATTCGTTCGTTATCAATTAAATCTGTTCCTATTAGACTGCCCACCACGCAAATACCTACAAAAAAAAAAAACCGAAACAAAATTAATTAAAATCCAGCCTAGGTTACAAACAGGTGCCTGCACTTGGATTTATTCCGCGAATTATTTATGTTAATAATAATTATAATATTATGTGAGTATAATTTCCAACTATGCTTACACCAGAAATGTTAATGATGGAGATTATTATAATAATAATATCATACAAAGATGTGCAAACTATGTTTACTTATTATTATTATTATTTTTTTAATGAATTTAATATTTTACAAGCAGTGAATGAGACGATAATTGTTTAAAAAATATATAATATCACTGTAGATATGAAACTTAATGTCTAATAATATGATATTATATTTATTAACATATATTATTTATAGACATTTTTTTGGTGTGGCGTTAGAATGATTATTCATCATACCGTTTTACAACAATATGCACTTTATTATTTCGAAGTACCCATTTTTTTTTCAGAGCGTAAAACTTATAAAAAATAAGTTGCACCGCGGCTGCAGCAATAAATCTTATGTTTTATGGATTGGGTATGTTAGAATGGACATTAAATGCACATTGGTGTAACTTTCATTGTATAGCTTTCTAAAAAAAGAGCAAAATGTTGTTAGCCTTTCTGTTTTCTGCTTGTTTAGTTTTTAAAATTTGTTAACTTTAGATTTAACGCAATACCACACACACGTGCTGTGTGTCGCATGTACCCATTGACCATGATCGAGTCCACATAAAAAAGACTCCAAACCTCAATTATGATTTGTCCCTACAAATAATGACCAGTAACTTAAACGCAGTATAAATGATAAATTTATTTATATGGACAATAATAATATTATTTATCGCTTTTAGTTTTCCGCTATAGTTTTTTAAGTTATGACTTATAAGCTATTTTCTGAAGGTACGTTGTTGAAATATCGTTGGTTTGTCAACAAACTGTCGTTGTTCTTTCTGATATAGGCGCTAAATGCAAATGCCTGCAGTATTCTTCTTTTCACATTTCATTTATTATTTTTTACTAACTGGTTGTATGACCAGTCATAAATTATTTTCATTTTAACACAATACGTTCATAATTCTTTAGCTGATCTAACAACTTTCGTATGATATGTTTGGGTTACGATACTGATGGGAAACCAAACCTTTTTTTTTTCTTATACACTTTGGTATTATTCTACTGAATTATTTCCTTGTACCCGGGATTGAGTTTGAAAAAAAAAATTGTTACTCGGAATCAAAACATATTGGAACTCTTGAGTTTAAAGTTATTAAAATTAGTTAAAACGTAATCTAACTTTTTAGTTAAACGATAATTATAATTAAAACGTTATGAATAGAGGTCGGATTTATATTCTCTTAAAATCCTTAAAATATGATATTTTTATGTAACATAAAATAGGCAATAGATTCTCTTAATATTTCTTTAAAATACCAGATATATGATGTTTTATGTCCTTAAATATGCAAAATATTCTTTTAATATTAAAAAAAAAATTCCGTTTAAATTTATTTTTTATTAATTTGGTTTTAAATGTATTTAATTAAATTTATTTTACAATAACAATTAATAACTATATATGTTCAATGGATAGTCGTGACGGCTAACGAAATAATCGATGTGCTATCGCAATCGATATGGAATACCTTTTTATTAGAACCCAGACATAAATCATTTAGTGAACATTTTATTTATCAAAGTGCTAATATAGGTACGGGAAATATGTTCATTATATGCCAGATATTACAAAAATATTCTCAAATATTCTCTAACGTGTTAAATATTTTCTAACCCCTAAAATATGCTTTTTTATGCAAAATAAATTTTTTCCTGTGAATTCTGTGTTTCATGATTCGTGAAGATTTCTCACTCCCATTTAACTATATAGACTAGAAACAAATATGTAAAATCATAAAAATCCGACCTCTAGTTATGAATGTTATACTTTTAACTTTAGATATTATATTTCATATAAGTCGGTGACAACAGGCCGAATGACAATTCTACCAGTATGGCAATATCCGGTCACACAAAAATATCCACAGCTCAATATTAGGCACCGAAAGGTGTTAGAGCTATATATTGGTCATGGTCAGGACGCGTAATGTTCAATTAATTTTAAATTAAATTGCCATTGTTTTACTGTGTCTGGATTATGTTCTCAATTATAAATTTCAATTTATGAGCCAGTATGGTCTGCGAAGATTAATTGTTCGCAGACATTCGGTCCAAAATTAAATATGATATTATCCAAGTGCATACATACACATATTACGACTATGCACTTATATAATTACCTATATCATGATAATATGGTGCCTATACATGCACGCATTATGCGTATACAGTACACCGAAGTATTATTTGACAACAATAATTTGAAAAAAATAATGATTACGAACGCTTTACATATTTTTTACCACAAGGTAGGCACAGTTACCTGCAGCTATACCTGTACATACCAATATACGTAAGCATTTTGTCATTCGGAGTGTTTGAATGTACCTCTAAACGACGCAACGATACAGTATAGGTATATTGTTATTTAGTGGAAAGGATTTTTTTTAAATTTTTTAACAGTACCTACCCATCTATTATTATTATGTAGGTATCTGCAGCGTGGTGTTGTACACGTCAAACCGCGTTGAGAATATATTCATACACGAAGAATAGAATAGCCGCCTGTGCAGTGATACTGTTCGGCCATCTGCTTTCAAAACGACGTTTTTTACACGTTTTTTTTTTCAAACGTTTCTCCTGAGGTTTTTTTTTTTTTACCGTAATTAAACGCTATTTGTTTACAGGCGTGTTTACACACTGCTACATTAATAATAACAATAATATTATGTACATATAGGCCTGGTGCCTGTGTCATACCGCGGGCACGACGACGAATGGGGTCATGTCCTTCGGTCGGCGGCGTTTTTCTCACCTGCGAGAGTGCGGTATAAACCATTATCTTAATATACCTCTGTACACACACACATAATATATATGTCATAATAACAACAACTCATTTAGCCCCTACCCTTCTCGATAGCTGCTTGCCACGGCGAAGGGCGTCTCGAATGCGTAATCATTTCTTACGAGCACCTCCGTTTTTTTCTTTTCGTCAACACAATGTGGTGTGGGCATGCGCACCCACCTACCCACATGTACACGGAATATTAATATAATATATACATATATATATATAACACGAAAGGGACGAATCGACGAGTCGTGTTTATTATTATTATTTCAAGGACATAATACCCGTGCACGGTATATATCATACGTAATATATATGTACGTAGACGGGGTCTAAGGATTCCGTGGGTTGTATAATCTTTCGTTTTTATTTATTTGTACGTTATTTTTTTTCCATCGTCGCCGCCGCCTGCTGACCTTCGAAGGGAAGAAAATTAAGAATCCGTTCGTCGTCTTCGGGTCGCATATACTGCAGGCACACATAGGTCGTATTATACCTGGGTTAGGCTCACATAAATCCCGCTGCGTCATCTGGTCAACCGTCGCCGACGACCGTGGTCGTGGTTTAATTAACCGCGACAGTCGCGTTTCGTTTTTTCGTCGACCTCTCCCCCCCCCCCTACCTCCCTGCCCCTTTACACAAGACAACATGCGAAGTTTTCCTTGGACACGTTTAGGCGCCTACCATCTTGTCGATATCATATAATATGGCCAAGTACATTATTATAGGTAGGCACTATCTGCTGTCGAAAAAAACAGCGAAACGCTCGATGACCAAGCCCGCTCCACGCGGCGGCGGGTCTCTCGAAATTTGTAAAAAGATTTTTATCGAATTTACTATTATTAGGTATTATTATTACGCTAATCGAGTCGAAATGACCGCCCCGATCTCGGCCGGATGTGATTATTTTAATGAGATTTTTTTTTTTCGTTTTTCGTTTTACACCTTTATCCACCGGCTATAGGTGTATACGAAATTGTTGAACGGGACCGAGAGAAAAAAATATGAGCTATAACTGCCTACCACCGTGTGATAAATTGTCCGGATATGGAGTGTATTTTTCAACAGTTTTTTCGGTGTGAGAAAAAAAAATTTGTCGAACCGCCTCTTAACGGCTGCTAAGCGGCGCGGACAGATTTCTTGTGTAGTTTATCCGTATTTAATACAGTTTTATTGTGATGAAAAACGTATTACATGTCTATACAAATATTACACATAGATAGGTACGATACGCTTACAGGAAAGATAAAAAAAAAAACTTACGACAAATACAAAGAGAGTGGAAATTTTTTTTTATTTTAATTATTTCAAGTATAGGCATATTATCATGCTTACCTGGCTGGTATTTTAACCTGCCGGTGTTTACACCTAATTCACTATACATAGTAGTGTTTAACAACTTTTTTGATAAGGCAACCCACTATTAGTTGTCTTCTTCTGCCAGGTGATCTATGAAAAAAATTCTAGTCATATAAATTACTGTCAATATAATTGCTTGTGCTTGAAACATTCCAAGATCCGCAAGTCGGTGTAAACTAATTGCTTAAAAAAATCCCCGGAAAAACGAATCCACATAATAAATATCGATTTTTTCATTTATAAATGACATAGGGTACCTATCATTATTAGACCATTTTAACATGATAAACAACATTTATTTTTTATTATTATATTATCATTACAACCCTTGGTATCGTGGATGACTAGGTAATATAACCACTACGGTGCGGATTTGTATGTATTAAAAATTCAAAAATATGCACATATATATGTATTTAATTTTATTAAAATATGTAATTAAAAATACAAGATGCGTATAAAAAAAATTATAAAATTAGTATATTAAATGATCACGTAAATATAAATTACACAACACTTCATTATATTATTATTTTATTAACATTAATCAGGAATACATTGAAATTGCGTATTTATTCATTGGAGTTGGGATCTATTTCGTCGTCAACAAAACAATTGACAATCATATACTTTTTTAGGTTGTCAAAAGTAAATCGACGTCGATGAGGACGCAACACATGTTATTACAGCGGCTAAATAAGGACCTTTCCGCGTAATATTGGTTTTAAATATGGCTTTGAAGCACAATCTGGGTTCAATTTGCCAACTATTATATTCCCTATACGCGTACCTTCCGTCCACATCGGTTGTCTCGTCCACTTGAAATATTTTTCTGATTTTAATCAAGGTGTTCTCGTACACGTCAGGAAAATAATGCTCCCTCAGAGTGCTCGAACCAGGTACTTTACTGCTTATGTATGTTTCGAGAAATTGGACGAAAATTAATATTACAGATTTTTCGCAATGGTATAATATCTGCTCTGATTAAAGCTGTGCACAAGTCACTATTAAAAGTTGATTTACTGGACGATGAAGTGCTGCACGAGGTGATCAATATTGTTGTACTGTTGTTGTCTTTCACTGTTAATTTTCTTTATGAATTGCGTTTTCTACGTGTTGAGTAGTCGATACGGCTTTGTCACATAATATGCATCACTGCGGTATGAGATATTCCAATGGCTACGAAATGTTTCGTTCGGAAAATCTCGCGAGTACCTCATTACGAGGTCTCTTTTTTTAGGCGTAACTTTCGGCATTTTAAATTAAACACAGTGATATAATTATAATTTATAATATAGTAAAATAATTTTGATTATTAATTATATATCATGTAAAATTATACTACCATCACATAGATTATTTACATTTTAATTTGTGTACAATTATTATTGTGCTATCATTATTATAAGCTTCGGTATCCAGACGTACATTTATGTTAAGTATTATTGGTAATTTTGTATTTTATTATTTATTTTATTTATTATATATAATTTGTAAAGTAAATTATTTATATTAAATCAATGCTACCAGGGATTTTTTGTTCTATTGATGGGATTTTTTTTCCGACTTCCATATTGTATAGTACATTCAACTGATTGCTGAAATTGTATTCAAATAATAATCCCAACATGAATAAATTAAAACTCGATAATGAGCCGTTATTGTTATTCGTGATCATAATATATTTTATAGTCGTATATTTAATATTAAAATATAAATTATAATATTTTCTTTTAATTATTTGTGAAATTAATTAAATGATTACTTAAACATTTATCCAATTAAATTAAAGTACGATTAATCAATTAGATTTTTTTATTTTTCGTTATAATTGGTTTTTTTGTCTTAATAACTAGGTTTTTCATCAAACTTTTACCGTACTTTCCTAAAAATTTGTTCGAAATATACAGGTAGTGTTTAAAATAAAGGAAAATTAATAATATGGTTCTATTTACTATAGGTGCATAGTTATTACTTGATCTACTTTTCAGAGAAAGAAAGTAGTACCAATGTTACAAGTGCCTGTCGACTGCTAATATTAATAATACAAATGGTAGCTGTTTGTTATAAGATAACGACAATAAATTTATAGGTAAATTATTCCATTAAAAAACCAATTTTAAATATAAATTGAATAAACATAAATCCTATGGGTACAGATGTACCCAACAAGTTTGTTTTGCATATGAAATAATTTGCATATAAGTACATGCTAATTACTAGATATAATGTAATATTTAATTTTGTTATCTTATACGATTCTTGTTTTAATCACTTTACAGACAATTTGAATAAATTGCCAATTGGGACATGGGGTGAATGAGAGGTCAAAATCAGAAGAAAAAATGGTTTACCGCAATCATACGAATTTCGAATTCCAGCACACTCTAGTATCTAGTAAGCAGGCACTCCACTGACGCACCCAATCATTCACTTTCTGCGAGCACACTCGTTAGGATTACCTTGCAAAAAATATTACAATATGATTATATATTATATTCAATAATATGTTTATTAAACATATCGTATAAACATCGGGCGATCCACCGACGATGCTCGCTACTATTGTTTACCTCAATAATGCATTTATTCAAATTCTAATTTTTTTGAAATTTTATGATTACCTTAGGACTACATATGTAATTAACTATTATCTATACCCATTTATTATCTGGTGTTCAGTTATTATGAGGATAACTTATTAAGTTTGAGGATGGCAACATGTTCATATATTTTACTAATGTACGATTCGTAATGTTCCCATGAAAAAAAAATTCATGTATGGGTTGTCCAAAATTTATATTTCTTAAATGTTTTCAAGGTTTCAAAAATTGATCCTACAAATACCCTTGTAAGCCCTTACTTGAAGTACGAAATTTAAAAGTCATGACTCATGAGTGACAATATAGACTTGGTTGCTTGGCTCATCTCTTACACACATACCCATCACATACAAACGTTGCCTTTTATACAAAGAGATTTACCCGCTCATATAATTCTGATTTTAGACTACTAAAACTTTGGAAGCTTTAACTCGTTTAATATTTACCACAAGGTGAAGACGACAAATAAATGCTGTTTGATGTGCCTACGTAATGAAACACAAAGGGGGGGGAGGAAATTACAACTATCGGACGACAGAGCGATGCAAAAAAGTGCTCTGAAGTGCAGCTGTGCTTCATGTTTTGGAACCGATGACTATAGGTAAAACCACATGCCACCGAGCGAGCATGAGCTGTCGAACTGGCAAAAATTGGAATTACCAAAATAATTAATATACGATTAAAGAGACCGTAAAGTGTTTTGGAGCTATAATCAGTCAGAAATATGTGCCGACGGGATATATATTTTTATATTGCGACGTTTCCTATGCAAAAATAAATTAAACACAATTATGAGCTCGTGGGTTTCAGCTCTACAATAATGGTATAATAATTATTTTTTAATGACTACCAGCACTGCACGTGCTTGTTTATTGAAAATGTTAGTAACTGATCTATGCATGTGAAAATTATAATTTATAACGTCCGACGTTTATGCGCGGCGACTATAGTCAAACGATTTTAAGTTACTTGTCAAAATAATTAATGCTTAAAGATTTTAAACACTGCGCACTTATACGATAGGTGTAGGTAGGTATACACGAGCATAAATTGTTTGAGCTTCAATTTCGATTAAAATAAATGTCAACAAATTGCATCGGAATAGCCTGTACCTATCTTAAAATACTTTCAGAATCATTATTTTGATTGATTTACGAAATTAGAATTTGATACGATTCCTTTATAGTCTTAAACGGAAACACGAAATGAAGTAACAAAAATTATTTTCAAAAATGTATTCTAATCTACTGAGTAATCCTCTTCCTCTGACCCAGTACCCTTCCTTACGGTGCAGGGGCACTTCAACCCCTGACTGTACCATAGTATCGTATAATCTTATTATTATGCTGACAGTATATTAAATATAGGGAGGTACTTTTTGCGTCACGTATGTTGGCAAGTGGGTTTAAATGGCTTAAAATGTTTATTGGTTCAGAGTGTCGAATTATTGGCATTGGAATTTTCATGTACACCAATAAAATACTTTCTAATTTTATTAGAATACAATTAATCGCAGACGTATATTTGATTTTTTTATTACACAACGATTTCAGGTATTTGTGTAGAAGTATTTGATGGAAATAGTCCAAAGTGGCAACCCGTACGAATCCGACCAAACGAGATTAACAACGACCTCAAAATATTTTATGTCTGTAGGAATGATATTATAAAAGATCGATCAACTGTCTAAGTATTTAAGTTGGCGTTATTTCAGAATTTGGAGTGGATCGCAAATACATTTAGAACGATAACCGCGATCATAATCAAAATAGGTTACCTACACTAGGTATCTATAGGCACTTACACTCTTATTTTTAAAAACCGGAGAAGTCACTCAGATCAATGTTAGGTATATCCATATAGATAATATATGACGACCGGTAGAGACATGAGTGTGCCAAACGGGATACGAAAAAAATGTTATTTTATCGTACAAAAGTGCCAAAATCCTAAACCCGCCTGTGTGATTCATTCGTGATACTCAATTTAGAACTACATCGTTCAAAATCGCCAAACATAAAAATGTATAATAATTATTGACAAATGTGTACTATCTAGATAAGATAAAGCGTCATAGTTTTTTTATTAAACAACATTATTTTATTGAAAATAGGTTAGCTACTTACGAAGTTATCATTCGCGTAATCAATATATATATATATATACACCTATGTATATACATCGTGTTGAAAACTGATTTTACGAAACAATTACGGTTGAATGCGTTTTATGCATTTCAGATTCAAAGAACAAAAATATAGATTTTTCAGTTAATTTCTACAATTATAAACAATGACCTACGGCCGAATAAATCTCCCCCTCCCCCGGTCCCCTCCTGAAGAACAATAAAAAAATAAAAAAGACAGTTTCGAAATTGTTAGAATGAAAAATATACGCAAACTCTAAGTATTTTATCTAGCACGACTGTGATGATTCTATTATTGTGTTGGGTGAATTAATCCGATAAACACTTATTGTATACTATAATTTAATCCCCCCTCCCACCCCGTAAGAAAATTGAACGTTAATCACTGCATGCAGCATATAAGTATTATAATTCATAATATTATAAGTAGTTTTTTTTAGGTCTGCCGTCAAAACAGTCGGGTTCTTTCTTACGTTTTTTTTAACTTGTCGTGCCCGCAGAACGCAATATAACTATTGCCCACGTGTCGACCTTTTTGAAATATTCTTTTTATGAAAAAAAAAATAACACACGAGTGCACGAGGTGACACAACAGGGCGGCGTGGTTATACCTAAATACCGATGGTTAAATCCCGAAAAGAAAAACCGAAAACGCCGACGTCCGGTCGTTGATATACGATGTATGTAAGTGTATTGTACGCGAAACGTCAAAAAAAAAAAATATATAATAATAATAGTAAAAATGGGGGAAAAAAAAAACGTTTCAATTCGTAATCCCTTTTAAAGTATATATATACGCGTTGGGCAAACACGTGTAATCGCAGACACTGCATATCAATGTACAGGATGTTTAAACAACTTGGAAACTTCTTAATAATATTACTGGTTGCATATTTGTATACCTAGGTACGTGTAACAGATAACAAGACCGCTTCACATTTAACAGGTAACATATTTAATCAAACTCAATGATTGTAATATCATTTATTTACTTGATAGTTCATTCAGTTATATCATTTATAAGTCTTAATAATTAACGATCGATACTGACCGTTTGCAATCTTTTTGCGCACCCTGTATACGGGTACCGAATGAATGCAATGCGATGTGAATGATTGTTACGTACCTTTTTCAATAATATGACGTAAAGGCAAAATTGTTATAAAGGTAAATCACTTTATAAAGGTATCGTACCTAAGTATTGTTCAGAGAAATAATATCCCCAAAAAATGGACCTATAATATATAGTTGCAACGTTGAAAAAACAGTCATTATTCAAACTTGTAATCCACTGAAAAAAAAAAAAACAATGTCTTCCTATGGTCGGGAATTTTTATTTTTTAACGGTCAGCTCAACACGATATCAAACGTTGTGTTAAAAATGAGGTATATAAAAATGTAGTTTTTAGGTTTTATAGTGATACCTAGGAAATTGTAATATTGTATAAATTATTTTTTTTTAATGTTTGCACATGTCATCATAGTTTCTTGAACTTAAATAAATGATGATGGTCGGTAAACGTTTCAATAGCTCTCATATGAGATTATTATTTTTTGGAATTCAACGAAATATCGTTAAAAGCTGCAGGTATACTCTTAAATACTTGCCAATATTTGCTTGATAGCTCTTCCTCATTCTAAGGAGGCGACATCAAAGCAATCGTGAAAGATTAACCAACTTTAAAAAATCTGAAGAGAAAATGTTATTTTACCTTTGACAAATCGGGAGTTTTTAACTTTTTTAAGTACTCCTAAAAAAACAGCAATCGTTCAGAATTCCACGAGTACAGTGAGCTATGTTTTTGAATTGTTTCACAAAGTTTAATATAGTCAATGAATTTAAAAATGAAGTACGTCCCTACCTATAAGAAACAAATATCTTAGAGCACCTATAATATTTGTTGTCATTGTTCTGTAAGTAAATCGAGTTAATAATTCATAATTTATTAAAAACCTAATTTGTCTTAGTATAAAAATGTTATTAGATTAAAAATATTTCAATCGCAATTGAAAAAAAAATGTACATAAATAAAACCGACAACCAATTTTTTTCTGAATTAAATAAATACTATTTGAATTAAATTAAAAATAATTTAAATGCTTTTTGCAATCGGTTAATTCGACATAGGCATAATACAATATTAAACCTTTTTGTTCCTTAATTTGAGTGGTTAAAGATGTTTATTTATTTTTAGAAAATTTTCTTTTGGTAAACTGTTTTTCATATTTCGAGTTGCACATAGGTACTTCTACAGTTTTTTTGTCAAATTAATTTTTAATAACATGTTTACGGTGAGTATTTTTACTGAAAAAGTACTTGATCGAAATATCTATCGGACAATATAACGACAAAAACTATTTAGGAAACCCTAAAAATATCCTTGTGCTTATATCATTATTATTTATTTATTAATGCGTATAAGTATTTACTCTCACAATGTAATTTATTGCAACCTGTCTGTAGTGTTACAACTTACAGTGATAGAGCAAAACTAGTACCTACTTTACAACGTTGGCATACCACCAAAAATAAAATCAACATCTAATAAAAAATACTACTTGGATTATATCAACGATATCGTGAACGGGAATTTACAATATACGTAGACAATTTCAGTTTTAAAATGTTGTTGTAGTTTTAAAAAATAATCAATTTTAATAATATTCGTATTTATTTGTAATTGTAATTTTTAAACGGAACGAGTTATTGTTTATAACATATAATATTACTATAGATATTTTTTACTCGAATCCTCATACCAAACGTGTTTTGATTTATTATAGACAATAAACAAATAGTATAAATATTATAATAATCAAGTAATCATAGGGCATCTCCTATCATCAAAATAAAGTTAACGGTTAACCTGTCATATTTGTTACTCTTAGTAACACTCTCAACTTTTAGTAACCTTACATTCATAATATTGTTTCAAATGCTACAGATTGTACATTGCTTGTAAAAATTAAAAAATTATAAGATATTTCTTACGTGTACCATTTTTACAGTGTAACCCACCTACAGGTAAATGTTGGTACATAATATTCAATTTTATACATTTTTTTCGAGATCATTTATTTATTTCTAAACTCGTAAGAATTCCTTTAGAACAATAGAAGAAATAAGTAATAATAATTATATAATAAAATATTTTACAACTACATTTAAAATGTGATAGAATGAGTATGCATAAATACATTGTGTTTGAAAATATGTCGACAAAAAGAAATTAACATGATTCAGTAACAATTTTGTAGGCAAACAAATAAAAACTTATGATATAGTTATTACTTATTATTATAAAATAAATGTTAAAACAAAAGTTGTATTAAATATTCCCGCTATACAGCCATACAGGGAAACTGTTTTAAACTATGATCCTTGTAGGTAACAGAATGCACTGACAAATATATATGGTTAGAACAATTATTCACTAAATAATTTATAGTAAAGAAGGAGAGTCGTCATTTGAAAAACGGCAGTTTGTACCTCGGCAGGACAAGTATAGGACAACAAATCTCAATAATTTTAAAATATAATGGTATCTAAGAAAATTAAAAATTTCTAAAAATCAGATTTTGAATAATTAGAAAAAGAGGGTGGATCACCCTGGACAATAACTTAGGTATTTATTTACACAACTTTTTATGACTATTATCCAGTAATAATATTATACCGACAAAAATAAACTGAAAAATATCGGAGACATATTAAAATCAGGCACCTATGTATGTACTCAGTTTCAATTATCACTTATTTCTCTTACACTCTGTATTTATATGTAAGTTGGATCATCTCGTGGCCCTCGATAGTGGAGGATTAAAAACTATACACATAAAAATAAACATAGTATACAACTCTTCAAATGTGACGGGTCATGCGTGTCTCCAGACCATATAATATGTGTATTCGGCCTTTGTAGGTATAATAATATTATTATAATGTGTGTGTGTGTGTGTGTGTGTGTGTGTATTATATTTTGGAATTGAAACGAATTCTCAACAGGCTATGGCGTGGACGACGTGAACGGTTGACTGTAAAAAATACGACAAAAACGTTTTACAACCAATAAAATAAACCGTTTGCAGTAGCGAGATCTTTACAACAGTCAAATAATATTTCGTAACATTTATTTTAGCTATTTATATGTTTTACACCTCGACGTATACACATAAATAAATATATATATATATAATATACTATGCACTTATGTACGTAAAGTAAACGTACGTGCGTACGGGCAGAGTGTATATACATTTAAACTAAAAGTGTGTAAGTATGCATGTGTATATTATATTTATACATGTATATATGTATATATAATGCACTGGTCAACCGGTTTGTCGTGTTCTTTTTGACCTGTTATAAATTGTAAATTTTATGTTTCGACTTTGAAATTACTTTATCGTAATAACTCTTATTTTAAAATAGTTAGCATAGGTTTATTATTTTATTTTCCGTCGTCTATAACAACATTATAATACACATATAATACGCAGTTGTATAATTATTTATAACTTCTGTTTTCGGAACCTGCACTTCGGCTGCACGGTGACATATTTGAACATTTTTTTATACACTTAATAGATATTTTATGTGTACTTCAATAAAATGCCGTCTATAGTTTTATTAGAATAAAATTAATTGCAGAAGAATATTTGGTTTTTATTACGCAACGTTTGGTATTTGAGTAGAGGTATTTTCGATGTAAATTGTCCTAAGTGGAAACCCGTCCGTATCCGACCAAACGAGAAAAAAAAACGTGTCCATGAATAAGTCTGCAGAAATAATATTATAAGAGATTGATAAACTATTTTGGTAGGTATTCACAGGGACGTCGTTTCATAATTTTGGGTGGAATGCAAAAGAAATGTACCAGTGGCCTTAATCATAGTCCGAGCCACCCGCAAAATGGACATAGAAAATACTTAGACATTTCTATATTAGGTAACTAAACGAAAATGGTGTCACCTAACTATACCGTAGTGGTTATATGCGATTGTAGATACTGATTACTATAAAGGAAATTTTTTATCGATTCGACATCTATCAATTTTTGAATTAAATAATATTATTTATTATTTTTACATAAATAGTAATTTTCTTCAAATCGTTCAGTGTTTTTAAGTTATTATTACCAAGCACAAGCTAATATTATGTATACGTGTTTGCATATTATTGTGGTTCCACTTACCACGGTGCATATTATACCACACCTTAAATTACGTGTAACATCTTTGGTAAAAAGTATACTCTTCGATCACACTTGAATACATGGTATAGTCCCATCCATGTATATATTGTCTATGAAAGTAGGTATCAATATAATATAGTCATAAAATGGGTACTCTCATTTTTTAAAAACTGTCTAATATACCATTATCGCATTGGTAATTATTATAACTGATAAACTTTTATATAAACTTAATAACCATTTTCTACCGATAGTTAGTTCAGAACGTGGGCATAACCGAGTTAAAAAGTTAACTTAATTTAAAATTTTTGAACATTGCTTTATCGCTTTAATTTGTTTTCACTTAATAAATAATGTGTTACTTTCAATCAGTTACGTTTATTTGTAAATATTAAAATAAGAAATATTATAATACAATTATTATTGACGATACGCATAATAGAAAATTAAAAATTCCATTTCAAATTTATTTCTTGTAAGGCCATTAGCCATAAATCAGAATATTGTTCAATTTAAATAGGTAACTTATTTTGAATACTGTATATTGGCATTTATCTAAAACTATCCAATGAATATTTTTATATTTCAATAAAAATAACTTGACTTAAGTTAATAAATAAATTATTGTCGGTTTCTATACAAGTCGGAACTTATCTGAGTTATAAGAAACTGCGAAGAAAAAATTAACTTTTAGCTTAATACAAAATTTTAAAACTTCTCTTTGAAACTGAAATCAGTTAAGATAATATCATTCATACCTGTCCAGCCTTGGTCACGTTCCTGAATTGCAGCTCAAAAAAACGTTGGAGATAAATCATATTATTCATTAGGCATCGATTTTCGCTATGTATAATATTCATCACTATAATAATTACAACTCGTATATTATATTATTCTATTATCTATATCAGCTAGGATTTAATAATAATAATATGTAATTTCAAGTGAAATATATTTAAAAATTTCAAACCTAATAATATTATGATGCCTATTGGAACTCGATGACGTGCTATGCGCATCGCTATAATGTTGTAATAATGCGTTAATTACTATCCGGAAGTCGGGACGTCCGAAACTGTTGTCGTTCATCGAGGATCCATGTGCAAGTGATTATTGGACGTCGAAAAAGTCGTATAAGTCGAGCGGGTCGTCGAGACTAATCGCCTAATATTATTATTTTGTGAAATATAATATAATTACGAGTGTTCAGGTCAAACGTATACACAAAATAATAGCTCTTCGGCGGTGTGTTTCAGTAAGAGCCTGGCGCGGCGGGGAGTCTCTAGAGAAAATATTTTTCACATGTTTAGTATTATGTTTTCGAGCCAACCTCGGCCGATGGACCGAAATCTGCATCGCCGTGTATACAGTGCGATTCACTAATCCCGTTGCTTACTTTCAAATAAAAACAATTTTTTTTTTTTTTTTTTATTTATCATTCAAACAAAATTACAAAAACATATAACAAATTCGATTAACCTCTCTCCTTTAAGCTAGGCTTGTGATGAAGAGAGGGAGTTATTGTAGTTATAAAATTTAATAATATATAATATAATATAACAAAACGTATACTAATATGATATGTTAATATAATAGACTATGAAATAAAGTAATATAATGAGAATAATGAGAATATATAATATGATCTACAAAAGAAAAGAAAAATACATACATAAACACTCAACAATTATAAAAGCATAATACATAGTAAATAAATTTAATAAAGTTATAACATTTCAAAGTTTTATAAACAAAGAAAAATGAAAATACTTTACATACATAACGCGTTCTTCTCTAATTCCAAAAATAAAAACTTGTATACCACATATTTAATATTAATAGTATCACCCATTATCACATTTTTTTTAAATTCATACGGCATAGAATTAAAAATTGTCGGTCCCAGATAGTCTACAAAAGACTGTCCAAAAGATTTATTGGTGTATATAACAGGAAAGTCATAATTTCTAAATTCTCTTTTTTTATCTAATTTATTGTAGTGATTATCTCGTCTAACATGTTTCAATAAATGCATTATTACTATTTTTTTGTAAAGGTACCTTACCGGTAAAACACCAAATTCCATGTAATTTGCTTTTGTAGATCCCGTAACAGTACATTTATTTAGACAAATTCTGATTATATTATTTTGATTAATTGTTAATGCAAAATTTCATTCAAATTCTCAAACGGGACCCCATTAGTCCCAATTTTTTTTTTTCAGTAGAACAATTTTAGATGTTTTAATGACTTTTTAGACTATTTTTAGATAAAAATGTTTATATTGACTATTGTATTGAGAATAATTTTAAATTTTCATTGGAGAAGTAGTAACGGTCTCGGTAGACATGCCAAACTAATATAATATAGACACCAACATTAGAATGATTCGGATGATTTGTAAAAACTGTCCGAATATAATATTATTATTAGTAAATTTATAACATAACAATATATTATAATAATAACACAATTCTAGATCTAATGGCGTTGTATATTTTATGTAATCAAGGACTATTATAGTATTAGTATCCTTATTCCACATAAACAATAGTACATGTATAGGTACTTAACGTTTAATAACGCATAAGCTATAGGTTCACGTTTTGATTAAGGAGTTTCAAAATGTACGAAAAAAAATCTCACGACTAACAATTTACAATAAAACGGAGAGGTTCTCGTTTGAAAAAAAAAACAGAACGGTTTGTATCACTGCGAAATATTGTAAATATGACCTTTGAGTAGTAAATAGGTGAATTTCTGAATGATTGGGTTAGAAAAAAGGAAGTGAGCACAGTCGTGGATCTAAGAGGGAGGGCCGAGGGAGCTTTAATCCCTCTTCATATTTATTTATACATAATATACGAATACCTGTTAACGAATGTTGTTCGTTCGTCCTGAACGTCAAATACATTTCAATAAGTATAAATAGAACCGTTACCATTGTTTTAAAATCTTATCCGCAATGTTCTAAGATCATCATTGTATTTTTTCCGAACAAACTTTACCCCCCCCCCCCCCATTTCAGATTTCTACATCCGCGTCTGGGAAGCACGCGCTTGGCGAATCACTCTGTACATATTGTAATACGTACAACGCTGTATATGCACACTCCGGTCCGTAATAATAACATATACGTTGGTATATTATCCTCGTGCGGTCCTTTTCAGGCAGGAAACTCGAACAGGATCGCCGTGCGAGTAACCCGGGTGACGGTTTATTATAAATATATTATACGACACACTGCGCAGAGATGACCGTGCAGTTATGTACGTATATTATATATGTAAGTATATATACCTTTATGGAATTCGTAACGTCCGCGTGTGCGTTGTGTGCACGCGGTCAACATCTGGAATCCGAATTCAATATTATTATTATTATTATTATTATTATTATTATATTATAGTTTAACGACTACGCAGCACATTATACATATATTATATTATTATTATTATTGTGCGACGTTCGTTAGTTTACCGTACATTACTGCAGCACATATGCGCGCCGAAGTCAGTCGGGTCAGTCCGGGAGACGTTAATGTGGCGTCGTACAATGACATAATTTATAGCTACATTATAGGCGTAAACGTACGCCGACTTCTGCTGTGGGTTTCGGGGGGGGGGGGGGGTGCATGTGGGATGATATGTGCCGAGTCACCGACTGCCCGAATTTTCGTGCCAGAGATGTAGCAGGCACCCTTGGAATGGCTGATGAACGGACGTTCAGTCGGCAAATGTCGACGAGTACTCTCCTAATGTGTATTCCGAGACCCGTTTAAATGATATAGCTCATTTTTTTTTTTTTAAATTAATTAATGCATTTTATATTGCGAACTGTTTAATAAAAACAACAGTTTAGTAAGTACATAACTGGTACATTGTGTACGAGGCACCTCTTATGTAGCGTTTGTACAATATTATAATATAATAATATAATTTTAGCTATGGTATTGTAGTCGTAAAAATACGTCAACTTCTGCTGTGGGTTTCGGGGGGTGTGTGTGGGATGATATTATGTGCCGAGTCACCGACTGCCCGAATTTTCGTGCCAGATATGTAGCAGGTACCTCTGCAGTGGCTGATGAACGGACGTTTGGTTGGCACATGCCGACGAGTACTCTCTCCTAATGTGTATTCTGAGGCCCGCCTAAATTATACAGCTCATTTTTTTTTTCAATTTCCAAACTGTTTATTAAAAATAACAGTCTTGTAAGTATAATATTACTGCGATACATTTTGTACTAGGCGTCTCCCGTGGATTTTTCGACTCTATTTGAACACTTACACCCACCACTGTACGCGCAGTCAGTCGGGTCACCCGTAGACTGAATATAATGTTTATCTATGTTATTATTGTAGTCTTAAAAATACGCCAACTACAACTGATGTGGGCTTCAAGGGGTGTATGTGAAATGATGTGCCGAGTCGCCGACTGCCGAGTATTTGCACCCGCAATGCAGCATATACCCAGCTACGATTTCTCCGTAAGGTTCGATATGATATTACGAAACTGTTATTTTTATTCGAAACATCATTTCGTTTTTCGATATCATTTCGACCATTCTAATTTATATATTTCTAACAATAATCTAATTTGGACAAAAAAACCAATAAAAAGTTTATAAGCCCTTCGCGCATATTATGTTGTAGCATGTCTGTTGTAGACCTAATAATAATATTATTAATCTATAGTAAAATATTATTAAAAATTACATGGACAAATATTTCACTGACACCAATTGATCCGGCGTACAATTTCCTGCAAAATGAATGTATATTATATCAAAACGATCAATTACTGCCATAATGACTTATACCCTGTTTAACAAATTTACCACCTCTCCCCCCCCCATATGTATTCAATATTTTATACTTAAATAAATCCTTTGTTTTTATCATATAACCAACAAAATTGACGAAATAATAACGGACGAAGGTGAAGTTTAGTGGAGTTAGATGAATTAATTAATGTAAGTACAGTCTATTTTATCGTGAACGGCTGAATCATAAACATTCATATATATGACCGATTTCTTAACGTGCACTATTAATATAATTGATCATTAAAACTAAAATTTATAATTATACTACCATTTTCTACTGCCTATAATATGGCTATATATAAATAAAAGTTACTATAAATGTTGATATTTTGGTCATGTGGGGGTGATCTACCCCCCGCCCCCCTCACCACCTCGATACTGACATGAACGTGTGTCTGGTGCTAACGCGATTTCGAAATCGAGCCGATATAGATAAATAAGTACATCATTTGCGATTGCAATTATTTCCATATCCCGCGCGTGTCGTTCGATCTTCATTAGCACGAATGTCGTATTATATATTTGTATAATTGTATATACATATATATTACAATATTAGACACCACGTATAGAAAGTAAGGTAGTTAGGTAGGTATATGTATGTAGAAGTATTGTAGCTACCTATACATATTTTAACCGCATTCGAAACCTATCTGAGGAATCGTTAATGTTAACGTGGTAACATCAATGATATTAATATATTATAATATTTGCATTGTATGAAAAAATATATGACTGTGCGCTTTGTTTTTAATGAGTCAATGTTCTACCAATGCCTAAGACCTGGTATATACTCGTTCGAAATTCAAATTACAAATTCAATTACGTGTCTAACAATTGTCAAGTCAAAAAAAAAAGAAGTTAGTGTTGTATATTATAGACAGTTGTCAAAATAATATTATTTGATATATATGTTATAAAGGTGGGGATATTTTAAATTGTAAATTTTCGAAGTAGGTCAGGCCAGCGAAACAAGATGTGCTGAGGCGACAATAATATTTTCTATGTGACGTCGCTGTAAGCGCGGGCACGAGGAGTCCCGTCGTCGTTGGGTGTCGCTCGGCGAGGACGCGGGTACGACGACCGTTCGCGTGGCGGTCGTAATACGGGCTAGGCGATCCGAATTTGTTATTTGTTTTATTTATGTTCATTTTTGATAAAAAGTGTTTCCGACCCCCAACAATTATTTGTTCTGTTTGAGTAGTCTCGCAATTCTACCGTACTCTTTAAAATCCGATCTAGATTTTAAGGTTTAAACGGTGAAGGTATATCACTTGAAAAGTGCATAGGTATACGAAATTAGTATCGCCACAAAAATGATTTTAATTTTCTTATAAAATATTAAGGAATACAAATCGAAATAGGGCCTGGTAAGGTAGGTGGTGGCAGTTACTAATGTGTGCTCAAGCAGCATCGTCCGGCATCGCTAACACCCCGATGGGTGACCAGTGGTCACTGACCACCCAGGTTCCTCAGTGACGAATCCTTTACTCACGCAACCCACACTTGTTACTCAAACACAACTGTTCCCCCGAACCCCAAAAAATTCTAATGGCCATATTTGCCTGTGCATTTAAACCGATAAAAAAAAAAATCGAAACAATTGAAAATACAGTCCTCAAGTGTGGGTTCTTAAAAATGTCAAATATCATAATTTGAATAAATTCATTATTTAAAGAAAAAATAGGAACGAGCATGCTTGGCAAATCATCCTGTATATTAAAATAATAATAATATTTTATAGATACGAGCGATATTATAGGCAAATACATTTCAACCACAATCGAATACTATCGGTCGATTCGTTGGCGTTGTGCGGTAACTGGCAGAGGCAATAATACGTATTTTCCTTTTGTAACACATATTATAATTCGCCTGGTTTTCAATGAGTTAATGATCTACAGATATGTAGATACGCCAAAGTTTTCAAAAAATTCATTTGACAAACAGTTTTAAGGTTATAAGAATGATGCTCGTTTGAAAGAAAAGAAGTTGGGATCGCAGAAGAACGTAAAAAAATCTAAATAACCAAAAATAATAGGTCCTTAAGCAGATTTTATCTGAGGTGTACCTGTGCGGCTTTTGATGGTGTAACGATGGTGACATCGTCACTTATACTTTGTCACCTATATACGTATAGCCTACATATATACATGTACATATATATTATTATATACCTTATAAACATAATATATAGAATATGCTGACTAAATATATTGAGCCCCTCCTGTTATGATATCATTGTAAGGCTACGGCCAAATGCGAATATTATGTAAGGGTACGCCAGTTCTCCGTTCTGCGCGACACCGTCATGTGAATAGGAACGCCGGGCTGCCAATAAATTAGTTGTAAGTAAATTATATGTAATTAAATTATATTTTAATAACAATTTAAATCAATCTGTATTCATTTGTAACTATAAGATCCCAACATTCCTGCTCCCGAGCTACGGATAAATATATTCAAAGGATACACAACTCCTCCCTGAATATCTTATATTTAACTGGTCTTCCCCGACCACGTTACAATGGGATACTAATATGTTTTAGGGGGGTGGTTGGAAGTGCGTGCAACTGGCACCTCCACTTCTTGCAACTATAACTTCTAACTTGAGAAAATGATTTGCATGTATAGTGGTTGAGTTGTTGAGCATTTGCTGGACGAAAGGTATGCTTTTATAACTTCCAATCGTGTAATCAATGATAATAGTAATTATTGTAACTTACTCAGCTATACTTTCGTAACACCGACTAAACTCAACTACCGAAAGAGTATGGTGGGTGGCCGGGTGGGTCATTGGGTCTATTATACCGCTTATAATACTTTCAAACCAAATGTTCTGTCCACTAGTATACCTAGCAATTCCAAAACTCAGAATTCGACGAAATTGGGGGGGGGGGCTTGAATATGCTCGGCTAATCACCCTGTACGGCTCGTAACTACGCTATTTATGTTTTAATCGCAATCGAAATCCATCTGCAGAATCCATGTGCGGTAGCAGCAATAATAATATATTATATTCGCATTACATTAATTATTATCATGCTCCTGGTTTTTAATGAGTTAATGTCTTGCCGAGATTCAGATAAGTATATAATATCATACTATTTACGTTTATAAATGTCTGTGTGTATGTGTGAGTTAAATTCCTATCATCGGACATCTGAAACAAAAGGCAAACCGTGACTCGTTAATCTGAGCTTCGCGTTTGTACACTCTCGCGTAGACGACAGTAATAATAAAAATAATAATATATTATATTATGTGTATCGTGTATGGGTATATTATTATATTAATCGCATCTAGATCGCTATTTTTTGTTTTCAATGACAAGTCGTATGATTGCTAACAACGTTGTCAATCATCCAGTAGGTATATTATATGCATTATTATCCTTTCAGCACAATGCGACGACGTCTGACCGTATTGTGAAATAGGTAGTATAGGTATTTACCATGTCTTAAGGAACAATCGGAGTGGTTAGGACTTAGGAGAGTACAATATAGGTGCAATATTATATTATTGTTATCGATGTAGGTAAGTCGACGCATAGGCTCAATGATAATAACAATATAATATATTAGCAACAATTGTCGTCGCCCTCCAATATAATATAATATTATTATTTATGCTATTGAAACGACATAATGTGACATAAAGTCGACTTCTTTGAAATATGATGTTTATGTGTTCTAATCAGTAATAGTAAGTATGCTCTACATTGTAAAAGGTATTTATTTTTCCAAGGTAGATAAAACTACCTTATTAATGTTATAAATTATAATATATAAATCGAACACAGCGAGTAAACACTTAATATTGAATATTATAATAAGTTATGGTATAAAAACTTTTAACTGATAGATTAAAACATAGTTATCCAGTAATGATTATCAAAAAATTAAAAACCTCGAAACCTCGACTTGGCAAGCGTTTTTGTCATTTAATGTGATAATATTGGGTAACACATTAAAAAAAAATATTTAAATATAACGTTAAGTGAGCAGTTATTATCTTTATATATATAATTCTACTGTATGTGTGTATGTCACTGAACTCCTATTAAACGGCTGGACCGACTTGAATGCATTTTTTTGTATGCGTTTGAGTGACGCCCTGGATAGTTTAGATTCATAATAATTGGACCCGTAGACCCGACCCGGAGAATTGCTCAAACCGGGATTTTAAGATTTACGAAAGAAATATTTGTTTATATACGGTGGCTATTGGTTGTAGGAGAAATATAAATATATTAGTAGAAATTGGTATTTTTTTTTTTTTAATGGTTGCCTGCAGTGGTTCATCGGGCAGATCAGGTACGTATTAGCATACATAAATTTCAATTTTCGCACATTGTCTGCCAAGGTGGCTAAGTTGCACTCATAGTGCCCATCGGCGTGTCCGTAATCAAAATAAAAATAAAACATATTATTTATATAAAGTACTCATCAAGTAGGGGTCCGCAAATCCACAACAGGTAGGCATAATATACTGCTCGCATTATCGCCATCGAGTCTCATCATATTATAGAGTTGCCATTTTTAAAGGACGACAAAGTGCACTGAATCAGCTAGTATGACATATACTTTTAAATCGTACCCATAATATTATATTTATTATTATTTACCGAAGTTGGTTTGGGTATTAGGCGTACACACCTATGCCCTGCAAGGAACCATTTTCAAAATTATGATTAAAACAATAATTAAATTTTATCAAGATATATATATACGAGAATAATAGGTTCATGGCATCATGCATATTGATGAAATCATTTATTTCATTTTTGATTAGTGCCCAACTATAAAATAGCCAACACCCGATCTCACGACGACGATTCAGCCATGGGTTTCATGGTTTTCAATATAGGTAGGTACTTGCCAATTTGCTGATTACGAAATGTTTGAACCTGCGATTGAAATAATTTAACACTATACTGTCTATACTACATATTATTTAGTATGCAATAAAATATAAAATAATTTTTGATAAATACTTCCCTGTTTTTGGACTTAATTTAAAATTAATAGCTCATAATGTTATAATTTATTATTTTGATTTTACGTAGGTACTTACCTGTTTAATATAAAACACATGCCAAATTGCTTCTTTCAATATATAGTCAGCAAAAACCATTAACTTGTAGACAAGAATAATTATTGTTAACACGATTTAAATGTATAATAATTTGTTCAAGACGTATTGAATGACAACCGGCAAAGATTAACGCCCCAAAATTGTATAATTCTCCATGACGATTCAATTTTATAATTTCCAACAGTTTCTACCACATCAATTAAATATTACCATATAAAAAAAATGCACATCTAAGGCTTATTAATAGCACTATATATTGTATTGAAATATAATATAATATTTTGACATTTTAAAATTATATTTTGAAAAATTACTCGATCGGATTTTGAATTGATAGCCACATAAAACATTTTCAAAAAATATTATCCACTAATTAACTGTGAAAAGTAAAAAGAGGGGTTTCTTATGTGACAAACAGAAGCTTGTATTATTGCAAGACACACTTTTAGTGATATTGAAAATCTCAAGAATTTAAAAATATTATGGTCTTAAAGAACACTTATATTTAAAAATTAAAAAATTCTTAAATAAATATTATAATAATATGTATATACTGTTTTATAATTCATTATTAAAAGAAAATCGGAGGAGGGGGGAGGATGAGCATATTCTTGATGAATCGGCCTGTGTATTATTGTAGTAATAATTTAAAATGCATTATCTCCACTTCGTCTTTAATATCAGTTTAGAGCTACAGAGTAGATTTGTCTATGTACACTAGCTCCTCAGAGTTCGCATAATATGGTGGGTGGACCTTAACTTTGGTCAAGTGGGTGAGTTTTATGGAAATGCCGTTTTCAGCCGATCCACAACAATCGTGGGACACTGCGATTACCGGTATAGTGTAAGCATATTATATTCAATCGCATAATAATTTCAAATGATAACCGACGACCGTTCTATAACTATCAATTCAATAATATTACCCAGTGAAAAAATTTAAGTAGTCGTATTGCATTGTATATTTAAATATTTCGGAACCTGAGCGTTTTACACATTTTTTTAAAAAAAGTCAGTAATCACGTTCCGTCGTCGCACATAATATAATATTATAATGTGCAGTTTACCTAATATTACAGCGTAACCTCTACAACTCGAACGTCTATATAAGTCGAATATGCGATTATTTACCCGAAAGAATATCCGGGACCCTGCATTTCATTATAACATTTTTTTCAAAAACTCGAATTTTTCATTTTGCCCCCAACCGATTCGAGTTATCGAGATACCCATGCATGGTTCATTGTCATTATTATGTTGTTGTTGTTGTTGTTGGTTTTGTTGTAATTTATATTGCATTATCTCGACGTTGTCTTTAATATCGGTTTAAAGCGATAGTATCTATGTATCTATGTATGGATTATATACATAAGAAAAAAAACTTAACAATGCATGTGCGCGATTATATAAGTACACATATATTGTTATGTAATGCAATATAATTTCCGAGATTTGTTTTGGCGATTGCGAAGCGAACAAACTATATTATACACATGTTGTACGATTATCCTCGTTTGCAAAGGCCAGAGACTTGCCGTGACGACGAGGGTAGGTATATATTATGACTTATCGTCATGATCGCCTGCCGGGGGGGGGGGGGCAGGTCACAAGCTATTTTAATTATTATTGATCGTCTTATCACTTGTAGAAATAAGTTTGTGAAACAGTGCGTGCTGTGTTATCAGAGATTTTTACTTTGCCTCCCGTCCATCATTTGTTTACATTGCTACTGGAGCCCTTGCTTATCGTATCGGACACTTTTTGCAGGATTCGAAAAGTTGTACAAATTATTTTATTCATTGATAACTCTTTTTCCGCACTACGAAATATTTATTAAAAATTAATTTTACACTCCTGTGATTGTACTTAAATAGTACAATAATCTCAAAGATGAAAAATCATAAAGAAAAACAAATTTTCTCGAATTAACACTTAAACATAATGCATTTAAAGTATTTTTTTTTTGCATCATTTTTAGTCTTAATAAAAAAACAAAATTTCTTACATCTTTTATATCGTTATTATTTTTAAAAAAATAGACTTTAGGACTAGCTAGTATCTTATAAGTTTATATGTAATGAATTTAAAATTGTGATAATCAACTTTTGTGGAGCATATCGCATATGTACTGCATACAACTCCATTACTCCACTCCGCTCACCTAAAATTTAAATGTGCTTATAACTATAATACACTACTCGTCCAAAATTTGATTTTTAAACACAAAAATACTCAGAATAATATAAATAAATAAATGTGCTATTTCTGTAAAAAACTAAACGAATGATAACGATAACAATTATAAGTTTTTCACCAAAAGAGTTGTTCCGTTACGACTTAAAATTATGTAAAACAAAATATATTTTCAAAATCGACAGTGCTTTCTAAAATAACGAGTGTCTTACGTTGAATGAATTATCCTTCTCCTATGCATCGAATATTGCAATTAGGTGGTAATAATATTCCAAGCAGACTCGAAGGTACAATAGTAACAGGCATTGCAACGTGGTTACAGAACATTATTATACTATACACATCGATGGCTGCACATAAAATAAGTTGACATTTAAACATTTCGACAATAAAGTGTTTTTATTATTATGCAACCATAATATAATTTATAGGTATAGAGGTAGGAATTGTATGTTTTACCCAACTGAAATTATCGCGAGTCTCGGCGGTGACCTGATGAAGTCTGATAATGACAATTTGTGGATATTACTCGATCTAATATTTGGAGATGGTATTGTTAATGGTATCCTTGGCCAGTGAAAAATACGGTTTTTGTGGGCGAACCCGATGTGTCGAATGCATAGACTCGCGAGAACGCGATTACGACGATAGAGACCGGTCTTTGCAGGATGGTTGGTTTCGAAGTGTCTCATATAACTAAATTTTAGGTTCATTTTTTAGGTTCATAATGGGTATGAGGTAATAGTATTTAGGGCTAGGGGGACTTCAAATACATGCATTTATGCCCTAGAAATATACCATTTATATATACATTATATGCTCTAATAATTTGCAAAAATGATTAATTATATTATGCTTTTAGAAATATTTTATTTTCTCATAAAAAAACCAAAAACTTAAAAATTTAAATGAACACATATTTATTTTTCTTCCTTTATCCTTTTTCTATTTTAAGCTTGCCTTAAAACAAAACAAACATTCAAATTATAAACGCATATTATTGTGTTTATTATTAAATAATTATTCAACTCTTACCCAAATTAACAATTGCGTGACTAGCATTTTTCGAACATTTTCAAATGTAATTGATGATCCTCAATTGTTCACAAATACATTTTTATAAAATAATTATTAAATCATTTTAATCAATTTTTTTTGGTTACAGCTTTTGTTTTATTAAAAATTTTCTTCGACGTCTTATTATAGAGTATATTATCTCTTTGTTGCGACATCAACAAACGAACAAAAACTGATTTCATACAAAACACTCAGTGGCCATTGCCATTTCTGTGTAATTTGCACATTTTGTGCTCTCGTCGTAGCTACCAAACGGTTTTACACCATGCAACTGTTCAAGATGAAGTTTTGCACAAGACTTGTTTTATACCAAAGACGTGCGATTGGACTGTATTCGATGGCAAGACGATCGTCGGTGCAGCGGGTGAGTCTCGTAGTGGTGCTGAGTATCACCGTGTCAGATCTGCCTGGGCCATGGATCTTTGTGTAATTTATTACCAAGCTTATTGGCTTACTGACCAGCGATATCACTAATGCACAGCAGTGCAGTAAGACAATTTATATCTTATATCCGAATACCAGTTCCTCAAATGTTTGTAATCAATACTGCAACCAAAAAAATATAAGAATATAATATAAACACTATAGATGTTTTATGGTGAAATTATTATAAGTATTCAAATAAAATAAAACAATTTTAATTATTTTGATGTAATTTCAAAATATTATTCGTGGGTACTTGCAACTTTTTAAGTACCTATATTATTTTATATTTAGTACACGCACTGCTAAGACATTTTCAAAATGCGATGTTTACGGTAAAAATGAATTCAACCCAATATTGAATTACTAACAGTAAAATTTATGAATTTAATAGCAATTATATACCATAAAATATACTTGGTAGGCTGGCAAACCGTCTTCACTCACAATATTTTTTTTGTATACAACGAGATATCATTTTTACGCAATTACAGTGACTCACTAGACACCTACTGTACAACAGAGTGGTAAGTACTAGGTACACTACCCACTGCACACCTTTTTAAATTTTTAATATTATATTAATTATTATTGATTAAGCCCATGTTTAAGTATTTTTACATATGTAAGTCCATAAAAACCCAAAATTCCTTCAAAAAATATGAAATAAAGGTATAATAACAATTTTACCAAAGCTAGTATATTTTCGGAAACGGGAAACAGACTTTTTTAAGATTATTGGAAAAAGGCGATGGAAGAAATGATCATATTTTTTAATGTTGGCACAAACAGTATGTGTCCCTCAGCAGGTAATGTAAAAACTATGTTCATAAATTGTGCGTGATTATTGATTATTCTGATTATTGTTGAATACAAAAACAGATTACACGGTGGGCAAGTTAAAGTTGGTAAAAATGTCTTAAACAGTTTAATACGGTTTTATATTCAGTTACTTTTTTAAGTTCTTCAGAGGAAAAATAAGTTCAAAACTCAGCGGATTCATTTGCTTGGACAGCTTGGTCACAAGAATAGTGAACTATAACGGTATCTATAGCAAATTTATCAGTGGTATAAACATAGGTGTTGCAAAATCAATCTAGTTAACTCAACTGCAAATTCGATTCTAAATATTAACTTGTACCGATGTAAATTAATTTATACACTCAAGTACCTGCTGAGTAGAGGTGTGTTATAAAAATCAAAAATATAACACGAGAGATTAATATATTTTTGTATGGTGAAAAACTTTGCTCAATAAATCAACGGACTTTATGGGTGCATACTTGAAGCAGATCCAGTCGTCAGTACGCACTTGAACCTTCCGGAATATCTCCTCCTCTTGTGCCATTGACATCTAGCATTGCAGAGATGTTAGATGCGATTTTCAATCCGTTGTTCTTCAAAATGACATTCTCCGTTTTCATTTTTTAATCAGAAATACCTAAGCATACATTTCGATGATTTTTGTTTGCCATTAATACCCAAACAATAATAATGCATTTTTATGAAAGCTTGAGAAATTACGCAAAGATTCATGGCCCAGCTAGATCCGTCACAACGATACGCAGCACCACTACTAGAATATCGTCCGCTGCACCGACGATCGTCTTGCCATCGAATACAAGTCGTCCGATCAAACGCCTCCGGTATCACGAGCCTTGTGCAAAACTTCATTTCGAACAGTTGTATGATGTTAAACCTTTTGGAAGCTATAATAAGATGTGTGTAACATGTGCATATGCGTAAATGACATGGAAATACAGAACGGTAATGACGCTTACGATCAGAGTGTTTTGTTTGAAATATTAATGTTTGTTTTTTTGTTGACGTTGCCATAGAGAGAGAGAGAGAGATTCTGTAATAGGTAAATCGAATAATATTTTAAAATAAAATTAATGCCCGTTTTGGATATTATTCATTTTTAATAATATTACGTTTTTAAATTTATTGTTATGTAAAATTAAATTATAAAAACGTTATTTTAGTTGCTATTAATATAGCTTCGAATAAATCGGCGGTCACGAGCATCAGTGGTCTCAGTCACTAACGTGTTCTGAGGTCAAGTATCGGTCCGGCGTCTCTAGTCCACGGATGGGTGACCATCCGGGTGGTTTTTAGTGACGAATCCTTATACAAGTGTTCTGAAAAAACCGTATACCTCTACAGTAAAAACTGGCACCGGCTAATAACTCTGTAATTGAAGCCTTAAACTTAATAAATTAAAAAATGAATGAACAATCAAAACAATTATAAAAAACGAATAATATATATCATATAAAATACATTTAAGTAGTAATGTTTTATATATTTTCGATTACCAAGACAATATTAAACTACTCTGTATATGATATAGGTTTATTATGCGTACCTACCTTGTACCTGTATAGAATATATTGTTAGTATACACAATGCGCCGCCATGAACTGCAAGAAACAAAAATAGAAAAATTAATAAAAAAAATCGTACAATAGTACATGCGTAAAGAAAGTTTAACATTTATTATTATAATGATATTATTTTATGTAGGTCATCCGTAGACCGTAAAAGACGTGATTAAAGGAGTCAAAAGCTGAGATAAGTACCTACAAAACTATAACATAAACAATTTTATGACTGTGTTTTTTTGTTCAGAATAATGTTGTTTTACCAGTTGAGGGGTGATACGTACACACATATTATACAGCAAGGTGATTCGTCGTTCGTCAAACAACTTATCCTCTTTTTACTTCGATAGTGAATTCATTTAAGATTTGAATATTTGAATTTGAGGGACTTAAATTTCATATTTTCTAAGATTATTCTTGATCCGTTTAAGGAGTGTCCTGTGGCGATATCAACTTTATTTTTGCAAGTGAGAATTAGTAATTGCACTTGATCACTTTTTTTGCATTGTTCGTAGATCTGTACACCAGTTTCTCGTCAGCCTTTTCGGTGGGTTTCCAGGAATGTTCACAGAGTCAAGGGTAAGGATCAAACGGTTTGAATGGTTTTATTGTAAGGGAGCAAAATATAGCTTGGGAGACGATTTTGCTACGTCTGCAACTTAAAATGTTTTCTTGTTCCTTGTGGTGGTTTTACTTTTTAAGTTGTGTTGAGGTACCTATACTTACCTATTTAACTCGAAAAATACATAAGTCGAATTTATTTTTATTCTCAGTGAGATTCAAATATTATCGACTCTCGGCTGTAGCTTGCGTACGCTTTTTAATAGTCTTAAACATTAACAGCAGTGCACGTAAATCCACTTTTCCTCGAGCCCACGTAGTCGTGCCTTTATTCGTGTCACACATTATTGTGCTCATTTACATTATTTCTATTTAATAATTATAACATATTATTATTAAAGTTATGAAATAAAAATATTACAGATTACGGTGGAGTATGTGGTCGGTAAACGTAACGTTGTGGGTGGAGGGGAGGCGCGCAAAAGAAACTTAATGATGTTGTGAGCCGACACCACTGCTTCTTCGTCCGAGTGCATTCCTACTAGGTTGTCGATGATGATGATAATAATAATAATAATACTCATAATAATAGTTAGGTACAATGGAATAGCGCGGCGAGACTACTTAGACCATAGAGTTATACGGCCCATACGTATATACTTACTATATATATATATTATTATGATATTATTATGCAGACTCGCAGCGGAGGCCCACACTCTCTCGTGCGGTGGTTTGTGCATAATATAATATATTATATGTGCGGCTGGAAAAATATAAAGTGGACGCGCGCAGTGCATACGATAAATAACAATAACAATAATAGCAATAATACTATCTATAGGCAGTAAAAAAAAAATAAATAATAATAATAATAATAATAATAATGATACGCACGCTGCACGCACGAATAATGTACAGTAAGAATACGGACTCAGCACGCGCAGTCTTTCCTGTTGGAATGAATCTGTATAGAGGTATAAAAAATATGGTCACAACAAAAATATTATGTCCACGGGGAAAAAAAGGAGATAAAAAAACAATGCCTAGTTGTGCGACAATAATTATCAACGGTCTGTGTCTTGATTTTAATAATACGTGCCAAGTATTTTTTTCTATACGATTTCGTATCTATAAGGCAGCGATTTCTAACCATTTTATATCAAAAGTCCCACACACACCACATTTTGGACATTTTCACAAACGTACCCATCCATTGGTCTAATAATTTTTTTTTTATCATTGAAATTTGTAAGTTATTTTGCGTGTATGATGGGGCATTTCATTAGGAATAACACAATTAAGAGCATCATATAAGCGTTTAATGTAGAACGGTACAATTAGAAGTATTAAGTACAATCGTTATTTTTAATTTTACCACAATAATTATTGTAATGCTTTAATGAGACCATTGGTGTTTTTAAGGACACTCCTTAAATCGTATAAAAAAAATTCAAGTTTTTGAAAGTATAGTACACCTAGTACTTAAGTAACACGCAATACTTCAAATATTCGAAAAATTCAATAAAATATGCATTATTATAATTCCTTTTGGTTGCTAGCATGGTCGATGCAATCGCGCTCTGTGTACATAGGATAAGTCCATAGTAGCTAAAGCGTTTGATATTATTATCTTAAATATATATTAATTGACTATAAATCGCGTGGATGTCCTCGTATAAACGGCATTTTAATGAAGGTTCTATATTATATTATGTATATTAAAAATACAAAAGTGTAGAATAGATAGTTAGTCTGATCGATATACTCGTAGTAACCGATCGTGAACCCATACATTGATTATATACTATCATTTATTATATTATATATTATTGCTATTGCACAGTTTATCTGCTTATATAGTAGCGTGTGACCCCCCCCCCCCCCCCATAAATTGGTAATATCTATTATAGTAATGTCTGTGTCATTACAGTCCAGACAACGATAGAGAAGTCGAACCTTCCTGTATCTGCGTGTCAAATAAAAATGTTGGTCGGATTTTATTTTACCGACGCGCGACGTGTCAAATAATTTGATGACACTTTTTTTAAACTTAAGAATTGAGTGTGCGACTTAAACTACAGCGTAAAAGTGTCATAGGTTTGGCATCCTTGCAGTCTACGATTATTTAATATGTATATTACATAATATTATTACATATACTCATTATACTAACCAAACGATCTTTGTAATTATATTTCTCTTAATTTCTCACAGCCCTACAAATAAATATAGTTATTGTTAAAGTTATATTCATGTCATGAGGGAGTGGCGTTTAACCCTTTACCATTTCTCGAATATCAACATTTTTTTTCTTAATCGTAAACAGCTGACATTTTTTTAAGAAATATAATCTTGCACAATGACAACTTTTTATAGTATTTTCATAGAAAACTAATATCAGTTATCTGTGATCTGACACTGGATCTTCCTTGAGAGTATAAAACATCCCGGTGACTTGTATCTTAAATTTACTTTTCTATTAAATTTAATATTAATTAGTTGATCAAAGTTAGGATGGCACGGTTGCACTTGTGGGCACAAGTGGACATTTTAAATAATTTGTGAAATTACAATGTTCTTAAATATGATTAATTAAAACCAAACTATATTTCCAATTGAAAATGTTGGGTTATATAGTAATGTCTAGAGGTATATATTTTTTCCATTATTTGTTGTTGTAGTTAGTCATTTTAAAGCACAATTAATAATAATTATTTTTTAAATTATAAACGGTTTAGAATTTTGTATTTTTGGCCAACCTTTTTCGAGACGGTAAAATAGTACGTACTACAATAAATTAAAAATAGTTTCCATATACAGTGTAATCTGTGAATAGATTACACCTATGAATATTATGATTGTATGCTGATTAAAGGTTGAATTGCCAAAATATCAAAAATGTGATGAATTCGTATTATGCGCGTAATTTATTTTGGTATTCAAAAGAACAATTTTAATTTAGATGGAGACACGTATCAACTTAAAAATACATTAGTTATCTAAATCGTGTTGATGTCCTTGAACGACTGTCTAAACGTCGGCGAAGAGCACACGAATTCTCAAAACTCTTGTTCGAATATTTATTTATTTTACGTATCAGTATATTATAATATCATACTATTGGTAGTACCGTTGGATTTTTATTTCAGAAAAATAATCAGCGTGGACCATAATATACGGTTTTTTCGCTAATTTTTAGTGATCTTCTTGATAAGCACTCGACGATATAAAAATGGCGTCTTCAAAAATAAATAAACCTATAAAACTACTGCGGTGTCCAATTATTGAGGTAATTTTGAAACTATACATAGTTAATTTTTTACATTATTGAAGACTTTTTTAAAAATGCCACACACACATTATTCATTTTATTTATTAGGACATCAATAACCTATAACCATCTTTCCACTGGACATCTAAAAATGAAGTACCCACTAAGAATGTAAACATCGTAATTAACTTATCATCGAACTCACTATACCTACCTGTCTGTTTATGTTAAGATAAGTTTCATGTCGTTAATGATTATATTATTATCATTATTGTTATTGATTCACTCAAAAAATTTGAATAAAATTCACTTAAAGATAATTGCCATAGCAATAATAATTAGCATAATTAAATTATTTTATATGCACCTGTAGGAATATCTTAATAATATTTACTTATGAATAATAATAATGGCTGTAATATTTTGCATCCTGTATGTACTATAAATTTAAAAAATGAACTACAGGTATTATACATTTTTATATTATTACTTAATATAAATATATGAATTATAAATAATTGGAGGTATGAGATTTTATTTTTATTTTTATGAGATCTTAACATATAAATTATTGAGTAAAAATTACAGCTAACAAATAATTTTCTATAATCTAATCGTAATTGGATGTTATTAAAAACAGGAATATTTTAGTTTTATTAATTTTAAATGCATTGAAGCTATTCGTATAGACTTATCCAAGCAAATTTTGAAAACAGATTATTTTTATGTACTTAAAAATTGGAATTGGCATGAATAATATTATGATTAAATATTGTAACTTATTTATATTTTATGATTTCTCTGACGCTGGTATTAAATTGTAACGAATTGCAACTGTCACGATGAGTGTGTTTTGGTAGATATAGGATTATAGGAATAAAGTTGTGTTTGGGAAAAACGCGTTTACGTTCATATTTTGTGAATTTAACTAAATTGCAGCAGTACCTCCCCAAACGGGTACTTCTAAATAGTGGACACATCCCAATAGCGGATGTGTTTTTTTTGAGAATCGGAACATTTTCACAATTTTGTTTCATAGGAAAATCTGTAAAAAATTAGAACTCTTATGACGAACACTTTTATGGCAGTTTAGTTTTTGATTTTGATCATTAAGAAATCGTAAATAAAGAATATTAAGTATTGATTAAATAAAAGTTTTCACTAGTAAGTGAAATCAACCATTATTGTAGTTAATCCTACATTAAATGTACAATCGTAAAAATATGTTATTTTGGCATCAAAAATATTTTTTTGATTTATCTCAAATGAATTCGCCTTATTCGTAAGATGATATTATATATGATATATATACATCATATGATTCTATTCATTGTTTTCTCATTCACTGCTATTACTATGTTAGTATTTTTACATTTTTTTTAATTCAAACAACAGAGAATGATAAAAAATAATAAAAATACACCACTTGAGACAGAAATCTTACTTGAATAATCGTATGCAACGTTGTAGACCTGAATGAATACTTTACTAATAATAATAAATAACTACTAATTGATGATTATAGAAAAAAGTGCATTAAAAAAATATGGATATTATTAAAAATTATAAAGGAGTTTTTGTTTTTTAGACGCATCTGATATAAATAATATTTAATATTAAAAAGTGAGACATAGCTAGCAAAGAGCTCCATCAAGAGCATCAGAAATGTTAATTTCATGGTGGAGTGGTGCGAAGTACTACATTTTCGGCATTGAAACTACCTCTTAGATCATTACTTAAATAAAACTCAAGTGTTCATTTGGGATGAAGTGTCAATGATCTCTCAGACCTTTCTCTATATGATTGACAAGACCTTTCATGAAATATTCAAGTCACGCGTGCCATTTGCCGGAAAGTATTTTTGATTTGAAGGGGATTTTCGACAAGGACAGAGATTTGATAAGATTGGCCTTATCGTTACCGACGGTGGCGACACGATATTCTCTCACGGACGTGGCATTGTTTCGCTGTGAATCAAGAGCAGGAATCGAAATACAAAGCCAAAATAATGACATTACACAACTTGAAATAATTGTATTTCAAAAAGCATTAACTCGATAAAACATTTTGTTTGTTTTTGATATTACAATGTTACAGATTTTTTTTTCATTTCATTTATATTGTTTGCATTCAAGTGATTCAACACGGTTTACGGTTAGTATATTACCGAAACCAAAGCAAAGTGAGGGTTTCTTTCGCAGACGAAAAACGTGAGATGTTAGAAAACCCTGCTGTTAACCAAGAGTTGTAGTGCCGGAAACCCTAATATTAATTATTTAACAAAAATGATTATATAAATCACAATTAAATAATAGAACACGAAAGAATGAAAAAAAGTTTGGACAGAAAAAAAGGTAAAAATCTTTCCCTTAAATATAATATAGGTACGATAATTAAAGTACAGAACATAAAAAATTATACAGAACAAATTTGAAACAACAGCTTACCACCAAATAACATTATTTGGAAGCTCGAGAATTTCGAAGTGATAACTCATTTGTAAAAACAATTACATCTCTAAATTCTAGAATCGTTCCAAAAATGAATTCAGGTCTCCCGGTGATCCACGACAAAAGGATAGTAGAAATTATCACAGAAATCTCGGTGGGCTTACAACTTCAAAAGTAGTATTTATGTATTATGTCAAATTTCAAGTATTCTACATTTCTACGTGTTCTGCGGTTCACGAGATCATGTGTTACAGACATACACGACAACTGAAAGTGATATCGATTTAAATGGAAAATATAGATATATTTTTCGGTCGGAAAAAAATAACAATAATGTTTTAAATAAACGACCATATTATTATCGTCTGTAGACGGTGGGTTTTTAATTACAATATTTGTGAACCAACACGATGGTGACATGTACCTATTGTGACAGGCGAAATATAATAATTTACAATACGTACGACGTCAGATGAGTGCCTCGATGATTAATTATTATTATCGATTGATATTTACCGCACATATTATATATTAAACGCTGAAAATAAATAAACGATGACGTTTTATAATGCTAAATACACACATTTTTTTATCATTATATGTGTGTGACTGCGTGACGATTTGTATCAATACAGCTTCTTTATTGCGTACCAATAGTATGTGTAATGAGTTATGCGATCCCAACTGGGATAATATTATAATAATAAATTTATATATATAAGTAGTTGGCGGCCGGCCAAAAAACTTCGAGACAGCACAATAATATTATTTTTTATCATACCTAAATTAATATTTTAAACAGTGCAAAAGAGCTATATTATATCTATGACTGGAGACTGCAGTCGAACAATGACGGTGAGTATGCATTTTTTTCGGTCGGCTAAAGCGATCAAAGCATTTTCAAGCAGCTGTTGGAACGTTTTCAGAGCGTACCAGTAATATTATGAGATTAAAAAACGAATGAGCACCTATCGGTCAATCGAAAGTCACACGACCATTATTGTGTGATCGAGGTGCGGAAAATTAAAGGAAAAACGTATGGCATTTTTTTAAACTGAGTTATGTTGATAATAAAGTTCTGCATGATAAACGTTTTAGAATCAAACACAATATTTAGTAAAACTATTTACGTGTGTAGATTAATTTTCTAAAAGTTGACTCGCCGACAACGAACGTTGACACTTCTATAGGTAACTCAAAATATATCATTTAACTCGCGGCCATCCCTCGTGTCCGGTTGCATGGAAAATGTATTGATTTAATGGTTGGTCGATAAAACTTAATGGACCGATCATCGGCCACTAAATCATGATTGAGCGACCGTTAGCACACTATCGATTGATTAAATGTTCAGTAATGGTTCATGCAACCCTGTATTAGAATATTTACATTACAATATTATACCACACTGTGGTAATGTTACCATCATGAGTCATGACGTGTTACTATTATATGATATATGATTATAGTGCAGTCTAATTGCAGACCAATGTGTGACTTTTACTCATCAAATCTGACTTTTCGATTATCTATCCACTCAACCATTTAATATTATATAAACAGCTGCACTACAATAATAAGTCTTAAGAGTTAAGGGTGTACATATATTGTAGGTACCCAATACATACTTTGACGACATGACAGCAACTCGTATTATATTGGTATTTTAGTAATAGCGAGGATACCGTTGTTGTAGAACAATAATATTATATAGTTGTGCTTGAGTGATTTGAATAACCCGAGTGAAATACACATCATCCTATTTTAATATTTGTATTTTTTTATATTTTTAATATTAATAAGTGATTATAATCATATAAAAATATACATTTGTATTCGTACTACTACCCACAATTATAATTTTATTTTTTTTCCTTTATTGGTTAGGTTAGGTTAAACTACACAGGTTGCTAGCTTTACAAGTGTTACATTTTAACATTGAAAGTTATACAATAGGCACAGGTCAACATAGGATAATTTTTTTAAAGTATAAATTTATCTTTTGAAAGTTTGAAAATGGACCGATTGCTTTGTACAGGTTGTCTGGGATGTTGAAATCTTTTCTATGACTTCAACGAAGTTAGGACAGTGGATGATGATATGTTTGATGGAGTAGTTTGTATTACATGTTGGGCATAGGGGTAAAGCTGTCTTTGCCATAAGATGTCCGTGTGTGAGTTTCGTGTGAACAATTCTGAGTCGATTAAAAATTACCTTATTTTTTCTCTTTAGATCAGTACATTTCTGCTAAAGTTTAATAGAGTGCTTGATTTCTCTTAATTTATGTTCTGTGGTAATTATTATTATTATTAATAAAATCATGCACATTTTATACGCACACGTCAACCGTTTAATCAATCAATAAAATAGGTATAATAGAAACGAGAAAGGTTTGAACAAATGTCATGAAAGTGTTTAAAAAAAAGTATTATTATAAATAAATAATATATTTTATATAGCGACCTGGGTAGGAATAGGTACCCTCAATGAGTCCCTATTGTTCAACCATTAATTTTATTTTTATTCATCACTTTTATCGATTATTTTTATGATTATCATCATTTAATATTAAACAGCAAAAAACACACGCAACCCTGCGATTTGTATTCTCGAAATAATTATGTGACCCAAGCCGAACAATATTAATTATTTATTTTTTGAAAATAACGAAGCTTAATATTTCAAACACAATAACAACGCGGAATAACATATTTTAGATAATAGAGATATGAATCTATATAAGTACTAATTGATGCTATTCAGCAAAATCTTATATTACAAAAATGGTTTCAAGCAAGTCATTTCAAATCGATTAATCTCGCCGACGACGGGATGAATTGGCCATGTCTGGTGGGGCTCCGTTTAAATACTCCGAACAACACGTGGTTATTGACTATGGGAAATGACGCAATAACAATCGGAGTGTGCATATTAATTAATATGCAAAATAATATATAAGTAGATATACAACTTACGGATTCACACCTATTTTTTGTAATAACCAATATTTATTTGAACTGATTTTCAAGCTGATTTTTGGAATACCTAATTAACTTAATTTTAAAATGTTTGGATTTTTCATAACACGGTACGTTAGTAGTGTGTATTCTAGTGTCATTTCACCGATACATCGCTACTTATTTTCTAAATTCCAATCACATTTTATCCTGTTTATGGTCTGAAAGTTTATTTTTTTTTTTAAACATTTTGATCCATTTAAATAAAAAATCGAACTGTATTTTTGAATATTTCTTAACTTTGCGCACTAAGGATAATTATAGGCCCATGATAATAGGTTTGGAAAATATATAGGATGAGGCTATAATTATTTGAAAATTATACCAATTAATATTATAAATATACATCTACACATTTTTATATTTTGTAAAAATTACACAAAAACAAGTACAATATTAAATATTACGCATATTTTGTCTTTGGTAAGTACATACATTTATTTAATAATTCAAGAATACTACTCGTTAGAATTTTGATTTAAACACATTAACATTTTCAACAAAATAATATCTGCTTAATAATTTAAAATAATCATGTAAGATTCTCATTTGAAAAATAATAAGTTTGAATCGCCACGGGGCACTTCCATATAAACTGTGTAGAATCTATGCATTTGAAAATGCGGTTAAAGTACGCTTGGAAATTTTAAAAATCAGAATACGAATAAGTAAACTAAGGTGAAAATGAGATAACCGGTAAGCGAATCAACCGATACAATGTATAATATAAAAACACATAAATAACAATTCACTCGTAGTTGTTTAAGTGTGAATATTAACAAAACAATTTTTTTTCTCACGTTTCAAGTATCTATGAAATCTATAATAAATACATAAATACTATTCAGCGTTTTATATTCACAAGTATTATACACACCTGCAGTGGTTGTAAATATTTAAGTTACATAATAATATAATTATTTACAAGGTACAATAAATTATTTATCGCGTATAGAATCACTAGATAAATAGCTAATATTATATATTTTTTCAAAAAGCATTGTCGCGAGGTTATAAATAACTCTTAACTAGCCTTAAGTTCGGCCTTAAGTTAGCCCTATGTGCGTTGCAGTAAGTTATAAACTTGAAATTTAAATTTACTATGTTTGAAAGCGTTTTGCATATATTCAAGTCAGTGCGTTATCCAGCGAGTATTATTATTATTGCCACTGCTACCATTACTATTTACCTATACCTTGGTACATAGATCGCATCAAACTGCGGTAATGCTGTATAGATCGCGAATACGACAAGAATCTAAAACGTAGTCGATTCGCGACGCATTGTTGTCTGCAGAAGTTGTCATTTACAATGTAAAATAAAATAATTATAATACAAGCATAATATTATGTTGAATATATCAACAGTTGGCTGTTAAGTAGGTACACAACGTCATAAGTAAAATATTATTACAAATACAGCGAACAGTGCAAATCTCATCGAATCTGTCGACGCCACCCTATAACTATTTTTTCACGTGTAGAGCGTGATCGTTACGCTTTCACCTAAAATAACAAAAAAAAATAAATCTATTTGATTCACCGACGAACACGACGTGAAACAATGTATTGCTCACATTCACAAGATGATAGGTTCGTTATGTACACTGCACGATGATTCTTTACTCTAAAATGCGCACAAATTTTCATAATATTATATTAAATTAGTGTACGGCACAATCATGTTATAAAAAACGATTTTTTTTTTGTCGTATCGGCGAAGATCCTTTGATTTAAATTCAATTCGTGCTATAAAGCGAATTATACGCATTTGATAAATACACTGAATTTGTTTGTACTGTTTCAGCTATTATGCTCTATATTTATATGTGTTTTTTTTTTGTGTCTTGTATTAATGGATTATAACGTTGTTTTTAGGTTCAGGTTTATACGAAGTAAATATCATGGTTGAAATATACAGATAATTGCCTGTAGACATAGATTGTTACCACCAGATACAAAATAGCTGCGTTAAAGGGAGGATATCTCAAACATATATTTTTCTTATCATCAAAAATAAAGCTGGTAAAAGATGACAAATTCAAAATTCTCGGTCATTTTATATATTTGACTATTATTGTTGGCTAACTCTACGCTTCGATTTTTGTTTTTATCATCAAATATCTGATTGTGAATAGGCGTTTTTGCGATAACCTTGTACATTTCAATCATGGTTAATATTATATTAGTTAATAGCAGGGCTTGAAACCGTTATCAATATGTATCGTCAGTAGTAGCGATAACCTGGAAAACTTTTGATGCCGGTTACTTGTTTTTAACCTGTAATTTCGTTAGCGGTCACCTGCAATAATTACCGGTAGGTACTTACTTATTCAAGAGTATACAGGTTACCGATTAAGCGATAACCGTTCTGAAAAATGTTGATTACCCTGTTTTTACAGTAAATTGTTTTACGCCAATACACCATGATACTCGAGTCTGATCTATCAGGTAGATAACGTTTTACAGTTCATAGACGGTATAGCTACTACATCACCTGTTGAGTCGTGTGTCTTCTAACGTATTCTGATTATAGACATTGTAACCATGATATTATAATACTTAAAACAGTACCTACTTTAACACCATGATCACCTGATGATTTCCAGGTTCGGCAAATCGCTAATTCTGGCCGGCCCCCGATACAAGCAACGAAGTACCTGTGAACTCCGATTTACCACTACTTAAAGTACCATGGTACTTAAAAATACGTAATAATACAATATTTGTGTAGTTTTATAAATCCAGCTATTTTTAGATTTCCTTATTAATGATTTCCCAGTACAATATACATTTAGGGGACTACATAGTACGGACCAATGGATATTACGTTTATATTATTTAAAATATAAATTATTTAAGTTATTATTTTATTAAATTACAATAATTTAAACTATAGGGTAAAATTACCGAGGTTAGTTTGAAGTATAGTTTTAACTTTTAATAATATATAAGTTATTAAACTTTTATAATAGTAGCTAAGAGCTTATCAATATTCATGGGCTAAAATAAAGTAAATCTATATTTCATAGCCCACGTGTGACGGACTAACAGCAGTCGGTAGTCGGTATTCAATAATCAGTTCTTAGGACTTAAATCATCCACAGATTTGGGGCATAATATTTCGTATTATAAGCACATTTGGGTGCATAGTGTTTTGAGCTTACTATGTCGTTACCCAGAACTCCAGGAGACACCACGATCTTGACTTTGTATTCCAAAAATATGTTTCTACTTTTATTAGTTGATTGTCTTAAGTGTTAAATGGATTATTCAGACAGTGCGTTTTGATGCGTCTGTAAAACGGAGACAACTACGCACGCAGGTGTAGCGTCCTCCTAATGTTTCGTGGTAAATGTTTTAATCCACAAGACAAACGACCACGTGGTAAGAAAAAAAATTACAACACGTCGAATGAGATGAGACCATTTCGGCTGGAAGTGTGAATAAGACAAATCATTAGGAACGATGTACTGAAACGATGGATTTCACAAAGTATAATAATATTATAATATTTTACACGATCTACGAACATCGTCATAACAATAATATACGTATACGCGTATACCTACCTACATACATATGCGTATTATTATTATTATTATTATTATCGTCGTCGTTATTGTGGAGAACTGCAGCGATCGTCGAGCACACTCACGCGAACGTTTTCCTCGACCGTGCAGCCATACTGCAGACGCACGCCGCCGGTCGCTCAGACAATCGAATACCCACTCCGCAGGGTCGCGAACGGCGCGTCGTTGTGGGTGGGCGGTGGGGTGGGTCGGGAGGGGGCAGGGGGGGTGCGAAATCGTGACTAGGTGGCTGCAGAAGTTCCGTCGCGCCAGTCACGAGCACACGGCATGATGGAAATCCGCACACAACACGCATATATAGGCGTAGTATGAGTTTTATTATAATATTTAGGTGCCTACCTGTCGTTACATCCGACCGAACAATGTGCAACGTCTCTGCTCGACCAGCTGCTCTGCTGTGGCACTGCAGGGCGAGGGCCGATCCACGACCGAAGCGCCTGCGAGATAAGCCTGCCCGCGTCTCCCCTGCCGTAATATTATATTTTATACAGATACACAAATACCGTCATGATATCATAATATTTTTCTTTCTTTCACTCGTCACTGCAGCGAACAAGGGTCGACGGATAATATTGTGCATGATTCAAACGGTTCTCGTCGTCGTGGTTGTTGTTTCGTCGGTAATATTATTGTATAATAATATGTTCGTCGGCATGAGTATTTCATAAATGTATAGACTACTTAAAGAATATAATATTTTAAATAAACATATGCCTGGTCGCATTAACAATCACTAAACATTTTAACGAATCATTAGTGAACTGATGGTCCTTTGGACATAATTTAGTTGCCCGCGTCTGGTCCCGTTAAATTGGACCATTAAATCAATACATTTTTCGTGCAACCCGGCAATATTGACTGATAATCGTTTAACGTATTATTGCTATTAAAATATATAATCTTCAAACAATTTGAAGTGTTCAAAGAACAATATAAGACCTGTCAAACCTGTCATCCGGCCAAACAATGTGCAACGTCTCTGCCAGGAACGACGAGAGTCACCAGCTTCACTGGGCAGGGGCACATTCATGAGCAAAGAGCCTCAGAGAAAATCTGGCCGGCGTCCGTCTAATGCCATAATATTTTTATACAAATAAAATATATGAGTAGGTAGCTATTTTTTTTAAATAAAAATTTGTTTAGTGGTTTTATTAACTGATACAATTTACAATTTCTATACCTCAAGTATAATTACTAATTACCTATGTGATATTTCTGTTGACCTATACGGCTATACGAAAATACTACATCACAGACAATTTATAATTAGTACCTAGTTGTATTGGGTGCTATTAGTTTTAAAATTATAGAGTAAATTTACCTATTATTAAACGAATCGTTTTTCGTGTGTCGACAATGATTTATCAAAGATTGTCTGAATGAAAATTTGCTGAAGGCTTATATGGCATTTGATATTATTATCAAATTGATTGTATCAAATTATAATATCTATTTTTTTTTTTAATGTTGAGTAAGTGCAATTGTTTGTTTAACACACGTATGGTCATTATAATTGATGGAAATCCTGACACGAAAATAGTATTGTGCCAGAAGATCGATCGAACGTGCATTTCATTTTTACGCCTTATACATTATTTTGTCCCATCGAAAAATAAACATTATTTATTCATCCGCCTACGTTGATTTGAAACCGTCGAGTACCAATGTACGAGTGACAAAAACATGATTAATTATTTTCCATAATCCACAAGTAAACTAAGTCAACAAATGCTAACCCGTAATTCGATTTAAGATGATATATAATAATATGTACAATAATAAATTATGCACATTTATGTTTTACAATTACATTATGTTTCCTAAATGATTGATGACTATTGTAAATATATTTCGTATCGTAGGTTGGTACAGAATATTTCTCAACATCAAGATATACTGCAGTAGATCTATAGATGTCTGTTGGTGTTAGATATTAATGGAACGTTCGATATTATCATCGTGATTAAAACAAGTCATTAAAATCCAAACGTTTTAAACTATTACGATATATAGTTGCAGATTAAAATCAATAAAATTCGGAAAACGGGAAATCAGAAGTACGCGAAAATAACTTGACAGCAAAATTTAAAAACAGGGTTTTTTTATCACAAAATCCAAAAATACATGTATTAATGTATTTAATGTCCTTTAAATGGACTCATCAAGTACCAATAATAATAATATGGACATGCTATAAAATCGAAATGACAGCATTGGTCACTTAAACGGTGACTTAAACTAGTTAGGTTATCGAGAGGATAAAAATAATTAACTAAATAAGTTTTAACAGTTAAAATGTTTGAGAAAAATACCAGTTATTTTGTCATAATAATGTGCACGCTTACCATTCTGCAGACTGTCTGCGTTATGTTCCTCTCTGTGACTCGTCGCGATCACACGACTCATCAATAACAATATAATATAATAAAAGTTTTGCCCCCATCCCATTTTTTGCACATAATGGTTATTATATTGCACGGTGTTATGAGTTTACGACAAAAACCAAATATCTCAATAATATGAAGTGGAGAATCGATAATAATTGGATAAGGGGAAATCCAAAGTACCCGGAAATAACTTGACGGTAAAATTTAAAAACGGAAATTGGTCATTATATTATACGTATCGTTTTCATAATAATATGATAGGTACCAAGTAGGTATAGACAGTAGGCTCAGTGATGGTTTTGAGGGGGAGAGGGGTCTATAGGGTTTGGGTTGCGAGTTTAGGCTGTGAGTTTGGCTCGGGTTTTCACTAGCTGTTACGATTTTTATGTGCGGTTGTACGCTTATATGTACGTTGGCTGGTGATTTCAACCGTATGTACGTCCGATTATTCGAATTTTTATTGCGCCTATTAAGGTTTAGTTTTTCCCAAAAATTACGATATTTATTTGTACCATATATTATTGGGGATAAATGATAATAATTAATAATAGTGTTGTTCGCGGTCGTCCGAAGGCTTACCTACAACTTACCTTTATCGCCATAAGCTGACAATTTTTGATACACTATTCAACATTCAGCCGCCGCGCCCGTCGAACGTTTAAATTGTAATCTTGTTATGTCAGTTTGAGTCGAACTTGAAAAATGTTTGAAATTCAGGTTAGTTAAATGCTAAATCTGTAACAAATATTTTAACTTATTAAGTTATTTGGTTTTTTATTTACAAAGTGTTTATTCGTATTATTTTACACATAATATGTATTTATTTATTTATTTTGTACATTTAATACAAGTAATGATTTTGTAACGTGAATATAGTTTTTAATTTTGCCTTGTAACTTGAATTATTTTCAGTGTTCCTTTATGTATTATGTTATGTTTGTTCGTTCATGTAAGAATTACATTATAAGTAATACATTATTAATGGGTTAAACAATTTTGTGTCTTAATATATTATAAGATGATATCAAAGGATCCCCTTTCCAGAAAAAATTCTAAAAATCCTTCAATGGGTAGACTCGTCAAATGTTATATATAAGAAAATAATATACTATTAAATCGAAGTAACAGTGGTAACTAATAGTCATTTAAACTAGTTACGTTATCGAGTGGATAAAAATAATTTTGTACCAACTAAATAAGTTATAATCGTTAAAAAATATGAAAAAAAATTGCTGTTTAAGTTGTTATTTTGTCATGACTCATGCCGATATAGGCACGTGCAGCATAAAGAGACTTTACTGTCTGCGTTTTGTTAGCCTATGCGACTGGTCGAGATCACATATACATGATAGAATATAAATCTCGTCCCATGCCAAAGTGATAAGCCCCACGTAGTACATTTTGGGCACACAATGATTATTATATCATACACTTCGTAGTGTTACTACAAAAACGGAATTATGTCAATGTATATTATGATATAATGTAATAATATAAAGGCGACGACGACGGTTTGCCCTTTGCCGCGATGTCTTACCGTCTATACATAACTCATAAACGTCTGACCGTTTTCGAATCCCATAAATATAATATATACATAACATGTGCCGGGTTAAAAACGGGTTCGGGTCGGAAAATAAATAAATATACGTAAAACGTGTCTCGTATGGTCGCTCAGTATGCCCACTGTATATGTATATATAGGTACCGTATGACATGTTATATATTTATTATTTTTCTATACAATAACGGGCGGCAGACGGCGTTTAAAAAGGAAAGGTTTACACCGGAAGACCGTATACCATCAAATAATAATGACCAGTGTAGGGTCTTGTTCATGTTGATTGGGCCCCCAGTCCCCTAACTGACTTAAGTCTAATTAGGAAAAAAAACCTTAACTTTCTTCAACACATTGCGATAAAATTATTTTATTTTCAAATAAAAAATAATTAATTATGTACTTAAAAATAATTTGTGATTATAATTATTTAAAAAAAAAAAAACATTGGAGCTAATCAAATCAACAACGTCGTTCTACATTCATTAATTCTTTACAGTATTGCACACATAACAAATGGAAAGTAATATTCCTTAAATTATGAAAAAAAAATTGTGCGCGTTGCAATGGCACGAGCGGATGAAGTGAAACTTGTTTGCAGAATTTATAAGAAAAAAAGATTCATAACTGTGTAAGAGACAAACTCTTAAGGAGGCCGAAAAACAAAAAATATATATAAATAAGTGTACAAATTCTTATTTTATTTGGCAAGATGCATTGGGGAAAAAAAACATAACTTGACCGTCACAGACGACCAGACGAGACGGTCAGACTGTGATTAGACCGCGAGTAATAATAAATGCTATAATAGGTAATTATTTTATATTTATTTAATTATTAATGTTGGTCGACTATCGTTGGGTCGCTCAGTGGGCACATGCATATATATATATATATAATATATATGTATAATTAATAGGTGAGGGATATGTCGGTGGTTGGTGCGATAAGTACTCGACGATACTGAACACGATGCTGTACATGGAAAAAGTTAAAACTGTAAACATAAATCCTACAACTGTTAAATATTGAGTTAGCAATGGGTAAGATGTGGAACTGAGGAAAACTGTAGAAAAGATTCCGGGAAACGTGCAGTAAAAAATGTGTAAAAAAACACTGACTCTTAAGAGGTCGGGGAGACGAGAATTTTCGCCCATTTCTGAATTATAACAATTATTAATATTGTCCGATAATGACCTGTATTCCGATTGAATGACGATAGCATCCATTTATATTATTCACGTATTTCGAGTCCCGTACTAATCATGACCGCCAGCACGGGGTTACTGTATTATAGACTATAGAATCGATGTTATTCGAACGACACTGCCGGATGTATCGATTTAAATATATCGATCTGAATCCTAATACAGGATTGCGGATCGACTGAATTATAATAATGATATACGTCGTGGCGCGTTTCATCGCCCGTCCAGGCTATGAGGTAGGCACATATGACATGTCCAAAGGGTTGGTGGGTTAAAGCCCCCCTAGCCGTCCCCTCCCCTGAATTCGCTCTTCGCTGTCAGTATACAATATTATTACGAAGCGTAGTCACTGCGACGACGGAAAAGACCCCGGGAAATGTGAAAAAATAAAATTTTAAAAACACAGACTTTTAAGATTCGTTTAACGCTCTAGGACCAGAATTTTCGTCCGTCGCTGGATTATTACAGTAATAGTACATCTTGTCCGACGGCCGATGATGACCGCGATCGCGATAAAATAACGATATCAATATTATTCAAGTTGAATTAATCACGACGTTACTCGAACGACAGTGCCGGATGTATCGATTTAAATATATCGATCTGAATCCTAATACAGGATTGCGGATCGACTGAATTATAATAATATTATGCGTCGTGGCGCGTTTCATCGCCCGTCAAGGCTATAGGGTAGGCACATATGACATTTCCAAAGGGTTGGTGCAGGGTTAAAGCCCCCTGCTAGCACCTTGAGATTAAATGACGATATTGGTCCAATACCAATGTCATTCAAGTGTATATAGTTCGGGCGTCTTATTAATCATGACCTCCCCATCAGACGAGACGTCACTCGAACGACACTGCCGGATGTATTATTGATTTATGTATATGATTGAGGACCGACTGCGCTATAACATTATACGTCGAGGCGCATTCCATAATCACCAGTCAAGGTTGTATTGTAATACGGTTACCTAGACGTAATAATATTTACGTTCCGATAATAATAATAATAATAATTACGAACAACGACGATTGGCGGAATTACGTATGCGATATTAATAAACGTTACCATTTTCTACAAATTGGAATACGCTCATATAATAGGTATCTAAATGTTTCGGTAATTCTATTATTATTTTTCAATGCCATTTTAACTTTAATAATGATATTATACATATTATAACTAAAAAGTTGGCCAACTACAGTTTGGCCAATTTCCGGGAATGTAATACCCTAAAAAATTCAAAAATTTATTTTATGCCCTATATACATTCAAAATAATACACCCAATAAAATAGATTCTAATTGTTTCTATTATAGACTAGTATATTTTATTGAAAATTAAAATTGCAGAACCCGCAATCTAAAGTCCTTTACATAGATTTTTAATCTGAAAAGAGAATTTTCTATTATAATATTCTATTTTAATTTACAGTCATCGTCACTCGTAATTTTGATATTTACGTCGTATGGTTCCAATAATATTTGAATGAAAACCACAACAATTATTGACAGTGTTATACATTATTTGTTTATTATACTTTTATGTATACCAACCATAAAATGTCCTTCGCTTAAAAGTTATCAAAAATGATGCCTACAAACTAAAATTGACCAAATTGAAATAAATAGGTTAAACTATAAACCGTTATAAGACTAATTTAATCTATTTTTTGTGTCGTACAGAATCTAAAATATAAAAATATGTATTGTAAACATTTAGGTATAACAGATAAAATACTCCAAAATGCAATTAATATTGGGGACATGAAAATATTGAAAACGTATGTTATTTAGCTTGGTTGGCAAAAATCAATAGACCATTTTAAAAAAACAGTACTATAGAAAGCAACAAGTAGCAACATATATGTAATAATACAATATATTTATCCGATAACAATGCATAACTTCTGTGGACCAGCTTTTTCGATGAACCGAATATACATGATGATTCACCAAGCATGCTCTGCACTACCCATTTATCGTTAAATAACGAAATTATTCAAATTCTGATTTTTTTTCATTTTTAATTAAAGCTTCCTAAGGGTCATATTCTCCATTATATTTTAAATATATTTGATATACCATTAAAAAGGATCATTCTGCGACGGGAATACAAACTTCTTTTTTTTTGTAAAAGAGAACCATACATTTTGTTTGTTAGGAAAATGATTTTTTTTTTAATCGAAATTTTAACAAATAGTTTTTGATTTATTCAACTGTATTCTACTATATTTTAAATATATTTGATATACCATTAAAAAAATGGTCTTTCTGCGACGGAAATACAAACTTCTTTTTTTTTTTGTAAATGAGAACCATATATTTTGTTTGTTAGAAAAATGATTTTTTTTAAATCGAAATTCGAACAAATAGTTTTCGATTTATTCAACTGTGTGTTCTAATGACAATAATTTTCCACAATAATAGTTTTGGAAAATATGGAGGCTTTGAAAATTAAACTGATTTATATTGATCTATAGTAAGATTTCATGGTTTGTGGAGATTGTCTGAGTTTTATACTTATTTCATATTAACTTTTTTAGATCCATTATTTTAATAAACATATTATATCACTTTATCGTATACCTATGGTATTACCCTTATACCTTGCTGGTACATACATTTTTTATGTATCAGAAACTAGATTCGTTCAAAACGCATTTTTTAAATGAAGGTGAGTATGCTCATCAAATCAACCTGTATGATTGCATTACTTTTAATGTCCTCGTGCTGTAGGTATATAACATATAATATACTCGTTTAGTCGTACATGATAATATATATATAGTTATTTATTGTACGACTTCTGCAACAGACCACGAAAAATGCTATATTTACTGCAGGCATGTAAAAAAATAATCTGTATAAAAAAACCTTTGTACAAGATAATATTATACACGTAATTAACCACGAGTATCTGCAGCAGTATGTAGGTACCTAAACGTTATCCGCGTTTTTGCAAAAAGTGTAAATCGTGATTTTCGAAGGTCATTGCAGGCCATCACTTATATAAATGCAATGAGTTAAAATAAAACATTTACTTTAACTACCTACCTGCATGTGCAGTTATTGTACAATGTATAGGCATATATATATACATATATAGGAAGTTTTCAGATAAAGTATTCCACTAACTATTTTTGAGATTATTGAGTTTTGTTTTGATTCTATACACTTTTCTCTATATTGGGTAAATACTCATATTATGATAAAATTAATCTAACACAAAAATCAGATCACAGTGTATATTTTCACTGTTATTTTATATTTTATAGAAAATTATAAACGATTTTGAATATATATTTTTTCATATCATGCGATGGTGACAGTATTATGTCATCGTTATTAAAACAATGAATTTACATACTGTAATAGGTTTGTACTCAATATAATATTATATACACAGTGGCGCCTAGACAGGTTAGCAAGTACTGCAAATGCGCGTGCCCTAGAGTGGGGGAGGGGGGGGGGGTGCAGTGTAAATTACTGGTGTCACAGTGAAGTTTATAATTTAAACCGCAGTCTATAATAAATTATAAACTGTATACATAATTTCCGTGGACTAAACAGTGACAACTAAGTGAGTAACTGATTCATTAAACTTCAAATGGTCGGGTCGGTGGTTACCATTTTTAAGCTGTATGTGCTTTCAAAATACTTCTGTGCACCACTGCGTCCACTGCGGTATATAGAGTACACGCAGTGCCGGATGTAAGAGAGCAAGTGGGTATTAGCACAATATAATTGTATGACCCACGTTAATTCATTTTAATTATAACACACTGCCATTAGTGATAAGATCCATCACAAGTCTACTATATAACCGACATCGACTACATAATATAACATTTAAACGGTAATTGATGATGTCTGAAATCGATGATATCGAATGATATTAACCGCTTGTAATGATACAGAAGAAATCGTTTATAATGACCAGGGCTCGGGAGTTGTAGGAATTGCATATTGTTCTGTATGATCTCAATTTATAGCAGACCTATAGGTAGAAATTTGAAATATACAATTGCGAGTTAAAAAATTGAAAATTGAAAATGCATATTTTGCCAATTTTAGCTAAAAAGTGCATATTTCATTGATTTTATACACATATTATTGCATATTTCATATTTTTCTAAAAAAATTGATTTTTTTCTTTCTTAACCTGTATATTTCAACTAATATTGATTATAAAACTCAAAATGACCAACGAAGGTATATATTGTCATCGCCATAGTCAATTTTATAAATATGCTCCGATGACTTCAACTAACGTTGAAAGATCGTTTTCTCGATATAAAAATCTTCTATCGAATAATCGTCGTTCATTTGAAATGGAAAATCTTAAGAAAATATTGGTGGTTCAATGCAATAACTTAACAGGGATTAGAAAACATGTATTTTTTTCGTAATTTAAAAAATACTGAAAAAATATTATTAATTTTATTTTCAGATCAATAAGATGTCAAAATGCCAATCAGTTATACTTTTTTTTTAGCTATAAATAATTTTTATGTGTATGATTAATTTGTAAACAACATCTGATGTATTTAATTTTTGGAATTCAGGATAATATTTTTGCATATTTAAAATTTTTAATGCATATTTTGCAATTTTTTCGTGCATATTTTACCCTTTTTAGCTCCTACAACTCCCGAGCCCAAATAATGACGTTCGCGGGAGTACGGGACCAAGATAAATATAGGTCATAATAACCGATGGTCGCATAACTGCCGATATAATTTAACACGTAGAACTTACCTTTGCATTTTTTCTGGGTCTTTTACTTTAAGGTCATAAGATCCGACGTGTCACTACAACCGGTGTCATTATACGCGATTTCAACTGAAATATGTTTGTGCATTTTTCTGGTCTCGAATCCCGATACAGCTGATCCGGGATAATATATTTTATCAGACTATTATCCATTTTGGAGTTGTAATACTACATTTATACCGTAATCTCAGTTATAAGCGTTAGCTGATTACACGCGTGTCGTCGCATCAATCCGGATTAAATCGATCTCGTCATATTCGCGTGCCAGTAAAATTATTTGGGTACGTATACATTATCCAGTGAAACGACGACTGCATTCTTTTCCCAACGCTATTATCGATTACAGTTTAGTGTCGTCAAATATTAAATCACGTGAAATTACAACATGTTAATATAATATAATGTTGTTGGGGCCGCTTCGGCGAAAACCCGTCAACGAAAACGTTCCCGAGGAGAATTATTATATACGTCTATATTATAATACAAGTGTTATTTATATTTTATACTTTTGCTTACGATCGTTTTCCCAATGGACGTATATAATATAAAACTATACGATATAATGTATAGAGTTCACCGTAGTATTACGACCACTGCTCTTTTATGCATCTTCGAATGTGTTTCCTCGCTCTGCCATTTTCAGAGGTTTCGCATTACACTTTGAGCCTTGTGTTGCGATTTTCTTAGGTGGAATCTCGATTACTCGAAAAAAAAAACTGTAGATATAACTCGAAAATTCTGTGCTCCGGAACTCCGAGTATAGAAGGATAATGACTAATGATTTTGTAAACATTTGTCTAATAGGCTTGTCCGTCCAGATAATTTGATATTAGCAAATCTCAAATTTTAATTCAAAGTAAGATAACAAATTATCTATTATAAATTTGCAACACATGTTTTCTTCTATTTTATTCGTGATATTTTTTCAAATTTTAAATAACTTATATAATCACATTTTTTACATCGTATATAATAATTAAAAACTTTAATACTTGTACATACGAGTACATACATTTTTAAAACTCTTAAGTCAAATTTTATTTCTAAAACCTTGGTAACTCGAAAAAATTATATTTCCGTTGAATTTCGACTTATCGAGGTTTCACTGTACATGTAAAAGCATATTCTGCAGGTAGTTTATAAAATGTTTCAAAACAATTACATATAATACATTTTAGATTGGTATACCCAATGTGTCTAATATATAAACCAAAGCATACATGGATTTTAATTAGAACTTATGTTTATATTTACAAAATACTCGTATCAAGCACGTAGCCAAGGAGGTGTTTTGGGTGACGTTAAAACACCCCTTCTCCCTCAACAAAAAAAAAAGTTGTAAGAAAATATTAAATTCAAACACCTCCGGTTGAAAAAATTCTGGTTTAAGCGCCTGAATCGTATGCAAGAATAATATTTGTGAATAGATATGTACCTATATTGAATTTATGTCAGTCAACGTCGGTGCACACATCAAACAACATTTGCAGACTATTCAGCGATTACTGAGTATAATAGATACTATTCTAAGTGAAAACTACAGACATGCGGTGAAACGGAACTACAGCAGAAAAAAATTGATGTTTGAAAGTCATTTTACTCGATAAAAACCGAAAAAAAACAACCAAATAACAAAATGTTAACCCATGCATTTTGTGTATTTTAGCAATACTCATTCCAACAACATCGATGTGGCAGTGCCTAGTAATAATTATCTAAGTAGATTTAAAGGGAAATGATACTGTTATCAATCGTAGGTACTTACTGTTAAATTATATCTAAAATTAACACGTCGGGGAACACGATTAAATAAAAAATATTATTAATAAAATCCGACTTATTACAAAAACATCACCGGACACATGCGTGCGAAAATACACAGCAGATGCTTTTCGTCGTTCTCACAGACATATTATATTATTATAATAAACATAAATATGATAATATAAAGATATTAGTATTATGTGTGAACGAGTTTTTCGGTCATCGGCGACCGATGTCAAACAACATTTGCGGATCACATAAATTACTGAACTATAGCAGTCAAATTTGTATGTTTGAAAGTCATTTTATTTGTTGAAAACTTAAAAACACCAACATTTTTATGCATTTCAGCTTTTATTGAGCTACATTGTTATGTATAACCTATTCCGAATTTCCAGCGGGTGCTGCAATAGTATTATAGTTACCTAATCAGAGCTTAGGCTTAAAGGGGATAGGTACAAATGTTAACAATCGTACTTACTATATATCATTAAATTTTATCGAAAATCCATCGTGTTATCTCAATCGAGAACACGATAAAATCATAATTATTTTTTCATAATATACCTACGACTCCTTATTAACATAATTTATTACCATTATAATTTATAACTATCACACGCTTACACACGAAAATGCGCAGCGGCCGCCGCCCATTTCGACGTTCTCAACCCATATTATATTATTATTATTATAGACATATACATACCTGCAGCATATATAATAATAATAATATAAAGATATTATTATTATTATTATGTGTGTACGAGTTTTTCGGTCATTGACTGGTCCGTACCCCCGGCGTCCTCTTCGTCCACTGTCCGTATATAAGTGCACGTGGTATAATAATATAATAAATAATAATAATAATAATATGTATAGGTAGGTACACCTCTATATGATATTATCATTATGTACATTGTGCATATTAACGCGTGTCTGGCGATTTTCGCGAACCACTCACGACGGTTGCTATTATATTGTACGAAATATTACAATGGGTCTATAGGCCAGAAACGTGGCGGAAAATGTTTATAAATCGCGAATGCAACAACCACGAATTAATAACTCGGATTTTGTAGCAAAATAATATTTCTTTTTCGGTGAAAGTGCAGTGATAAAAGGGTAACTAAACAACATCAATCAGACTAGGACTTTGTAGCAAGATAACATGTTTTTTTCGTTAGAAGTGTGTGATAAAAAGGTAATTATTGTGTATAATATGCATAAATAAATTCGTTTCATATCATTCGTACTTACTAGTAAAATGTATTATGATTTTTTTCTCTCTTGTCCCCTTAAAGTATTTTTTTGACAATTTTCTGCACAATTTTTGAATTATTTTCAACGAAAATCTCTAAATATGTCTAAAAACGTCCTGATTGACTCGTCGACGTGCAGCCGAAATTGTGATGACTAGCGACTTTAAATTTGCATTGTACCTTCGTACTTCTGTGTAATAATGCACTAAGAAGGGACATTTAAAAGTGTTTTCATTTTAGAGATAGCCTCACACCGGGATTTCGTTTCGGCAATTGGCGTGTATGGTTGCCATTGGTTAAAGCAAATAGAATAATTTAAAAAAAAATGAATTTAATAAAAAAATATCCCCAGTTGTGTCTATTACTCAAGTTCTGGCATTCATTAAGTACGTAAAGTAATGAAAGTATTCAAAAAGTATTGATTATATTATTATATGTGTACCTACAAATTATTGTTGCAGTGTTACTGTGTTACTGTGTTTCAATAGACAAAATATTATGAATATATGAATGCTAGTAAAACTTTATTAAAAAAATTCATATTGACTGAAATACTATACTAATATACTTAGAGGTCAGATGAACAGTATTACTGAATTTAATATAACACAGACATTTTAACAGTGGTATTGTTGAGCGAGTTGTATAGGTACCTTACACGGGTCGTATTTTTGAATATTTTTATGATTGTAAAAAAATTGTATTATTACATTAGCCAGGTGTTTCGTCGTCGAAATCATTTCGTTTGTTAGGTATCAAAGTAATATAATTATTAATGGCTGATAGAATAATATCTTAATGATGCATCAAACATATAAGTTATAATAGTATTATTGTCCCATTATTGCTCCCGCGGCGTATTCATAAAATCCATTGTTTAGGGATTAAGTATAGTGTGCTTATAATAATGCATTATAGTATAATATATTTTTATCTGTATAATTTTAAAAAAACAAGTTTGGAAAACTTGGGTTCTACCGATACAGACCTATATCGACTATACAATAGATAATCTATTTTTTTAAATTTTGGGGGTTGACATTTTTCGAGATCCCAGTCAAAGTTTTTTGATCATTTACCATTAAATAGTACCTACATTGCAAATTTTGAAAATAGTCTTGCCAATTCATACTAATTTCGTGCCAATTTTAAGTGCTATAAAATCTTGGACTTTAATATCCAAGAGGAGACTGGTAAAACGCAAGTTTAAAAATCGAAACGCGTGTAACTCACTCATTATTATAACAACGACGCTTATTCATCAGAGGATGAAATAATATTTGAACTAAGTTTTACCGCGGTTATGCGTAGAGTCGTAGTGGTAGTCGTGGTGGTGGTGATGATATAGTAGTAATAGCAATAATAGAAACAAATTCCTAAGTATTAATCAAAACACGGACGCCTGCGGTTTTACAGGACGTCCTTATATGATATAATATAATATTAATATGATAGCGTGTTACAATATACATATAAATTATAAACATATATTCGTAGGTTAGTATATATACTCCGAGAAAGCGCACAATACCAACACCTCGCACCTATATAATATGTACACACCTCCCATGTGTATAATTTAATAATACAAGTTCTTAGAATAATATTCGGCTCTTGTAAGCGAAGGCCGTTTGAGGTTGAAGACCGGATACGATTATGGCGCGTAGCCTTCAAAGGTTTAGTCATCTATCTCCTCGGCTCTGCTGCAGCATCGGACTGCATCACGGACGCAAACTCTATACCGCGGTTACCGCAACCCGGTCCGCAATAGCGGTCGATATGCTGCAACCATATATACCGCACGCCATGCACTCAGCGCTTTCGTCGAAATTCGATCGCACACGTCATAAAACAATATTATGTTATCGGGTCTACCGTATAATGATATGGTTGTGCACTCGTACAGGTAGATCACCTCGCCGGATCGCCGTCTGGGAGCAAATAAAACTGAAGACATCTTACGTTCCTACTCAATTCCTGCTACGCGCGGTTTCCGATTTCGTATATAGGTATAATATATTATTAAGCAATAACGACTTTTATGAGACCAAATCGACGTTGGCCCAGTCGTTTGTGTATAGGCTGTGCGTGGTTGTATACAAAATAGTGCCGTAGATGGGGAAGCCGATGGGTTAAGCCTCCCCGAAATATCAGAATAAACTCGAAACTCGAAAGTATATAGCTATAAGATAACAGTTTAAAGTTAAACTAACTTTAAAACGTAAATTAACTTTTTAATTCGTTCATACTCTGCCTTGAAATAGAGAATTGAACTATGATAATAAATGTTATCGAAAAAGGAAATAATACCTATGTTGCTGTTTTAAAATATAAGACGCGTTTAGATTCTGCGCAAATAACGAGGACGAAAATCTAAATATAGACGATCCCGGTGTTTTTTAACAATTTTTTTTTTCATGTTTATAGTTGCTAGTAAACTCGTTTATGGTTTGAGTGAAACCGAAATTCACGTCCGAAATTCGTATGAAGAATATAATAATGTATAGTTCACCACCCGGCCCGTAATTCTAATTACATGCTAAATATAGCTGGTGTAAATCAGTATAACGACTAACGAGCTAAAAGTTTATCCAAGGGTTCTCTGTCGCTAGATCTAGTCCCCTCCTCCCACAGACACACAAACACAAGCGCACATTTGTTTAACTTCTACATAGATTCTAAATTATTTTTTGAAATGAAAAAAAAATGTAATTTGAATACCCGTATAATATATTATGCAAATCAATGATTACATAACGAGTTACCTTTTACAGTACTTATGTCTTAAATATTATTATATTTTATTCCTAAAATTGTATAATCAATCCGTTTTTTAATTCCAATGTAACATAGTTATTATTTATATCACGTAGGCACCTCTGCGTGTATAAATACTTTTTTGTGTAAAATGTACCTATTTAACTTTTTTAAATAGTTACAACAAATTAAATTTATATGCCGTATTACAATTTTATCCCAGTCAAGTTCATTTTTTATGACTTTAAATGAGCGCAACAATTTTCAGTGACTTTTTATCGTAAAATATCTTCATGCCTATACGGCTATAGGTACCATTATATATCGAAAAAAATTGTCTAACTTTCGTTTATAGCCTTGATTTGCTATAGAGGTAGGATATTTTCGGGGTTTCTCGGTAGTTTTCTATGGAATTGAGAAAAACTACAAAATTTAAGTCTTATCTTCTTAAGTTAAAACAATTTTAAACAATTATAATAAGTATAGATAGTTATTTTGATCAACAAAATACATTAACACGAATACAGTTTTAGTACCTAGTCATCCTATGCAACTAAAACTAAGAGAGTAAAATATTATTTAAATTATAAAAACATTATTGGAGTTGGATTTTTAAGTTCGTGACATTAACTATTATCTATATGGTTACGATGACAGTGATTATTCAAAAATTGGATTTTTTTAATTTTACAGAATACTATTTTTGATCTACTGACTTGAAATGAAACTTCATTGCCAGACTAACCGATCCATCCACATTTCGAACGGTTTCTTTTTCAATTCATCCTGACAGACTTTGATAGAAATACGATAAGATAGATACCGTCTTCTTATATTTACCTCACAAATGTATATAGGTCCGGTCCGCATGCGTTTGGCTAAAACCTATGCTCGTGGCCGCAGAAGTGTGGTGAATGTGTGCTTTTTGTTCCGTTTCCGAAGGTAATAATTATTCGCACTCGTGTCATAGCAATATAATAGCGGGGTTTTAAAATGTATAAAAAGATTGAATATATAATATAATATGCCATATTATAATAAATAGTTTTGAACACAATATTGTAAACGCGTATTCGCCTATTCAGCATATTGTCAAAAAATGTGGAGCAGATATCGAATCGTCTACATTATAATAATACGCATAATAGACAATAGTATACACAATATAATATGTTTACAGATTATAATAATGGCACAGGTACTTAAGATGTATATAGGGCAACCCTTTTCATAATTCTCGATTTCTCGTGTCTGAATCAAACTGATGAAAACGGTGGGCCACAACCCACTAGATATACATCTACAAGTGGTGCTTGCCTCCATTTTAAATTTAATAATGAATTTATTCAAGTTTTGATTTTTGGAATTTCTAAATACTTAGGTATATGATATTATGACCTTATTTTTAAGAACTTGATTTGTGCAAAACCACTTAAGGAGTAAGCTCCTATAGGGCAAGGTACCAACTTATTTATTTTATATGAGAAGCCCCTTTTTCTAAAAACTGTTATATTTAATGATATTTTTCAAAATTTTGATTTATACATTTCAATTAGGTATAACTTTAAAATCAAGTCTGGCCGACAAATTCTGAATTCACCGTAGTTGTTAACATGCTAACAAAGAAACATACTTTTTAACAAAAAAAAAAAAAATGTAAAAATAAAGGATATCCGATAAAACAGAAAAGTTAACACTTTAACAATGATACAATAATAATCGCTAGCTGTTTGACCTAAAATAGAAATCGCCGCCTTGGCTTCGGTGTATCATATAGAAAATACATCTGAATAGTTCATAATATATAGTAATATATATCATTTGCTGTAAAATAATAAAGAACTATCGTTCACAGGTACCTAAAGGTATCATTCGAACATAATTTGATTAGTTAATTGTGAATCACGACAATTTAAGACCCACAAATCCACAATATTAACTTTCCATATTTACAAGTAAGTCGTAAGTATTCATGTCAAACACGATTTCAATATTATGTTTACAATAAATAATAATCATGTATGGATTAGACGCAACATAATATTACATAGTGACTTGGGTATTTTTTCAACACACATACCTATAATATTAAAGTTATCATTTCGGAAAGAAAAATATAATATAAAAATCGATGCAAAAATATTAACATGACGACAAGTGAAAGAGAAGATGCGACACTGTGCACAATATATAGCAATGATATTATGTTCTATATCAGGGGACAGGGATGGGCAACTCAAAGTTACTAGAGCCAATTTTTAGAAATTTAAAATCTAGCGGGCCAGAGCATAGAAAGCAAAAAAAAAAAGGTCATTTAAAATATACATTTTAATTAGCATTTATTTTGTTTATAATGAAATAGGTAATACAAAAAGCGTTGTTGAAAATAATTTAATTAAATATTTAAACATAAATAGTTATTTGCAGTTTAGTGAGAGTTTTGAGGATGCGTGGCTTCTACTGACAACGCGGCGAAATCGACTTCTATTTCGGACGAAGAAACACGAAGTAGGTGACTTAATGTTTCATCTGTAAGTCGATTTCTATGTTTTGATTTAATATACATTTAACGATGTTCAATACCAGATAATAATTATTATATCGATAAGATAGAGTATAGACTATTACATTGTAGATTATAGAGTATAGACGATAAAGTTTAAAATTGTATACCTATACCTAATGCAATTTGAAAATGTAGCGCGGCCAGATAAAAAAGGCTCGCGGGCCGCCAGTTGCCCACTCTGTTCTATATCATAATATTAACGAGTTCCGCCCAAAATAATTCTCTGGTCTATTTGAATATTATATTATTATTATGTGGATGAGCTAAGTTAAAATAAAAGTGTGTATGCAAAACATCCAAGTTTACCCGTCCCTCGACTGTATATAATACGATAAAATATTTAATCTAGTAGCGTAACTGAAATAACGATCGATCTGAAACATTTACAATGATGTACGAGTACCTTCATAATATATGAGGCTATAAAGTTTAAAGTCTCCACACACTAAGTCGGGGATATCTCATGTCGAACTTGGGTGTACCGAATTTTTATTAAACACATTGAATAAACTACTATTACTCACTCAGTAGCGTTTTACTTAAGATATATAGGAGGTATGATTTTATAGGTAAAGGTACACAAATAACTTTTTTATTACGAGGGTATGAACAGAAAAATGAGCTTTAAAAAAAATTATTTACTAAATAACATTGCAATTCGTTATTATTATATGTATTAATATTATAACTTTTAATAAAACCCAATTTCTCGAAAAAAAATTCTATTTCCCTCGGGATTTGACTTAACAAGAGATTACTGAATAATCTTATAATAATCAAACCGTACGTTTGACGACAAAACAAAGTATTATTTCTCTGACATTTTTTGATATATTTATCCTTTGCAAGGTTCTCGAGGCGATCTTTACAAATATTCCAAGTTTAATAAGTATAATAATTTATATAATTTGATACATTATATCGTAACTGAAATGACGATCGATCAGAAACAATTACTAATGTTGTATATCAAAGTCTCATATAGTTATTAATGTATTATATATAATAACATTATAAAAAATGTGTGTGGCGAACGTCGCTAATTCGCTATCTTGAATTTTTCATTACCATTCGTTAGGTACATTATAATATTGCGAATAAACTACTATTACGCACTTATTTACGAGCGTTTTAGTTTCGATAACTTGATATAGAATAATATTAATCGTTGACTTTTTATTATGTCTGTAAAAACAGATGGTTGTATTTAAAAATTAATTTAGTTAATTAAATATTGTAGTTTATTGTTACATGACATATGTATAAGCATTTTAATTTTTTAAATATTCAATTATTTTTAAAATGTTTAATGCAACTCAATATTTTGAATTGTTCGATATGTCGAACATCTCTCTGGCTCCCTTCATATTCAACGTAACGAGAGATTAAACTATAATATTATAATAGTCGGACGGATATTTGTTGTTTGTCGTACGCTTCACGTACGTTTTGCGACGAATTATTATTATATTTTTTCGGGACATTTTTTTCACTTCTGCAGTATTCTTTAGATTCTCAAGACGATGATCGTTACGCAATTTATATTTGAGGGTCAAGGACGGAAACGTCGTGTGTGTATATATATATATTTTTTATTATTATTATATTATGTGAAACGAACAATCTAAATTTAACCGTGTGAAATTCTTACAAAAAAACCGTTATTCTATAGTAAAAAAAAATGACGTATACATCTCACACTATGTCAATTTGCCGAAGTCGTTAAATAATGTTATATTATATGTTCAACTCGAACAATATTTCTATAGTCGCGTATTTTAAAACGGCGATTTGTTTTATTATTTTACTGCAACATTGACATCAGTGCGCGATACGATTTATTTGACGATAATAAAAGTATATTTTATGATATGACATTTTCGCTAATCAAAACATAATATTATGATAATTCATGTTATACAATAGTTATGATTTAGTACACATTTTGTCGAGTACTTTTATAAATTTTGTTTTGACAAACTGTCCAAGCAAGCCCACCTACCTATTTTAAAATATGTTTCTAAACCAGAGGAACAGAAGGGTAAGATGACTAGTAAATTGTATGGCTTTTCAAAAATGTCAAAAAACTAAAATCTCCGTTAATTATTTTTTATATTTATTTCATTATTTGCATCGGATTTTTTCACACAAAAATCGAAAAAAAATTAAATGAGTTGAACATTTCAAATTTCTATAAATAGCCTCAAAAGTACCAAAATATTTTTTAAATTACCTATATATTATGATATCATCTTGACAATTCTAATAAGAAGTTTCTATCACCACAGGGCCTTAAGTAGTACTACCAAACATATTAAGAATTTGAAAAAACAATGTTTAAGTATATTCAACAGTTCTAAAATACCTATGAGACTTTGAATATGAAATTGCGTTATTGAAAAAAAAAATGGGCGAGTATGCTCGGTGAATGAGCCAGCTACAATATGTTCGATTTATTATTACATCACACACTCGTTTACCTGTACAGGTAGTTTATTAGTTTATTTTATTGTGAAAAGCACGCGACAACCCATGTGAGTGATTACATGGTACGAATAAATTAACTCTGTACAATCATAGAGTGCTGCAGTCAGACCGTTTTATTGTTGTTTATATTATTATGTGATCAAAATGAGAGGGCGAATATAGCGAACTCCTAAATTAATTACTTCCAATTTCATTCGGAAACAATTATAATGTGCGTAATGTAATTTCGTGGAATTATTCGCCATTTGTTAAACCACTACGTAATAATTAAATACATTTTATGTAATATAATATGCACACACACACACACGCGCACACACACACACATACACACATACACATTCATAACTATAATTATTATATACTACCAATATTTCGTAGCAATTCGTTCCGCGACGGTGACTGCAATGTTCCTCGTAATTCCATTTTAAAAAGAGAGGGAACGTATTATTTAAAAAAGTATAAAACTTTAGATATTGGCAATGTGAATATAATAAATAATAATAATAATAATAATAATAACAATATTGAGGTGGAGGACTTGCAGATGTGAGTATACACTGCAGAGACGTAATCAGAAATTTCGCACCCTGGAGCTGATGTTGTTCCCTCCTCTCCTTATCAAAAGTGTCAAGTTTGAGTAATACAAATTAATAAATGATAATCATATGTACGTAATTATTGATAATAGGATAAACAAATTCGATAAAGGAAATGAACAGTTAATAGCTAAATTTCAATTAGGAATAATAGCTATATGAGTGCAATCGACAATAACTTACGTAACTTTCAATATAGAAAATATAATTTAAGACATAAATTAATTAATGTTTAATGGGATAAAAGTTAATCTCCAGTGATTAAAAACTGAGCTCGGATTATAAATGGGGAATGATAATAATAAAATTATTTTATATTTTATTGATATGTATTTTAAAGTACGAGTAGAAACTATATATTTTTTTTTATTAAAGTAACTATTCTCGGCATCTGTGGCCATTGGACTGGACGTACCAATACATTATATTATATATATATTTATACTTATACATTGCATACATTTTTAAATGATGATTATAGAATAATATTTTTAGGAATAAAATATATACAATCTGTATTATACTATACAATAAGTAACACGGTTAATAAATTTACAAAACTGGACGGCTTGATGGAAGGGGGTTTCCAAACAACACTACTTCAATGAAGGAATAAAATAATTAGAGAGATAAAACAAATGAATTGAGTATTAAGTATTATATATTGTATACAATTTACAATTTATTTATGAGACGAGTTTCCGATAGGAACTGTATGATCTTGAAGATGTTGCAGGGGTCGGGGTTGAGCATTTCAGCAAGGTGATTGGAGATTTGGAATAGCCTTCTTTCCTTGTCGTACATTTTGTATTCGGTTAAAATATGTTTAACAGTAAGGGAGCCCAGTAAAATATGCAACAGAAACAATATTATGATCACGAAATTTGCTAATACAGAACATTCATCCTCTCCCCCCCCCCCCTCATCACCATTCACTAAATACATCACTGTCTGTGTACAATTTTTATCAGTTAATGCAAATAGATCAGCGTTTATTATTTAAGAAGTTATTTCCAAAATTAATCAGACAATTATTTATTTATTTATTATTTGTTGCAACTATGCTTTGGTCACTCGGGGATAATTCCAACGGTGCAGTTGTGGCGATGCAACAGAAAATAAACAACAACCGTATAATGGTTGTTGACGATTTTGAGTGGCTCCCGTATTTTCATTGAACTGTAGATTGTATAGGTATAATAAAACAACTGAATATATGTCGGGTCAGCCCCGTTATACGCATCCCTCGGTATCTCTGATAACAATCTAGGAATTCCCTTTTAACGACCTGCTATTATTAAAATGTAAGGAACTCTCCATCGGCGGAATGTGACCTAACGACAAATATGCCAGCAAGTAGAGACAACAACAAAAGTATATGAAACCCCGTGGCGATTTTCACTTTCGTTATACGCACCCTTTATCAACATGGTTCTTATTGTAACATACAACATGAATATGAGTATATTGTAAGTTATAACCATAGTGGTGTATGGGTTTAAAATTTCATAAAATGTATTTGCTAGAAATATTTTATTTATTTGAAAAATGAAATATAAAAAAAAAAAATTGAACTTAGATATCTATAAGGATTTTTTTTTGGAGGGGGGGGGGCGTTGGTCATTGGACGAGTTTTTGTACAGGTTTTCAGAGTTTCAAACCATGTTTTTAAATTCTGCGCGGTTATAGAGAGTGGTACAGCACTACAGCTACCGGTGAATCGTACCGCGGTAATCGGAACCGTATAGTATAATATTATGTTTGTTTCATGGTTTTACAATATAGCAAATGGTTGTTTTTTCATTAATTTCAGTCGGGTATATAAATAATGGTAATTATATATATTATCTGTACACTTTGAATATTATATTAAAGCCCACCCTGTCGAATGAGTGTAGACTGATTGGAAGTATAATATTGAACACCTAGCTGGTACTTTTGTGTGCCAACAATAATTATCGTTCGAAGAATATTATTTTTTCAACGATCTGTCATTCCTTACGAATCTAAAATTGTATTGGTGACCTTATGCTAACTCAGTAATGTTCGGTCACTGCAAGCCTGGATTAAGAGGTTCACATCATTAAAAGGTTTTCATTGTAAATTGTGTATAAATTTCGAAAAATATCACTTAAATTAATAAAGTAATTTAACTAGATCTGATAACACATTGAACTCGATAAAATTACATAAAACAATGAAAAGTGTTTGATAATATTGGCAATTGTCACATCATGGTCAAATGTGACACCTAATCATAGAGCTTAATCGTTTTTGATTATTTCTGATAAAACAAATAACAATTATGTCAAAACGTTTTGTACTGTAACGTATTTTAATAGAAAACATATAGAACACTGTAAGTATCATTGATTTCTTGATCATACATAAATAATAATGTGTTTTTAAGAAACTAAGTGTATAGAAACTTTGTGGGGCTTACGTTAGATCTCGTGTGATCCTTAACCCGGCCTTGCTCCGTTTCCTTCATTGTGCGGTCTACACCACGTATATACCAGTGATACCTACCAATATATAATAGTTATTATTATTTGTTAATTATTCATCTCAATTAAATGTGTTACCGTGAGTAAAGATAGAATTGTCATGACTTTTACCAGAACTAAAAGTCATCAATAATAATTGATACTTTATTTAACCGTTATACATATTATTGTGTTGATATTGATTTATAAACGTCAATATTATATTATGTTGTGCATGTATTTTGTCAATAGTTACTATAATATGTAATAGTAAGTCTATATTAGGTATGGGTAATGTGATCTGTGGATTGTGATAATACCTACCCAATCACAAATTATAATTATTATTTGAATTCACCTTGTGGGTAATCTGAGTGACTTATGCCTGGTCGCATTGCAAACAATCACTAAACATTTAATGAATCATTACGTGAGCTAATGGTCCCTTAAACATGATTTAGATTCTCCTCTGATTGGTCCATTCAATTTTAGTGAATCATTATATTAATTGATTTTCCATACAACTCAATGGTTATATTATGGTAATTGTTACTTGTTTTATATTATACATAAGTAATTGATATTATTTTTCTTAATTAAAACATTAAACAGTTGAATAACTAAAAAATATAGCAAAAATTACTATATTAATATTATCAATCAACTATAATATATCTATATTATATAATCACAATTTTAGTTATTTTATATTTATTAAATAGTTTTTTAATATATTTTGTTTGACCTTAATGTTTTTAGTTTTAGTAATTTTATTATGTGAATTTTTATTTGTGCAAAATTTACAATTAATCTAATATATTTTAAGCAATTATACATTTATGATTATAATTGAATATAATATCTGGTAAAAAGTGGAATTCAATAATATCTTTTTTCAAAACGGTATGGACTCCGGTATGTATAATAGTGTGCTGCTTGTGATTACTTATATTTGAAATAATTATACCTCCTGCATTAAACACAAGTATCTAATAACAAATTTAATATCTAGAATGTTAGCACTGTTTTGAAAACACTATTTCATATTTTTTTTTTCCCAGTAGAAACATATAGCTTACGGCGTAAACCTTTCAGATTTTATCGTCTTACATTTTGTTCAGTTTTTTCAAAATAAATTGTATTATGTAATTTAATGACAACAATCAACAAATGTATTATCATCTAGCTGGTAGCTATGTATTTAAATGGACAATTAAATACAACTCATTATGTACCACTATGTACCTATATATATAATATGGTGTACAATATTGTGAACGACGTTGTGACAATGGTAATAAACAAATGCGTTTTCTTCAGAAACTTCTTCCACTGCAGAATTTGCCTTAAATATTTGCTCTCTTTTGAATTTTTAGACATTTCAATAATAATGTTGTTTCTACGTTGTTATTGTACTTTATTCATTATAATAATATGGATGTGTCTTTACTATTTTAAAGTACAGTTTTAATTTATTTTATGGTTTTATTTTATCTCGATTCATTCCGCTGAACTATAGACGATGGTGATTTGGAGCGAATCACAACCCACAGTTAAAAACTATTTTCGTCGTATTTTGTTCTCTATTCAATTGGGGATATTCATATTTCAAATAGCGAAAATAGTTTTAAACTAAGTTCCCCCCAAATAATATTAACATATTTTTATCATTTACAATTTAAGGAATTACATTTTAATATTATATAGAATCCTTTGATGATTATTCTATACCCATTTAAATAATATTGTTTTAACAAAAATATTTTGACAAATGTTATTACACAATATTCGACTTCGGCATGACCTTATGTGGCTAATGCTAAAACAATTTACCATGCACATATTTACACTGCGCCCATAATAACAACGTAGGTACACACAATAATATTACTAACCTTTTATAAATTAATTAACTTTACGCTCATAAAGTTTAATTTATAAATATATAAGCTGCCAGTTGCTTATTTACTGTATAGACCACGTATATGTTTTTTAAAATATTATCTACAATATAATAATGATTGATGACGTATATGCGTTTAGAGTTTAGACAGTTATCGGTGACTGAAGGCAAGGTACATAAACTGGCGATCACTGACCGCAGATTGGATTAGTCAGATAAGGAACATAATATATAATATTCTGTTGGGGACATTCGATAAAAATTGGCACACCAAATATTTTATTTTCCGATTTTTAGTAAATCTGATTGTTATCTACCTATAATGAAAACGATCAAGATTGAAATTAAAAATATTTTTGTTAAGTATATACAACTCTGGGCATCAAATAAAACTATTTTGTGCACGATATCATTGAAATAGAACCCTAATAAAGACTTATATTATTATGGTAGTTTTTAAAATGTCTTATGGCAGAATCAGTATACTTTTTCCTTTCTTAAGCATGACATTTTATTATTGAGAACCAAATATTGTAATATGAATAGGTACAGCACAAATTTTTTTTTACAATATTTGTGTTACAGAATATAATTGACGTTGATGTAGTTGAGATGTTCTTTGCCTATTTGCATGTCAGTATTCAATAACTATAACCATTGTCCATTCTTATGTAATACTAAATTATATAATACGTATCACTCCGTGGATCCTAGACAACATTATTTACACAGCACAACACATAAGATAATATAATATATTATTGTCAGTCTTATACATAGTAACTATATATAAACCTAGCCGTGTTGGTATAAGAGTTTAACTGTTGGTATAGTGGTGGCCGGCACGGGGCCTCTTTCGGGGTTACTGCACTATTAAGCACTGTGAGAATTTTTTCGTTTTCTTCAATTCCGACGGTCGTATACAATAATATAGTAATAATAATATAACGTCATCGTCATTCCGTCCTTCTGACGTTCAAAACATTTTATAACTTGATCGTTACGAACTCTGACACCCATCGATTTTACCGCAAATAGATTTTGATCATTATTCTGGGCGAACAAATAAAACACATTATACAATGAAACTGATCTGCGTCTATGTAGTACCGGTTGGTACCGTATTGTTGGGTAAGGTAAAAACCGTTTTAATACGAAACCCTCAGTGTATAGGCCGTTCTTCATTCGCTATTGTCCAGCCGGCGAGAAATTATTATTATTTGTTTTATGAAATTAAAATGATTCTTTTACAATATGAATTGTTACGAATTTATGACAGCTTGAAGATTACAATAGGTATCGTCTCCGTCTCGAGTGGTGGCGGACGAGTCAAGACCACAATAATACATCGAACAGATTATACCTATTATACCGGTATAGAACGCGATCAGATAACTGTAATATTATTTTGTTCGTGCGACTACTGACGTATTTTTAAATACCCATATCATAATAGTCATGAAGTTCCTTACAATACCTTAATAATATAATATACAGATAATATATGGTCATAGATTTTTTGTTTTCGATATCGACGAGACGCCATATCTATTGTCTAGAATATGTGCTTTTAAATAAGAGCATCATTGTAAAAACACACACACACAAGACACAACCGTTTGTATTTAGTGGTATTAACGACCATACAACAGGTGTTGGGTTGGTGTTGCGAGTCGGCATGTAAGTGCAACGCGCCAACGCATGTAACCTACAGGTTCTATGGGGGATTAACATTCAAAAATATTGAAAACGAGTGGTTTTATACTTAAATAGTCTGGAGAACAAGTTGAGTTTATCCAAGATACGAAGAGCAAAAAGTGCCAATGTGAATAAACTGTTGAGCAACACTAAAGTAAAAATGAAAAATCCATTTCCTACATAACATAGAGGATAATAAGGAATTCAAATACGTTTTCAAAATTAAAATCAGGCTCTTGGTACTGGGTAAATCTTTTGCTCTTTGGTTATTTCATGGCCAAACTTGGTTGACATTTTTTTGATCGCTAAATGAATATAGTGAAGTGTGACTGCGTGTCTGCGCGTATGTACGTTGTCGATTTCCAAGAATCTTAGCCGTAGTTTAACTTTAATTACATAACGTGTTCGGGGAATTTACTCACACTAATGATCCTTTACTAATCACTACACACACATGCACACGATGGATATAAAATATTGCCTAAATCCGAACCCCTTAAAAAATGGTTCACTTTTACAATTTTTTTTTACTTTTTGAATAACTGAAAAAAAAATAATAAATAGCAAACTGAACGCGTCTGGTCAATCGTTTGAATACACGCCGAATGTGAAATATGATTATAATGTGACATGGGGTACCTACTGCCTACCCAAGTACTTGGGAACATTTAACGTATATGTCATAATATTTTGTGCCGTTACAATATTATCTATAAATAGAAATAATAAACGTAAAATGAAACTAATAGGCCAACGTTGGGCGCTTGTAGGAAACCCATAATAAATAAGCCCGTGAACAGTCATCAAACGTAATAGAATATTATAAAAATGGAAAATAAATTAACCCATACAAAAATAATAATATAAAAACATTGATCGAAATTAGCAATTACCAGCTATTAGTGTATGATTTGGCAGTACTACCTGATAAGTAATTAATTAAAATATGTATTAAAAAGTACATTATTAAAAAAATATGTCCTAAAAACAGACAAACCTCAAAATATGCATTTATATGCAAAATAAAATGACAAAACTAGGTTTGTCTTAGCATAAAATGTATTTGTTTCTTACTCTGCTATTTTTGTGATTGAAATTGAAATAAATACGTAAAGTCTTCTGCTCATCTTAAAAAATAAGAGCTTACATTTCCTTATTGTTGTTGTCATCGTGTAATTAGAATTATCGTTGAATAAAAATAACTAATTTTTGATATCAGCTACAGGAGATCATGAATTATAATGCATGCTTTTAAAAATAAACACTAAAATACCTATTTAATATTTATACATGAATACAATATAACTCTTGTGAAAACAAATTTCACAATATTTTCTCCAAAATACAATGATACAAAATTATTAAAATTATGTATTATAATATCATAAGTAAGTTATTAATTATTATGGGTGTTACCTATTATAGTAGTACCTATTGGTTTTGTTCAATATCGTATTTATTATTTTTGATATTTAAATCATCGGCTATATTTTATTTACTTAAAAAAAATTCGCTTTATTAAAGTCGGTAGCTGTTAATTAATTGTAGTTTCTATATTATAACTCTTGACTTCACTGAGTTAAAAAAAAAAACAAAAAAACAAAAAACAAACTATAAATTCTCTTAAAACATTTTTAATTTGTTTCATCAACTCAACTCCGTAAAAAAATATCATCAGCATGCCTGACCTCGGATAAACGATTCTGAACACAATATGGTCATTCCGTTTTATACATCACGTAAAGGATATCACGGTGACCGAACAATATTGAATCATAAACGTGGATCTGCAGAGAACATTAAAAATAATCATGGCGATTAATAACCAAGACGGCGAAAACAGTATTGTCCGCGTCGCGGAGGACGAAACCCGCAAGAGCGGCGCGCGTCGCCTCGCACACAATAACATCAACCGCGGTTACATAACAGCGTATACCTCGGTACCTACCATTATTATGTACCAAGCGTACCAATACAATATAATGATATTATCCTGTTATGCCTACGCCCGTTATAAATTATAATATTGTGATAATGTATGCGCGCGCGTTCCATAAAAGATTATTGTAATATTATATCCACGCCGTCTATAATAATAATATAATATATATAAATTAATATATACATAGTATAACGGGTAACATGGGAGTCCGCGTCGAAAGATAATTCGAATGAAAAACGCGTCTCTTAACGATTCCTCTCGACACACACACACACACACACACACACACACACACACACATATATAATAAAGTATTATAATAATATATGCACGTTTCTGACAACCGTCGCGGACCGGCTGGCTATCGCTCGGTGGTCGTACACTATTGCGGCTACTGGTTTTCACGTTTCTTCTTATTATTATTATACTCTATCGATTTATCTGTGTCCGTCCGAGATCAAAACGAACCGATAAGGGATCACTGTAAATTATAATATTGTAATAAAATTAATGATATTATATTACAATACCGGACCCTGCTCGCTGGGTGAGGTACATTCGACGTGTCACGATGTAGGTGTATTCGATTTCAATATTACACGCTATTAAAATATTAGTGACGATTTTTTCGATTTTTCGGCAGGCGGAATTCTAGCGGTCGGCTAGTGATGGATTGTAGAGGTCTCTCTTGTTCTTTTTTCGGCGTGAACACTGTTTACTGTCTTAACATTATCCTCATTATAATAATTACAAATCAGGACTCATACAAAATATTCGAAGTATGCATGCCAATGTAATTCAGTTAAAATAACCGAAAATTTCAGAAGTCATAATTACAGTGAAAAAACTGATGGAAGTGGTGCGTATATTAAAATATTGGTACATACTGAGAAATCAGAGCATTCAGTTGAAAACAATTGGAGCTTATTGTTTGTTGGAAAAACGTTTTGAAACACTCTTACATTGAACCATTTACCGCATTAATAAAACGGTAATTAACTTTTAGATTCTCAGTGAAGAGATGAATATATATTGATTTTACAATGATTATGTGTAAATTTTTAATTTTCTATCTGTCATCACTGTTTGGGGCAGTCGAGTGCTTCGATTTTCTTCAACAGCAACTTTAACGGTAGAAAAGTGAAACTAGTCGGTGCACTCGAGAGATCAAAATTTGAAATTTCCAATCGTTTTCAAAAGCAACAAAAAAACAAACAAAAAATTAAGGAAAAACGGGAATGGCCGTTGGAAAACCAGTATTTGAAAAAATCGATTTTAATTTTTAGTCTAACTCTAAAAAAATTACCAGTCAAATTAAATTTTTATAAGCATTTAAGTTCAAATTTTGACAAATTTATATCAAATCGATTGAAAATTGAAAAATGATTTTGTAGATTTTTATGAATAATATTAATTCAACTTACTGTCTACTGTATTAATAATATGTAATAACAATTATATTAAATATCCTAGACTGACTTACCGTCTCCGCTCAGAATCTTTTTCGTATAAAATGATTTATCATTGAATTCAAATTTAATTCCATCCATTATAGCGATCTTCTAGACATCTTACGTATACATTAGAGCGACATCCAATTACTCTCTTATTTTTCTTTGACATTGTTTAAAATCAATAAGTACTTAACTTTTGCATTTTTATGTTACATTTTGTGCTGTTCAAATGATGGACAGACACCAAAATAAACTCACCGTATTAATAATTATTAATTACCATGCAATGTGCGGTAGTATTTGTAAACCTAATTGTTGTGTTTAAAATATTTATTAAATTAATCGTTAACTTAGTTGAGAAAAAAATAATTAATTTAACTGAACTGAGTGAAAAATTGCGTTAATTAGCCCAGCTTCGGAAAATCGTCTGAGAGAGAAATTGAAGAGGTTAACTTAAATATTATAGAATTATACCTACTCATTATATTTTAGTTCGAACGATACAAGTGCAAGTATAAACGAACAACTTCAAACAGTTACAATATGATAACGAACAATCACGCATATTACAATAGGACATATATACATGAATTATGATATACATAAATATATACTATATTTGTACGTATATTATTACACTAAATATTACTCATCCATCGATATTTTAAAGCACTATACTTCTTAGGTTTTTCTACTCCTCAATCAATGTCTCACGTCACGTTTAATAAACACGATCCCGTTGCAATGTGTCCGTCGTGATCACTCCAATTCGTATAATACACATTATCTTCTAATGCATTGACTGTTGAACAAATACTCGTACAAGTAAAGACCTATATTACAAAAGTACAAGTTTTTCGTTGTCAGCTGTCGATATCCCGTCAACACCACTATAGAATCATACTTGCGCCAGAAGCACAAAAAATTTAATGTGTCATTCATTCATGTACCTAATATTACGATTTACGAGTAAGGCTATATGTTGTATAGTGTCGATGCACTTAATTGTTTTCCAAAGCTACGTTTACCAAAGCGGTGCTTCATATATACTTCACAATTCACATATGTTTCGAAAATTCTATAAATCAGAATGAGAATAATTTTTAATTTAGATTTTTAATTTTTTTTTTTTTTAATAATTTTTAATTTAAATATAATTTTTTTAGAGCATTTTAACGCAAATTTCCATTTGATTTCACTCTGAAGATTTTTAACGGAGTGAAAATTTTTTATCGAAATTAGTTTAAAAAAACAAATAACAATCGAATATTTCTGCCTATTAGTTCAATACGATTCAAAATATTTTGAAAATTGTATGGTGTATAGAAAATGCTAACATTCAGTGAAAATATCATGTATCTATGGTAATTTTTTAGTATTTCTCTAAAACCAAAATCGATTTTTTCGAAAACTATTGGGAATTTTGAATTTTGACTTTTTTAATGCACCAAGTGTAGATTTACTTTTCTATAAAAAAAAAAATAAAATAACATACATAATTGTAAAATCAATACATTTATCGCTCCGCTCAGAACCTAAAATGTATTATAATGAAGTGAAAATTTTAAATTTTTCTAATTGGTACATCTTTGCTTTTTGAACGCAATGGCTATTATCATCGAATTTATAATTTAACATATTCATTAATGTGACCTAAAAATCAATGAAGAGGTGAGGTACATTCAAAGCCTAATTATGAAGCAGACTGTCTTATCCGTTTTATTTTCTACCATAGTTAGCTTTTAATTTTAAAATCTTTTCCCGAGAGTGTTTTGAGAATGTATTTTATATTTAATATTGTAGCTATATCATATAATCACACCTAACCTAACCTTTGATAATATACACGTTTTGAAGGAGACGACATTCTCTTAAAAAAAAGCACGTACCTATACCGAAAACTATACAGCACATTTATGTCGCATTATGTCAATTTCATAAGTATGTTCCATGGCAATATGAGAATATGGAGGAATATTGTCAAATGTCTTTAATAAACAAGGAAACGTACTGTGTTTGCCTATTTATATGAGTAAAAACAGAATTTTTCAATAAAAGAAATAAATGCAAAACGTATTTCAAACAGAGAGCAACATTGTTTGTAGTCTTCAGTCGTCCTCACTCGGTACCACTTAATAACGAAAACTACTTACAATACAAGCGAATACCTGCGTACATAATATAATATAATATCCGTTATGTGTTTTATAAAATATGTTTTTTACATTTTTACAGCAATTGTAAGTAATAAAGTCGAGTGTTGTGCATGCAGTTTGGTAGGAAGAGGAGTCGGAGAAAAATGTTGTTTCATTATGTACCTATACCGGACACCGGTATATTGTGTAATGCGTATACATGAAGGAACAATTTATTATGTGTAGAGGAACTACACTTGAGTGTGGTGGACAAGGCCGCCCACGGGTATGCCCCACTTACTTTCGAAGCATCTACAATCCGAAAAATTGAAATCGTGTCTTTTTTACCCAAACATAACGCATTCAAAATTAATATTATACTTACCGACAGTCATCAAGTTTTTAATTTTTTTCTTAAAATATCTATAGCATATTTTTCATTGGGTCATAAAGCTTTATAACGTATTACATGGTCTCAAGGTTCCTGATAAGTTTTTGTGATAGCGTTTCAAAAATATTAAAAATACATAAAGGCACGATTTTTTTTGCAAATATTTAAAGTTGAAATTTTGACAAAATTCATTAAAGTGCCTGAAACTTTTAATGTATATTATTATTTATTATGTTATGTACACACAATGACATTTTCAAATGCAATATTTTCGTCCAAAATTAATTTTATTTAGAAAAAAAACCTTTAATAAGAATTATATCATGACATGCACTTAGTAATAAAGGCTCAGAGTTTTTTTGTATACAATTATAATTTAATTTAATTACGAAGTACTTACAGAAAAACAGCGGACCACTGACCAATACATAGTATAGTCATATGCATAGTCTAAAAATCTAAGATCGAGCTTTTTCTGTATAAGACGGTTTGGGGTGCATCTAGTTTTTGGTATAGACTGTAATAGCGTAACAAATACGTTAGATTATAATTCAATCCTAAATCGTTGTGTACGGAAACGGAAAAACTGTTATAAAATAATCAGAAATACTACAGATTTTGATCTCCTTGCATATTCGATACTTTTTGATTACAGAATAAGAACAACTTAATACATGAGAACCTATATATCGGTTATCGGTATAATATGTTAAGTCTAAATACCGAAAATTAAAAATGTTTTCAATCATAAACCGTAGAAAACTAAACAAATCCAAAAATGTCAATGTTTATAAGAAAATTAAATTTTGTAAATAATATTAAACATGTTTAATGACAGAATGTTTCGAGATTCTATAATGTACATTTTGGATATTTTAAAGTTTCATGCAAATGATGAAGAACAAATGACGTGTTCCCCCTACCGTTTCAAAAACCTACAAACCATCAATACAAAAAACCTACAGTACCTACTAATAGCTAATGGCCACAGTTGCCGGGCTCAGGATCAAAAAAAAAAAAAAAAAAATGATGAGGAGCCTTGCAGTAAAATAAATGTCCAAGATTTTTTACCGAGAAACAAACATTTTATCAATATAAACCATTGCTTGTAAACGTCAAAATTACGTTATGGACTTGTACATTACAAAATGCAATTTATTAAAATAATTTAAAACGTATCTACCTAATTAAAACCAAATCTTAACAGTGTAATATATTTTCTGTCCTACAAAGCAAAAATAAAATTTATTTGTCATTGCAATTTATTTATATTAAGGATTTAGCAAGCATTCCAATAATTACCTGTTAGATATTTTTAATAATATTTTATTTATAATAACTTATTGTTACACTCTAACCCCATGCCTCCAAGCATTTTATGACTTCTGATTTTTTCATGTTGATTTTTGTGATTGTCATTCTATCATCAGCTATAGTGCTGAAACTCATTTGTATAGCATAATAATTTATAAGTGGGTACGTTAGAAAGCAAAAGTTACGTAACTTTTTCATTTCAAATATTGATATAAAACAAAGTTATATGCCGTTTTAATTATTTATAACGTTAATCGTGAAAGTTCCAAAACGTTTTAATTTTAATATTTCGATTAAATCGTAAGTAGACAACTGCAAACGTCCGTAAATAACCTAATATATAATAGCTAAAATATTTTGAAATTATATTATGTCTATAGAAAATTATAAGTATTTGGAAAAAATTTTAAGTCCCTACTGTTCTGAATAAGAAAATTAATATACAATTTAGTGTAAAACGTTTCTTTATAACATTTGTGGAGTAAAATACATTTTCGTTTTCTCGTGATTTTTTTTTTGGTTAGTTTTCTCCAGATGTAAAAAAAAAATATTTGATGTTTTCTAATTTTGACCCACCACTAACAAAAAATAAATACTTATTCGATTGAATCTAAAATACGTAGGTACAATACATTGTACAAAGTTGAGTTTTAATAATAATACCTGTAATAAGTTAACAAAGTGTACATTAGTTTTTATTAGTCTTGGTATTATTTTGAAATCCGAAGAATAAATCCCTCAAAAGTAACCCCGCGGGACACCCACAGATTCGCTGGTCGTTGCTTCCAGGATAAATTTCACTGCGGACGCAATATTTTTAATTTCCAGCGAGCTATGCACGCGCTACAAACGCGGTTTCTCAGCGATGTTTTGGTTCCGCGCAGGATACTTCCGCCGGTTATTGTTCAGGCTCATCGGGTTCTTATATTCTGTTATTATATAATCGTCAATAGGCCTAAGAAATCAAGTGCTTTTATTATAGCGCATACCATCGGAACCGGTCAAACAAAAAAACCGTTTTGTATTTGTTATTGTTATTATAAGTCTCGTTCATTCTCTTATTCTACCCCGTGTGGTCCAGGCCGGTACATACCGAATGGTTGTGTGTCAAGATTAGCGTCAGTACACATAAATCAAAATCTATTCCGTAACCGAAATCCATCCGGAAATCAGAGTTAGGAATTCCGGAGAGTGTGAAGACATCCGATTGGAAAAAATACGGCTCATTGTACTATGTATAGGACCACTCGTGTGGCGATTATGTTAACAATTAAACGCTTTTGAATTACGCTCAACTAACCGGCGCCCAACAGTGGTATACACAGCGATTATAATATGTACCTAGGTAAATACAATACTACAATAGTAAATATTGTCGTAACCACCCTAAACATCCGGAGAAAAAAAAATTTGCGGAAGAAAAGACGACCTACTCGTGTTCGTGTGGTTAATGACAATAAAATATAATCCTCGGAACGGACGAAACAGTATATCCGATGAAAAATACAATACTTTTTCGGTGCCTATATTTAGGTCGTCGGGCTGGCTTTAAAGTCCATAGTTTTTTATTGTGATAGATAACCTATAAAAATGATACCCACGCTGACAAAAAAAAAAAACATTGGTATACCTGCTAATACAATAACTACAGTACCGAAACAAAAACCGGGGAAGTCGCTTTGCTGTATAGTAGATGTCGAGTGAACCTTTTCAATGAGTATATTGATCATGACTGTCTTGTAGGATGTGTCAAATTTTAATTCAATAGTAAATCGGGCCTGCCTATAGTATATTATTTTCTAAAGATATTTTTTTTAAAGGTTTATTTACACAATGCGTTCATTCGTTTTAGATTCTAAACGTGGTGAATTAATGTATTGATTTTACAATGTTGTATGTTTTTTCTGTCTGTCATCAACATTTGGGATAGAAAAAAATGCTCCGATCCTTGACATCTGCAACATCTTTTTTGATTGAAATTAAATCTAGTTGGCACTTTTGAGAGGTTAAAATCGAAAGTTTCTAGTATTTATTAAAAGCGTCTAGAAAACCAAAAAAAGTGAAAAAAATGGCAATTCTTATGATCAAATTTTTGAAAAAATTGATTTCATTTTTCTGATTCAATTCAAACACTGATAACCGTAAACACTTGAAATTTTTGCCAAATATTTATAATTGCATTTTCCACATACAATAACATTTTTTTTGAAAAAATATTTTTTCAATTATTATTATCTTTTTGAGCTGTAAATAGTTTTTCAAAATTTTTCAAAATTTTTCTAGATAAAAATTTTTTAATCAGTAAAACAGATTGACAATTTAATTCAAGGTTTTTCATACGTTTTTTTAATGAAAGTTCAAAAATATTAAAGATACATATCGAACGAAAAGAGGTACATTGACAATATCATCAAAATCTCATATTTTAGATTTTTTTTTTTATTTTTTTTTTGAACTATGTACTTATTAAATTTGATAATTTATACAAGTGTGCTAGGAATCTAGGATGACACAAAACGCCTCTCCTTAGAATCGTTTTTCATATGCAATGATTATTAATTTATTATAATTCAAATATAACACATCCATTACAACGACATGCACGACAACTTCTGCACAGCAGAGCGATAACCACTAATTTTATGTAATGTGCTATACAAGCTAAAAACACTGAAGTATTCATATTTATAATTATTTTAACAAAATTTAAATTTAGAACCCTTATCAAATTAAGATAGTGTTATTTATTTTTAATATTTTTGTATTGCAAAAAACTTCTAATCAATACTGTTTTATACTTTAAAGCTTCTTGACTGAGAATAAAAATGTTTATCAACATTTGTAAAAAGATAATTGAATTGAATTAAAAAATAATTTAAGTTATATAGTGAAATGTATGTTTCTATGATTAATATTTTTTGAATTGCAACAAAACAACAAAATCTTTTAGTATTTTTTTTTTCGTGTAGATATTTAATGTCGACAAAATTTGAAATTCAATCACTCGGAACACACGTATAACTCTAAACTTTCTTTTTAGTACCAGTAAAAAAATTTTACAAGTTATCTTATGTTACATTTTCAAGCGTTACAAGTACATTAAATTCAACATCTTATTAGTTTTTGACTATAATACAGAGTAACTTTTTTTTTTTTTTTTTTAACTTTATTTTAAAACATACAATCTGTAATTTAAATTTACAATAAGCATGTATGCGGATATACATTAACTAATTTGACATGCGACGCGTGAAAAAAGAAGCCACCCAATAGCAACACTTTATTCAGAGTAACTTAAGTACTATATATTTTCGTAATTTTTATCAATTTGAGGACATCAAACGCTTATATAAAAAAAATATGTCTATAATATATATTACATTCATTTGTTTATCAATTGCTTTAAGAAAAACGTATGAAGAATCTATTGAGTGAAAACCAATTGTTATTTTTAAGAAAACTTGAGGGTAAGTTCAAAATCTTTTTTTGTGAATGCCTGAAGCTAGAATTTTTAGACATTGGATTACAAGAACCCATAAATTAGTGATTTCAGATAGAACATTTTTTTATTTTGTTGTAAATCAAAAACAAATAATCATAAATACTTGTGCAAGACATTTTCACCAATATTGTTTATTTTAACATTTTCTATGCATGATACAGTTTTCAAAATATTTTGACTGTTTTTTAGTAATTTATAAATATTTTCATTTAAAATATTTGTAACATTTACCTATGTATAATAAATAAATGTTTTCACTGGGTGAAAAATCTTTATAGTGTAATACAAGGCCCCTCATACGTATTTTAAAGCGAGTTTAAAAAGATTAAAGATACATATAAGCACGTTTTTTTTTTGTATGAGCATTAAGTTCAAATGTTGACAATATTGATCAAAATCCCAAAAATCTGCAGTGTACTTAATTTCTTATAGTAAAACTAATGACTTTATAATATTTAATTATAATTATGTTATCATAAAATATACTAATTAATACAGGCCGACGGAAAAGAATCGCTTCAGAAAATTTCAAAAAATAATTTTGTACAAAATCAATTATAATACAACAATATTGTCTCGATATTATAGTATGCTGAACGGAGAATTACATGCGATATTGTATCGAAGAAAATTCCAATGATCTCGCATTTTCTCGCGGTACAATAATTTTAAATAATGTTTCAATTACCAATTACTATATTATAATAATCGAACCGAAACTGAAAATTGAAGGAACGTTTATTTTACAACCAATCTGTGAGTATACCGGAAGCTACATAAGACATTCATTTTTTCAAATACTATTAACTTTTTTTTTTTAGTGAAATTTCAAGTATTATTGGTTTATTGTATTTATTTTTATCTACAAGAAAATAAATAAACTGTTCCATGTTGATTTCTGAAAATTAAAAATAAATATATAAATAGTTATTTTTCGAGTGAATGTACATCGAATGTCAAAAAAATTTGAACTTCAAACGTTCATAAAAAAATAATTTGACTTTTCGATAAACTTTATTTTGTTTAAAGTAGACGAATTTATGAGGAATTGTGTATTATATTTTTAAATTTTAGATATTAAGTTAAAATTTTTATGAATTTCTTCCTCAAAATAATTTGCACATTTTCGTGATTTCGACGAATTTTCTTCAAAATTCGAATTTCAAACATTCATAAAAAAATATTTTGAATTAAACTGAATGAATCTTGCCATTTAGTAACAGGTTGTCTCAAGAATACTATACTTGTGGACTCCACTTGAGTGAACAATTTTTTATCGATAGTAATTATGTAAAAACCAATAAAAATCAAAGATGTTCTATCTCTATAAAAAGCTCGAAAAGAGTAAAAAATATATTTTTAAAAACGTTGTATAGAAAATGCTTTTATAAATTATGGTGATAATTTTAAGTATCTATTTACGGTTATTCGTTTTTGAATTACATAAAATAACAAAGTCGATTTTGTATATAAATTCCAGTTTTTATTGTTTTTTATTGTTTTCATTTTTGATGCTTTTGAAAATTACTGTGAATTCCTCTCGTGTGCACCAACTAGATTAACTTTTCCTCCAGAAAAGTTTCTAGGTTGGAAATTGAAGCATTATTTCGACTTATTTTTCAAGTAGGTACACACAGAAAAAAAAATACTCACATTATTGTGAAATCAATACATTCATCTCTCAGAATCTTAAATATTATTTTTTTTAGAAAAATGTTGTCTTATAACTACTTAAAATAGTGTAAATTAAATATTTTCCAAAACTTTAGTGTTTTCTGAAACAACAAGTATCTTTCGTTAAATGGACCACTCCGTATACTCACATACTATACTTACTATTATTCAAAATTTTAGACGATGATAATAATAATACAGTGTTATTGTGTCTGGTTCACGCAGATTATCGATTGCACGAATTGCATCGACATAACATCGAGACGCTGACTCCGGTGAATTTCAACACGTTTTTTTCAAAAATAGATTTAACCGCCTCGGTACGATCATTCATCAATATGCATAGTTTGTTCTAATCGTATAATATTGTGTGATTCATTTACATGAATCCAAAATTCACTCGATAAGCAGAAAAAATTGCTTGAATTGCGTTTTAGTCAAGCTCATTTAATTGCAGCTGACATCGACATGGAAACATTTTTATAAAACCACCGCTACAGAAACGAACCAACATTTCTGACAGACTCATAGGCGCCCGTAGATATTTGAGATTTTTTAGTAGTACCTACTTGACCATCTTTTTAAGTTTTATAGTATATGTCGCATTGTCACCCTCAAATTAGTACTAAATTATCAAACGAAATAACTCATTTTTGCCACTAAATAAAAGCAGAATAGGTATGATATTAAATTTTTAAAATTTATTCATCATTCTTCGTGGTTTTTTTAAAAAAAGATTTAAAATAAAAAGCACTTTATTTTTAACAATGTCAATAATGTCTTCAATATTTTTCACTTAAATCAGAAAGCCTCTAATTATTACTTATTTCTATGCTGCCCACCACCGTTAAAAGTTCGGATATCTCTCCAGCACAGTCGATCACTGCAGTGGCTACAGAAACTCTTATATAATATTGAATATAATTATATATAATTCATGAAGTTTCAAAAGTGTGTGCTTCAATTCTGAAAGCCTGAAAATCTAAGAAATTATATACAATATTATGTACAATTAAATATTTTTATCAGATCAATATCTTAATTGACGTTTAGTTTATTTATACAATTCGTGACATTAAATAATTGTGAATTGAATCTGATAAACGTTGGTATTATTGGTAACTCATTTATAAAATATATTTTATTTTGCATATCATCAGATAAATTTGAGACTATAATGATTAAATTTATTTTAGTGTATGATGGCTATATAGATTAGTGAGTATCTACTGCAATTTATGCAACGATTAAGCAAAACGTCAATATTTCTATTAAAGTTTAATTAATTTATATATATATTCAGATGCTTGGCATCTGATGTAAGTACGTTGGTATTATTAAGAGCTCACTTATAAGATTTTTTTTTTAATATTCAGTTTTTCATACCGGACAATTAATGTAATGAGTAAATTTCTTATAGTGTATCATGGCTATGTCACACACCTTGCTCAAAACTGTGACAACTCAAAAAAACCTTTTTTTCAGGAATGCCAAAAAAAATTTTTCCTGTAGCTTATAATTGAATTTAAATAAACAATTTTTTCATGACCAAGCAATGCATATTAAAGCCAGTTTGATAATTAAAACATTCAAAAAAATTGGCTTAATTTATTGGAAATTAATTTTTTTGGGTCTCAAAAGTTTTGTGCATGACACATTTTAGTTATTTTCATTTCATTATTTCAACTTGAAACTATTTTGTTGATATTTTTTGACTTGATTCTATTTTATCCGTTCAAAATGTGAAACTGTCGATTATCAAAAGACGGAATCATAAAACAATAGATAAATCCAGTTTTTATTTTGTATAAAATCTTCTTGAACAAAACATATGCTTAATTTTTTTAGAAAACTTCAACAAATATACTTAAACTTTTATCTTGCACCCAGTCTATGCAATTTCAGAAACAGTCTTACACTCTTTTCTTAAAATAAAATTATACACAATATAAAAACGAAACTTCTTGTAACAACATTTTTTAAATAAACTAACTATTATCAAAGGCGTTAAACAATACCAAACACTCTTACATCTTATTTTCAAACAAACAAAATAAAATATAAAAAACAACTTACACTTATATTATCAAAAACATTTTTAAAATAAAAAAAATTTAATAATCATAAATGTAATTTAACAATACTAGCTCAACAGTCTTTTAATTCACTTTTAACTCAGGATAAAATACATAAACAAAACTCCTATCAAAAACAATAGTTAAATATTTTCCTTTAAAAGCACTTACCAAGTTTTAAAATTGAAAAAAATACTATAGTTTTAAATGTTTATCTATATTGTAATTGTTAATAGTCAAGTTAAAAAAAAATATTTCTTCATTCTTGATACATTACAAAATAATATGGTTATACGATTGGCGATTACGTATAGGTTTTGCAGTCTCCAGTTAATGTTATCAATACAATACGCCCTGAATTCCTGACTATTAATAATGCATTTCTTCTTCTTGTTTTGTGGTCTTATTACGCTGTTTTGTTTTACGATATACTGTTCTTAAACCTTGGATAGTACTAGTGTGCTACAATAAACTTCCTATACCTTGTGGATAAGGGAGTTCTCCGGACACCATGTTCGCTAAAACCGTCGAAACTGGCTCCTGGGTATTTCCCCCCTGAAGATAATAATGAGTATCTAACAAATGTAATGAATATGATTATTAAAACCGAAATAAATGCCATGTATTACGATTATAATTAATAAGTTCAACGATGTTGTAATATGAAAAAATACGAGCGAAAATATACGAATAATTCATAACGAAGTGAAAATCGGTACCACGCGAAGAAATATATTTTACTCGCCAATGTGCATGTCAACAAATCGATTATGTTTATGTTTTCGAGCAAAAGAGCGATGGAAAAATAAAACTCTTCACCCGCCTTAACGGCATAACACAATATACGCATGTACGGTATTTATAATGAACATCATAAAATATACAAATAATATTATATTATAATATGTTAATACGACTACCTCTATAGGCAAATCCGAGGCCTTGAATTTATATTGTATTCGCCCGACGTCTAGACACTATCTAGACTGTAGTATTGTAATACGTTGTTATATAATGTGAAATTAACCAAAGCAAAAACAAAATTACGTTACATATTATTATATTATTCGAAACGGCCGACACGCGTGCGGCATTTGCCGCGCAAAGACTCGTTTCCTTGTTTTCCTGTATAGGTATATACCTATATAGGTGCAGTGCGACACGCGCGAGACGTGGTCAGCTAAAGTACAATAACGATATATACATATATATATATATATATATATGGATTTTTTTATGTATATACATAAACATAATTTTAAATCTTTACACTGCAGCAACTGCACACACAGCTCGTTAACGACTTGTTGCAGTCGACCTCGACCCGGTCCGCCTTTCACAACTGCGCGGATCCGTTGGTTTTTCGTGCGTCGTCGATTATCGTCTTTATACATTATTATATAGGTATTAAAATAATATAATTTTAGTACCCTTCGGCCCGGCGAGAGGCTATACGACATTAAGGCACACGACATATGCCTATAAATCTTTACAATAATAATTAATTTATCGCCGACTTATCACCCATTTTTAATTTTGGAATGAATAAAATTTAACTGCGTTCACTGGACAATATTGTGTGTATCCGACCATTAGTTAACACGGTTAGTTTGGTCTTGGAGGGGAAGGAGTCCATCCATAATATCAAAAAATAATTATTAAAATTCATGACGAAGACGCACTTTTCAAGCTCTTTATGTCAAAACGTTCGTTTTATATGTTTGTTGTTTTCAAATAAAATGTGGAGCCTGACGTTCCTGCATGCGGTTTTATGCTGTCTGAATCATATTATCGTCTTTTCTAATTGGTATATTATCCGAGTCGCTAGACCAAAAGTTATATAAAAACTGATTTCTTCTACAATCGACACGGTATAAGAGCGTTCTATAAAATACTCGAGTGATGTACCTCCTAAAGATCCAGTAATTATCCATTTTGGCTTTTTTCGGAAATTTTAGTAAAACTCCTTGATTCATAGAACGAAACGGAATATTAACAGACTTCTAATCGATCTCGATTTTGATTTTTGTGGAGTCTATATGTGAATAATATACTTTTTATATTGCGTGTATAAAACATAATCGTTTGACGTCATGTATGTTTTTGTATTGCTATAACATAGCCTACAGCGTAGTGCGGTACCTTCTTCCCCCCTTTTTTATTGTTAAGATTTTTAAGTCCCTGTCAGAAAAAGGAACTTTCTATGATGTTGAATCATAAACTATATATATCAATATTGTAAAATGTATTAATTTTTAACTAGTTTAATGACTTTTGCATTTTTGTAATTTTGACGAATTTTGTTAAATTTGAACTAATTCAAGTTTATATTGAAAACTGGCTTTGCGTAAAATGTCTTGAATTATGAACTTAAAATAATTTTGATGTTTCCGTATTTTAACGAATTTTGTAAAAAAAATAACTTAAAAGCGTATTCAAAAAAATAAAATAAAATTGTGATTCTATGTTTGATTTTTTTTCATTTTGATGGGAGCCTCATATTAAATAATTACCAATTGTATTTTGTTTTTCCGCCTTTAGTTTTAAAAGTACTGAGGATTATATTTTAGTTTTTAATTTATTTACGTAAAATATTTCCGTATTATTCTGTATAGATCGGATATTTTTCCTGTCTTAACGAATCAAAAATAATTGTTTGCGTTCTTCGTCAATGTTAAATGATGAATTTCATTGGAAATGATATTCATTGAAAATGCTTTAACCAATCTATTAAATTACAATGAATGTGGTATAAAAAATACAAAAGCAACTAATGAATACGGACGTAATAATAAGAAAATAATGTTTTTGGTCAAATATAAATTATTTAGAAATACACTAAAATAATAATTATTAATTATATTCTAAATTCGTTGTATAACGTAATAGGTAGCTTAAGATTGTGACTTGTCATAGTTAGTTTAAAATTCATAACTGATCTCTACCGTTGCCATTTGTCATAAATTTAAGACCATTTTCGGAATTGATTGATAGGTTAGGTTAAAATATACATTTTATCAACAAAATAGCTATTTGACGTGATTGATTTTTATGGGATTTGTAGTAGTATGGTATGGCAATGAAATTATAACATACATTGACCAAAATGTAGACAATTTACGAACACTGTAGTACATCATATAGCTTCAGAACTATACGTACATGCACAATGCAAGCAACAGGTGCTGTTAAAGACCACCTTTTGGAGGCCCACTGGTGTGATTCAAAGTATTTCAAACCCATCATATACCTTAATAGAATAATGGGACTCGACATGCTAATTCAGAATAAATTATAATGTACTAATGTACAATAATTTTGAACCAAGGAACAGTGTAAATCACGATGGTAAATTATATGTTATAAACAAAAATGTTGAGATGACCAATGGCTGAATCAGCTGCTTCGAAGTATTATATATAATATAATATTATGTATATTAAAAAACTAAAAAATGTTTTTTAAACTTTTAGACTTAATTGATATTTATTGATATTAACTTCAAAAATAACGAGTTACTTTCAATCCAATCCAAATTACGTTAATTTGTAAAGAATTAACTATAAATATATTACAATTATTACATAATATAATGATAAAAAATTGAAAATTAAATTCTTAAACTTAACCCAGAAATTTTCAATTTAAATAACATAATTTTTATGCAATAAGGGTATTTATTTAAAATTATTGGCTATTTATGTATTTAAAAATATGCATCTAGTTTAGGCCATAAATTTAATTGTGGGTATTATAACGCTTAGCTTAATTAAGTTAAAAAAAAATAACTTTTAACTTTTTTTCAAGTTTGTTCTCTCAATTCTTGATTTGTTGACATATTATTATTTCATCATATTATGATTATATGCGTTCCATTACAAAAATATTATTTATTAAATCTATTAATAATTACTTTAGTTGTATGATGATTGGATTTGTACTTTTTTCAAATCCAGCAATATTCAGAGACATATATTATGTAATTCTGGACTGCTTTTTAACGAGCAAATACCTCCCGGAGATGGTTGATTGGTCTAAGACCTTGTCTAAGAGCTGATAATGTTCTGGTGATTCATTTAAAAATATAAATTAAAACAACAATTTTTGAAGACGTTCGGAAATACTCGCTGTTGTGCAGCTTCCTCTCGCCCCTCGAGCAAATCCCGGCCGAGCACCTGTTAGTTATCTAATTACATATCTGTGTAAGATGTACCAGGTATATTATACCTATATAATGCATATACATGTATATAATATAAATGTTTGTTACACTAGAATATTAAACTATTCGAGGGGGATTTTTGGCCACATTTAATTTTTTTTTTTCTTAAGACTCATATATGTCGAGGTACGCCCTCGACAAAACTCGCACTCGTGTACATTCTATGATTTACTCACTAACAACAACGCGTACGTACCTACAATACTATTAGGTATATAGCATATTACCTTGGTATCCTTGGTATCCTTTGTATCCTTGGTATCGAAACATCAAGTTACCGAGTTGATTCAAATTCCAAAATATACATATACAATTTAAAATTAAAATAATGCTTATTTTTCGGGATAATTTTTTTATTCATCATATTTATTAACTTCTTGTTTACAATATTCATACATTATTTTCTATTTAAGTAGAAAATCCGTCATTTTAGATTCGGAGCGGAACGATGATAAGTAGTAGAAATAATGATTTGATTTTCTACTTCAGTAACTTTTCTAATAGGAAAGTGGATATAGTTGTTGAGTTCAAAAGGTCCAAATTTCGCTCTGTCAAAAAATTAAAAAAATTTAACACTGGATTCTTCATAAGTTTTCCTACCTTAAACAAAACAAAAAAAGTTAACTGGAAAGTAAAATTGATTTAATTCCAATTTAAAAACGAATAACCGCAGATATTTGTGAATTTCATCGAATGTTTATATTAAAGTTTTCTATACATTATAATACACAATTTTCAAATTATTTGTAGCATTTTTTCTATTAAATATCATTAGAATTTTTATATTTATGTCTAGGATTTAAAAAATTAAATCATGGTTTCTTATAAATTTTTATAATTTTAATTGGAAAATATAAAAAGATACATAGGTGTAATTTTTTTTTTAAATCATTGAATGTTAAAATGTAGACAAAATGTACAAAATGTTCAATTTTTAAAGTCTAACTGTTAATAGTTTTTTTATAAGTAGTTTTTAAATTGTGAGACCACAACAATAATGTATTTGAAAAGTAAAATAAGTACCAAGTTTATAATTAAAAACATGAAAAACTGATTCAATATAAGATTACAAACAAATATATGGGCGTTTTCGATTTAATTTTGGTAAAAAAGTAGCAAGTGCACAACTATCTATCAAATACCAATCAAACCATAAATTATATATTTTATGTCACATATTATACAATTACTTATATATACTACATTATTGCTAACTCACATTTATGAAAAATATTTTCATTTTTTATTTTAAATATACAATCTATGCCCTAGGCATAATAAGAATGTGTGATATATAAGCCAATTGACATGAATGGGGTGTGGGAAGAAACCATATTGTAATCACACTTCCTTAAAATAAAATATATAAAATACAAAATATAATATAATATAATATTATGCTAAATTAAATATTGCTAATAAGTTTTTTATAAATGCAAATTTAAGGACTAAATATCTATATAGAAACCAAGGTAAATGATAAATTAGTTGTGTAATGCGTGGGGGGAAATACCGGTCAGTGGGTATAGATAATGCCGGTCACCGATGTTCCTAGAAAAATATCATATTTCGTGATACACAAACACTTTGGCTTGATAAATAATGTTGTCCTAGTATAAAATATAATATGACTATTGACTATAGTCTATAAGTGATTATTTTCATTACAAAAACGAGATATTATTATGTTTTACATATTATATATAGCTATAAAAAAATATAAACTTTCGACATGATTTTTATGATACTTTTACTTAACCGAAATGTAATATTAACCAAAATTACCTACGCACATTTTCCTACTCAAGTATTACAATAATAGCTGTAAAACATAAGTATGCAAGAGCCGAGAGAAGTAGAATACCAATTAAAATGCATGGAGTGATAGCGCCATAGCGATCATTTGAGGTCCTTTTTTTTAAATTGAAATGTCTTGTTCTTACGAACTTGGAACTTAATCAAAATGTTGTGCTTCCAGTCATCGATAGAATTATATTATAGTATGCAGTCAAATTACTATTTTCAAAGATGTTAAGTTACGTACACATTTTCTCTATTGTTGTTTAACTATACATACAGCTTACAAATTACAGTTAAGGTAAACTTGTTGAATAATGTATTTGTCAAAACTATGGTCACAGATTAACAAAAATATATTCAAATTCGAAAAGGCAACTCATAACATATTTAAAAAAAGTTAATGTATCTTCAATGTTTTTAAATATCTGTAAAAACAACTTATGAGAAACATTACTGTATAAGTAAGTTCTATATACATTTCAGTCCTAATTTTATATTTAATTTTTCCGATTAGTTTAAAAAGGATTTGGAATTGTTAGTTTTGACTTCCTAAAAGTACTAACTATAGATTAATTTATCTATAGGTACTATAGAAAATACATTGAAGTTAAAAATCAAAACATTTTTTCTACTAAAAACCAGATGTAGGTATACACATACATAAAAAAAACACTTCATTGTAAAATCAATAATACACATTCGCCGCCTCTCCTTTCGTAGAATCTAAAAGTACATATTATATTATGTTATAGGTGCATTTTAAACGTTTTAATTAATAGTGTTAATATTCAAATGAGTTTGTGCGTTATATTTAGATACGCCGTCGTTGTCCTTGAAATAATTTCGACGGGATGACTGTGCAAGGTGTGTGAATGACTATTGTAATAATATTATATTGTGATCCATACCATAATTACTCTCCGCGAATCTTCTGTAATTACACGCATATAGGTACCGTATGTCCATAAAAACACGATACACCGAAAAAGTGAAGTTATCATACTAATAATACAAGCATTGAACAATTGTAAGTCTTGAAAATTTATAATCCAATAGTTTCAAGTGTCTCGTGTGCCTCAAACGGAATTCAAAAATATATTATGTATTGGATACCGAGTATTATATACTAATAAAAAACTGAATTTTAGTGTGTATCCTGTATTTGTGGACAAACCGTATATTGCAAGTGCGACGAGATGTTGCTGACTGTACACAAAGAAAGGATAAGACATTTTTATTTTAATCTCCTAAAAATACCAACTAGATTTACTTTCTTATACCAGAAAAGATATTGAAATCGGAAAGGTTCAAATCAAAGCATTTTTTTACCATTTAATTCATCTACCTACCTACATATGAAAACAGCACATCTTAAAAATGAATACCTCTACAAGGATCGCTCCTTTTGCAGAATCTAAAATGATAACATGTAACCGTTTTTTATTATATATTGTATTCAAAACGTTTTAATTATAAACTTAAATTATTTGAAATCATTTTGCTTGTGCGTTGTGCTTATAGGTACACCGCTGTTATCCTCGAAATAATTTCGACGGGATGACTGCAAGTGGTGTGAATAACTATATTATAATAATATCATAAATAATCTAAAGTGATCTATATCATTATTAATATACTCTCCGCGGGTCTTCCCTGATTATATGCATATATTATATTATATTATATTATATAATATTACATTACAGTGCGACGAGATGTTGCAGATGGTCAAAGAAGGTTTTCAGTCTCAATCACACACTATGTGTATTATCATTATTGTTATTTTTATTGTATATACATGTACAGGCGTATATAAGTGTATAGTATAATATGTATATAATTAATACGAATTCCACAATTTTATCGGAAAATACCGCGTGTCGCGTCTTGGAATGTCCGCGTCTGTCGTCTATTATATATTATATTTCTTTGTGTGTGTGTGTGTGTGGTTTGTTCCTTACACACGTACACATAAATATACGCAGCTTGTATAGCAGTAATATTAACAACGTCTTTGGGCGTTGGTAACAGACACCATTACTTATATACGCACAGACCCAGTATAAGACTATAATACGGAATAACATATATATTATACATACATGTGGACACATTCGCTATTTTATATTATAATATATAGTTAAACATGTTAATATTATATTATATATAATTTTATAATAATAACGTTTTTTTTTACATTTAAGTATAGGGTACACGCGTGTATTATTCGTGAAAAAAATTGTCAATAACAAACCACTTGAATTAAATTTTCATTCGCTGATTAAAAAGTATATAACTATTGAAACATCAGGCTTCAAATGTAAACCTGTAGGTTGTTTGACCATTACAAAAATTTGATTTTTTTCTCCACACTTTATTGATATTTTAATACTTGACAACCTGTTTTAAAGTAAAAATAACAATAATAACATATCAATTTTTTATAATTATTTATTTGAATTTAAATAGCGATTATGCATTCAAATGTATTGCGAATAGGCTATTATAAATTAAAATATAGTGTTTGACGCTTGTGTATTAATTTTCTTTATTATACCTATTAATATATTGTATTACTTAATTGTTAACGTTTAAAACTTATAGGTATATAAAAATGTATTTTAAAAATAAAATGTGTATAATCCTAATATGTTATGATTATTTTTAGGTTTTGAATACATTATTCTCAACGTTATTTGGGGGATCACATTTTATATTATAAATAGGTCTCGAATCCTGCAGAACGTTACATAATATATATATATATATGATATATCATCAACTGCAATGATATATAACATGTACCGACGTACAGTGTGTAGAAATGACGTCTCGCGCGTACATTGTAGCCAAATTGGTAATTTAGTGCGACTGTATTAATTGTATATACGCTTATATGAGCTATGTCGACTAGGACGAGCCTGGCTAGAAGAGGATGGTGACGGCGGTGGTCCGTTCGCGCTAGAGAAGAGGCGATTCCGCTGCGGCAGTGGCTGTCATTACCGGAGATATAACGGTAAACCTACGGCGGCGGCAGCAGCGACGAATCCGTCGGTCGACGGTGGATGGGTGGGCGAGCGGGCGAGTAGGTAGGTAGGTTAGATATATAGGTAGGTAGGTAGGTTAGGCAGGTAGGTAGGTGGTTGGTAGTGAGTACGTGCGCGCGGCGTTCGGCGTTGTGTCCGGGCGTTGAACTCTCCCGCCGCCGAAGACAAGAGTCAACACTCCGGCGTACAACCGATCTCCTCCAAGTGCCTCCCATGTATATCAATATATCTATACGTACGAACGCTCACCTTGCACACGCTCGTCTCGTCATCATTATGTTATAATAATAATAAAAATAATAATCATTTTATAAAAAAATATCACAATATTAGATAGGTACGTGATATTATACTACCTAGTATGTATGTATTATAATATATCTACCAACATTTAGAATAATCGTACATCAAGCTGCTCGCGGCCACGATGAAATGTCAAGCCAACGGGCCGTAGCTGACTACTATTGCCGATACGCACAGCTCAAACTGCAGTCTCCCAGAATGTATTGTGATTTACCTGAAATATTTCTAGGGGCACATCCTTTGTAGGACATAGCTAAAAATTAAGTTTGGCCCAGACAGTAGGTTTATATACGGATTGTCCAGGCTGTCCATATTAAGTCTCAGAACTTTAGGAATTTGAATATTTTTGCCTGGAAAATGCATAATATATTGAAATTCTGGTGATTTATAAATGTGTTTCATAATACCTACTCAAATTTCAAGTAAATACTATAGTTTGTAAAGAATAATTTTGAAAATTTCATTATTTTTTTTGCACAAATTCACATCATGCCTTAAGTTTAAGAATATATAGTTGCATATTTTATTCATTTAACTAGAAAAACAAATGAATGGTTTAATTTTAAAAAATGTATACAACTGCAAAAATATTATATTTGATTATTTTGTACTGTGAAGGTGATTTATTACAAGTAATTTGGTTTATTTTAAATTTGCAACGGAACCGTCATCCGTGTACATTACATAATAGTTGCAATTCAATATTATAATATTACAATTTATTTATAAACATACTGAATGTCTGAATAATAGAGGGAGTTGCACTAATGTGCAGCACCATATCTACTTGTTGAAAGTATTTTTGAAGTATACTTTAAAGTTTAAATAGATATTCAAATACAAATATATATCATACTTTAAAAAAAATGTGTTACTCAAATGTCTACACTGCAGCTCTTCAGGAATTCCCTTAGATAAATATAAATTTTTTTTTGTGTGTTGAAATATATTTGTACAGTAGTTGAATATGTTTTAAGTCGAGTGGAGACAAATTTATCATACCAAACTCCATGAAAATTATCATGAAATAGCCTACCTACTTAAGTTTTTTTTGTTGACATATTTTTGTATTTTTCCGCACTTAAAGTCACAAAATAAATGTTTTAAGCTATTTCAAAGGCGAAACAAAATGTTTAACCACGACAGTGTTGAGTTTAATTGTCATCTGAATAAGACACAGATATTTGTGTATAAAATTATCTAGATAAGTAAAGACAAATGCATTTTACATTTTTAATTTTTACAAAATACCAAAATGTATAAGTTAGACGTTTTGTGCTTGTACAATACAAATTTTTCAGATTATTTTGTTTAAGTTCGAGTGGTACACGTTTAAACGTTCAGGTCTTTAAATTCAAAATAACCAAACTAAGTATTTTATAGAATTTAAAATCCTCGAAATCAAAAATCTGCATAAATCTTACAAAATTACAAATTGTTAAGTCTATCGGCATTAGCATAAGTCATCGTTACTTAGTAGTAAAATAAGTATTTGGTATAAATTTCAAGATTTTTAAGAATCGTTTATTTCAGAATTTATTATACAATGAAATAACAAAACACGAATTGGACGAATTCGTAATTTTACTATTTTTATTTAAAGTTTTGGTTGTTTTTTCTTAGTCTAATGAGTCCTACATTTTTAAAACCCTCAAAACTACCAACCAAATATAATATACAAGTTGCCAGTACAGAGATGGCTATAGATAAATGTAATTGCTGTATATGTACCAAATCGAATAAAGTGTTCTGATAGAAAAATTTAAATAAAAATAATGAACATTATTCATGAGAAATGGATATTTTGCTGAAGGTGATTTAAATTAAATTTATCTAGATAAGTCTCAACACTTTTAACTACGCATTAACACTCAGTACGAATTAAAAATATAATATAATAATACCATCTTATAAATAACCACGCCATCTGCTCGTTGACGTGTACATTATTATTATTATAAAGTCGTGTGGTCGTTGTGATTTTTATAAAATCGAATAATATTACTTATATTATGACAATTCATCAGTGGCGTTCGCAGATATTTTTAATGGGAGGGGGTCTTATCAAAAAATTATAATTTATATAAGTAAATTGTTTATATATCACAACATTTTTCAAATTGTTTTAATCTTATAATATACCTATGCGTATAGGGGAAAGGGGTAACCCCCCCCCCGTATATATGCCACTGGTACCTTACATAATGTACTACTATTATAGTGCGATGCTCTCCGATTCGTCATCGATGTTTCGAAGCATTTTTATTCCATTAAGGCGCATTAACCGATCGCCCATCACATTAAAACAATCGAACGCAGCCTGACTGAGTAATTATTATTGTGATATTAAATAAACATTTTAATACCTACGACATGACCCAAATAACCGGATTGTCTCTACGGCTGTTGCCTTGAGCAGTTGAGCTTTATAATTTAATATATTTTTACAATTTACATTTTTAATGCTATGAGATTCGTGGAAATATACAAAATTATAATACCGCAAATAACCTCTGGTGCTGTGTAAACCACACATAATATATGCAAATATAATATATTACTATAGTAATATTGTTGTCTATACCAGGGATTGCAAACCTTTTTCGAATCACGTGCCAACATTTTTCAATTAATGTTTGATAAAAATGCACAATATTTCCATGACAGGTGCTTACAGACTATTTTTTCTCTGTGCGAATTTTGTTAGTCTTCAATACTTAAATGAAACGCAAGCAGCATATTGGCTTCATCCGACAATGTATTATTCTTCTGTTTTGATTTTAAACAATTCATTGTGAAAAATAAACTTTAACATAATACTATAATATGCACTATAACGCAAATATTGAATTAGTTAGAATTATTTTCATTGAATGTTTAACAATAAGAAATAAAAAAAAATGTGAACATTTGTCCAACTTTCCATCTTTTGGTCGCGTGCCATAGGTAGTGATTCGACAAGAGAATATTCTTAAAATAACATTTTCTTGCAGATTATTACAGGGCAGGTAATTTTATTTTTAGTGTCATAGTGATATGATTATGTTTGAAGGTTAGTACTATTGGTTTAGTATACTATTGGTACTTAATTATATATTTTTTATTTTGAATATAATTTTATAATTTTATAAAAAATACATTGCACAATTGAACAAGAAGTTATATTTTTATACTTTTATTTTTACCTAACCTAAGCTATTGAATTAAGTATTATTCTAGTGATGCATAATATAGTAGTACCGATAAGTATACCGTATACTATATAAAACATAAAATTATTTAAATAATGTTTATGATATGGATTTGAGGACTGTGGTAAGGTTTTGTTCTCTTTTTTATGGGATCAATCAGTGAATTATTGAAGAAAAAGAAAATTACCTAATATTCAGCTTAAAGAATATTCCTTTGAAAGATAATTATGGTAATTTTACATCACTAGCCATAAGTTCCTAGAAATCCATTTTTACACTGTGTTGATAGCAATTTAAAATTATAATTCTAAAAATTTTTAATATGTCATTGTGCTTATATCAAATAACATAGTCAACGTAAAGGCGAAAAGTTCCAAGACTCTTAACATTTTTTTTTAAGTACGTACAACAAAATAACCAAAATCGTAGGTTATTTTTTACCCAATTTTTCAAAATGTATACTTCAAATGCCTTTAAAAAATAATCGTGTCTGTGTATTGTCGATGTTTTTGATTTGCAGTAAGGACAATTTATGAGGAACTCATTAAATTTGAAGTCAAGTTTATAATATATTTTCGCCTATAAATTATTTTTTAAAAGGGGTTCAACCCAAACGTTTCCAGAAAACGAGTCGACGAGAATTTACAATGGTTAAAATATGTGACTCGTGGTTTTTTAGCATCCAAACATGGAGTCATTTTTCGTCTGGTCCAATCCGGTTCTTGTGGATTTTCAAAAAGAAATTATAAGTCACGTGATGAAAATCCTAATAAAAAATAAGCAATCTCAAATATACATTATACATTAGTCTTCGCTGTTTGCTGCATAACACAATAAACTATGCTTGTTGGTTGTTTGTTATTTGTGAATAACGATGGTATGTTAAAATAGTAATGACTTTATATCTAAACGATCGCATTGGTATAACAGTCTAATCGATATCAATACTATGCATTCGACAAACAATTTATTTATGATTTTAAATAAAACCAGGTTTCCAAATATTAACGAATATTAGGTAGGTATGTTGTTTTGAAATCCTGTTGTGCTTTAGTTTTTTGTCATTAATTCTAATTCGTGTTCAGTTTAAAGTATAATATGATTGCTAGCACTATTCTCTGCATTGCTAAGTATAATACATTTTACTATTGAAAACAAATTACCAACATTCTTAGATTATTAGACTTATATCATAATATACAGGTTGGTTTTAAGACATAAAGTTTCAAACTTAAAATTTTTTATTATTTTGGTAGTGGTTACCTAACCTAACATACCTAACCGTCCTAACCTCATTATGTAATTACATAATATTATATTTGGGTGCCTATTAAAAAATGATGTTCCGCTAATTGTGTTATTAATGCCAATGTAAACAAAATTTACCAGAAATAAAGTTTCGAGTCTGAGAACCAGTTGATGTTCACGACTGCCATTTTAGACATCGCAGGCGGAAACGTGTTATTGTACACGTGTCTCGTTAAAAAAGCAATTAAACATTTTGCAGAAAAAATAAGAAAAAACGTAATTGTACGCTATACTTAATAATTGAAGTTGCATTCGCTGCGGTGGAACAACTGGAATTTTAACCGATAGAATTTCCACGTAGATACGTCTATTCACATTCTGCGATTTAAACAAAAAATAATTTAACGAACGAAACATACAAGCATAATATAATTGCATATTTTGTTGTTTTGAACGGTCGTTCAAACATTTATTGTATTATTTTTGATTGAGGAAATTATATAAATTTTTCTTTATGGAATTTGTTATGTGAAGTAGATTCATTAGTAAATATTGTTTTATAGAAGCATAGTAAAATATAATAAACGCTTATTGACGTGAATTGAGATTGTGTAGAATCAAAGTGTTAAATAAATGTATTTGTTTATATTATTTAATGTATAATAAATATAATTAAAAGTACATACCTATTGTGTAGGTACATTTATTATAAATATATTAAAAATGTTATACGTATACTCGTATATATAGAAGCAAATAGGAGGGGCTTTGTTGGCTAAGCCACCCCCCAAAAAATGTCCTAAATTTTCATAATCTCATTCGATATTGTTAAAGTTGGGCTTCCGCTAAGGCTAACAACGCTGTTGAGTCTATGCATAAAATATAGGGGTTTGACAAAACCACTGCTTATTGGTGGATACCTATAATATTCTTTAATAAAAAAACATTTTAAGGCAATGCGACAATCGACAAATCGTTGCGATTCTAAGTGGGACTCTCACAAAACCATTTTCTATATAACATTTTTATATGATGCAAATTCGAATAACTGATCATTAATTATTATTATATTGTTTTGTCTTAATTATTGTTTTACTGAAGCATAATATAGATACCCAGCGTCTAATTACGTTTCTTTGGAATTAAAAAATGTTTTGATCAACTCATTTGTTTATATTTTGTAATGAGTGAAAAATAAAATAAAAGTGACATATATATGTATGTAATATATTAAACACATAGTGGTTTACCTCTTGGCAGTCAGCTTTTGGGCGGATGTGACTTCAAAAATAACTTTGAATTAAGACAATGACAATCATCAGATCACTGCAAATTTGAGAAAAACTCTGACAATCGACCAAGTTATGTCATACGTTCCATGAAATCAATAAAATTATTTTTTAACAACTAAAGTTTATTTATGAACCTATAATAGTTATACAAAACAGAAAATAACAATGTCAAAAAAATTGAGGTTAGTAAGTAGTTGACCAATGAAACATAATGTACAATGCATCTCACCCCATGGCAACTATATTCCTTCAGCTTTAAATGTATACTCATTGCATTTGCACCAGTAAATATATTTATATGAATCCGGATTGATGTTTTGAATCATATGGAACTTTAATTGTTATGTTCCGATAATACGGTTGTAGGTACTTTAGGCATAATGAACTATTAATATAATATTTTACAAAGATACTTCAAAGCAGTGCCGTAGCCGGGGCTTTTATTTTTTGGGGGGAGGGGTTGATAATGCGTCCACACTCAGATTTTTAGGTTTCAGTTCCTGTACGGCTATACAAATTTGTATTTGCAACAACTTTCGAATACAGAACACTGATAAATACGTAATTTTTTCAAAATTTCGATCAGACTACAACCTCACAGCAACCCCTGGCTACGCCACTTCCTCAAAGGTACAGATATTTTGTAATTCGTATGTACAGGGTGATTTACCAAGCATGCTAACCCCATTTTTTTTCAAGCATTTGTAATGTGATTTTTTGAATTTTAAATATATTTGAAGACCATATTTTCGAATACTTTAAATTGTTGTACCATTTAATGCGTTTCCTGTGCGTGATAATGCAGACTTGGGTTTTTCAAACGAAAACTACACATTTCACTTTAAAATATTTAGCAGATGATTTTTTTTCAAAATTATGATTTATCGTAAGATTTAATATTACCGAATCACCCTGTATACAACCGGACGTAGGCCGGTCTAGCTAATATCCTATTTTGTCGTAATTATTTATTTCGTACTACCAAAATGTCATTAAGGAACTCCTCGCGCGAATACGAATTAAAATCCAATTGCAGGACGTTTACCGCGACGACGACGACGACGACGACGACGACAGTAATAAATAATAATGATAATAACTTATATATACGCCGGACACGCCATTTTTCGCCATTCATCCGGCAAGTATATGTATTATACATAACGGAACAAAATAGTATATAATAATATAATAATTATATTATATACAATAATACTATAATAGTATAGTATGTATATATCAGTACGTCCGATGGTTCGTTTTCCTTGCCACAGATATATACCATTATTCAATAACACGCCATAATAAATACGCGTCCGATGTCGTTAACGAGTGTTTAAGTACGTATAGTAGGTATACAGATATAAGGTTGCACTTATTTTTGTCATATTGCACTCGGGGCAGAAAAAAAGGTAATGTTCGTAAATAATAATTGCACTCGTTCCAATCGTTGCACGAAGCCTATTTTTCAGTCGACGGTCGGAGAATTATTTGTATTTTTAATATACCTATATACCTGCGGATACCTAGCTAATTGTTTTCACCATATTTTACTGTAATAATATTACGCACTAGGTACAGTTTGAAAATAATAATACATTAAATAGTTTACAGACATCTTGATTGTCTACAAATGAAACATTTATATCAAAATCGAGACTTTTGTTTCCAAATTAATAAAAAGTTACAGTTCAAGTACTACGCATGGCTACGATATTTCAATAATAAAATACATAACACAAAAATATGAAATTATACGTTTATCTTTAAATCAGTTACGTCGTTGTGTAATCGTAATAATTGTAATTGCGTAATAGGTATAGGTACGCTAAATCGATTGACGCACACACACACACGTCATGTGGTTATTGTCAACTAAAATTAATATTAATTAGTTTAAGCCCCAAATGGAATTGATATCGGAACGAGTGCAATTTGAAAAATTCGGCGTTTCTAAAGGGGAGTCCAATGCTTTACCTTTTTCGAACACGAGTGCAATTCAAAAAAAACATTTTGCAGGTAAGGATAGTGTGCAGTTATTCGACAAACCCCTTGCCTACTTACCGTGTTGATAAGGGTATGCACCTAAGTATACCTTGTCAACCGCATAGAGTCACGTAAGAAGTCAATGAGCGAATGTGGACAAATTTGAAATCGCCCTAGAAGCGTGACGTGTACTTACCCCGTCAATAAAAAGGGGCGTGGCCCGCGACTGTACGGTAGGTTAGGCATCCACTTTTATATTATCATACGATGCTGGTTTATATGCTGAAATGATTTAAAACCAAAAAAAATAAAATGTTTACCGTTATAAACCAAGTGAAACCACCAAAGTGTTAATTGTTGGGAAATCTTGTTCGAAATGTTGACACATTTCCAAAATTGAAGCTTGAACAGTGGCGTTGATATTATTGAATGTAGAATTTATGTTTAAAAATTGTTTTTTACATAGAGAAATTAAAAATTTAATAATTTTTACAAAATTCTTATTCTTTATACCTTTAAATTTGACTTAATCCTTTTCACTTTATATGCTTCAATAGCTAAAACACAGTCACACAAATGTTTAAGTTAGGTACTTCTCATGTGATTATGGATGTCCATACAACGAATAAGGCTTAGGAGTTAGAACTCAAAATGTCGTATGTCCTTTTCTTTATAAAGTTAAAAATATTAATTGCTTTAACAGAACAATATAATATAATGCATATATACATATATTACAATACATGGGTAGGTTCTTAATACATATTATTATAAAAGAAAATTAGAGATCTAAAGACTAAACAATACATTAAGTAGGTACAACCTATTATCTTAACCTGTAAATAAAAAAAAAAAGATATTGATAGTACCTAAATGTTTAGTTGAAAAATTATTTATTTATTATTGAATAATATTATTTAACTATAATTAAGTAGTTCTTTTAAATTATGATTAATAACTGATTATTTTTATTGATAATTTGTGGAGATAAATTTGAATAGTGATTATAGTTTCATGCTAGAAGAAAATTCAATGTATCTTCACTCAATAAAAAAAAAATGCAGTATCTCCATAGATTTATTGCATTTTTGATTCAAATTTAGATTTACGGAGTTTAAGTTACTGAAATTTAAATAAATATGGAGTTACCACGTTTCTATTTATGTTTAAAACGTAATATAATATGTTTGAACACGGAATTACGTCGTTTTTACTTCAAAAAATCGTATAAAACGGCTGTATAAACCTCCAGGTACCCATAATCTCACAATGTCAAAAATTGGAGTTACTGTATTTTTTGCTTGCAGCTTTAGGTACCACAGGTTGCAGTATATTGCAGACTGATATTGTTTAATATGAATGGATGGATAGATATTATTACTACTCGAAATTCTAAGAGGTAGACAGTATATAAACGCGGAAAATATGCTTTCCAGCTGAATACAGTGACCTGTGACTCCGTCACACATCAGTCGAGGACAAGATAATATATACCACTTACCATAATTATTATCTGTCAATTCACATAATATTATTAATACCTGCTAGTATCATATATATATATATATTTATATTTATTTACATTATAACTATACACTATACACCTGCTCACGCAATTAGGTATATATTATTATTATTATAGTTTTATGAAGTTATCTGTATTTATCGCACTATAATCATGCAACGGTTATGTGCTTAATACTGTTTAAAGTGCATTAAAAATTAAAACAATAAATGACATTATACCAGTGGTCCTTTTGGTCATTAGAATATTAGTTTATTGTGCATAACGACATGAGTCTGGAGATTATAATTACCAAAAGAAAGTCACCGGTCATTACAATACAATAATATTTCTATATTTTATTCATACGATTAATATTGTGGAAAATCGTCTTAGCTACACTGTATAGAAGTTTGATACACAATATGCTTATAGTCAGGGATCTACCGGGGTACAGCTGATACATGGAGTTTTCTGTGGCCTGCTAGTATTACCACGGTTAGTGATTATCTGGATGGTTGGACGACTTATTGGCTATACTAGTATGTATATTTTATTTGTATAAAATATTCAGGATTGAATTTTGAAGTTTTAACTTATCATCGTATAACTTTGTAAATACATTGTTGGTCACTTTACTATTTTAATAGTTAAATATTTTACTATATCATTATTATTTTATTATTAAAATAGCGTCCAATTTTGAGATTTTTGAATTTTTTAGGAATGAAGTGCTATCTATTAAAAAAATAACATTGATTTAGGTATTTTTTTTTGAAATGTTTGAATTGCTTAAGTTCTTGTAGCTCTCTCGTTCCTTTCAAATCGCGTATATTATATGTTGACTTGAAGATATTCGCAAAAACTGTGGCCTGAGCTAAGAACATTTTTGGTTATTTGTTCAGGCCTATGCTTACGGTACTCATATACTTTTGGTCGAACGTTGGTATAACTGGTAAAATTAATTCAATACTGTATTATTTTTATTGTAAACATGCAATAATATTACTAAAATATAGAGCACGAATTACATACTGACATCATTTTTTTTTAGTGGTCAACTGCAAATCGTTGTGGAGTGATAGTCGTACAAGCAACAGTTTGCGAATAAAATATAAGTATAATAGTTTCGAGACAACGACCTGTTCGTCTAAATCATATCCAAACGGTCGAGATGAGTGGCAATCGTACTCATGGCCACGTGGAAGGTTCGTCGTTCACGCATCAACGTTATTGCTCAGTCATCCAAGATTTTTTTCGGAAACTTTTGTGTTCTATCCCTTTTAGATACTGAATCAGTTAAAAAAAAAATTAAAACACTCTAGTACACATGTAGTATGGTAGCGTATGGATTGGTTATTTTTTTCATTATCATTCAGCTCGGAATATAAAATAATGAGACGCCAGTTTGAAAGGTGACTTAAATGTATATTATAACATTGTTGGACCACTTTTTAAAGTTTTTGAACCTTAAAATTCAACATTAAGAAAATTTTAAGTACTTAAAATAGTAAATAAAGTGCTAGTGGAAATTGGTGATTTAAATATTAGGGAGATCTGTTGTAGTGATTTTTCTTCATCTATGATGTGTTAATACATGTGTTTTGGATATTTTAATGTTTTCTTGGTTTTTATTTTCGTACAATTATACAAAACGAACTTTTGAACTTAAGACAGTGTAAGTTCATACAGTTTTTATTATCTTTGTCCAACAATAGCCTAACAACGTCTCCCAATGTTATGTGTATATTGTTGGATCAATTTTTAGTGTTTTACATTAATTTGTAGCTGCGAAGGTGGCACTACAAGTTTTGTAACTGAATAACTTTTAAAATAGATTCCAACAAATATCCAACAATGTCGAACAGTGTTATGAGAGTATTGTTGGAAGAGTTTAAGGATGTTTTGTTGAATATGTAGTGCTGGGCATGAAGTTGGCACTACAAAGTACAAACTTTGAAATTGAATAACTTTTTATAAAGTGTCCAACAAAGTCCAACAACGTCCAACAAGTCCGAGAAGAGTTTGTTGAAATGGTTTTAGATTTGTGTTTTAACTTTGTAGTGCCAGCTTCACGTAGGTAAACATCTCGATAGTTTAAAAATATGGTCTTCAAATGTATGAAATGTATACCTTTGTACCTATGTATACAATGTGTAACAGATAAAAAAATTAATTTACATTTTCATAATTTACTCACATTTTCGTACATTAGCCGACTGTAATATATTTTGCTAATTGTACTTAGGTGTATTAAATATTTTGCTTGTGCTCGGAAAAAAAAAATATATATCTTAACAAACGTTCAACACCGGATCTCGATATAAAAACCCCCGCAAACTGTACATCGAGTATTTACACATTATATATTATATATTATTATTATATTTTATCCAGCTTGATACATCATTATCGTAATAATCTGCCATTGGCGTAGGAGTATTATCGATTTGCCGAAAATGAACTGCGACGAGTTGTCGTGTATTATAACGTTAATAATAATATTATATCATAATGTGTGTATACACCGTAAACGACCACCGCCGCCATCGCATTACCATATTATATATGCACATTATATAATATGATAATAAAATCGCGATGGAAAAAATAAATAATCGTCATATTATCCGTATCGCGTCGACCAAGGGGGCTCTATAATAATATTACGGTCTACATTATAATAATATCATCTATGTTGTATAGGACTAGACTAATTTAAAATGTTGTATGAGCAAAGAAACGTGTAAAGATTAAAGACACCGTAGCATGATAATCATATTTTTTTTGCACAGAAAATAAAAAGTCAAAACAAAAATAATATAGGAAACTAACGATTTTTAATGCATTTATTTTAATAATCGTCGATAATGAGCGGGTGTTGAAATAATAATATGTTTTATAGGACTAGATCTATTTATAATATTATTTAGTCGAAATAGCGAATGCGTAAAAATTAAAGACACCCTGACACGTATCTCATAATTATATTTATAATCATAATATGTTCGGTGCAGCTCAGAAATGTCCTAAGTAAAACTATATGACATTATTCAATCATTATTTACAATTACGCCTCAACTCATTTTATATTCTAAAGGCTTTTAATATTTTATTCACCCGTTTGCCGTTTGGCCCCTCGGTAAATGCATTCACGAAATAGTTCGGTACCAACCGTAACCTGCTTAAACCTACTTTTCTACAGTTAAATATTTCAATAATTATTGACTTGAACTATTTTTCGCCGATTTTTAACCACCCAATGCTATTATTACTGAACACAATATAAACTAATAACTTGGAATGAACTAATTGAAACGATTAGAAACGAAAATCAGTTGGCCATAATATGTTTGATAAAACAGACCATCCAAAATTCGACATGCTGCACTGAAAAATGGCAATATTGAAAGATTCACTTCCAGGGATATTATAGTTTATAAATAAAAATAAATATTCATAATATTTGCATACACCGGAAAAATTGTACTCGGGACGCAATGTACGTAATATATCTACGCACATTATACGTATACACTATACATATATTCAAATAATAACCACGTGGCAATTATTATGCCAAAAAGATATCTTGAGATGTTACAGACAGTCTATTTTTGAACCAAGTGAAGCCCGTCCTGCATAATATTACCTTTTTTTTAATCCGAGTGCAATTCGACCATTTGATTTGGATAAAAATTGTAATTCGACCAATCTGCCCTGTCATTTGCTATTCAGATTGATCTAAAAAAAAATTACAAGGGGACGCCCGGGGTGACTACGTTTAGTCTTTAACATTTCCGACCATGGATTTTGAAAATCCAAATTTTTAAATGTCGAACAAATTTACCGAGTGCTCGATACCGGCTGGGAGTGTTATCGTCTTTGGTCAACCCTCTTCGGCCGATCCCTATGTGGCCGTATAAATTATAATTCATTACAATGTGATAAAATATCTTTTATAAAATGAATATAATCATTACAATAATATGACGCTATGTTGTTCTCTCGCGCCACTACACGTGGCGTCTCTCGGCAGTGCATGATACAATATGTTATTAGCGGTGTCGGCGTGTAGGACGACTGTAAATAACAAAAAAAAGTAACAATAATAACAAAGAGTTTTCGTGGTAATCCATGTCTGCACAAACGTTCACAATGCGAATCGTAATTATTGTTAATTGGAAACTCGTAAATTACTATTATATTATATGATATAATAATAAGTACGCCGTTCGCAGGTGCCGCGAAGTCAAACATTATTACCCATAACAGTTGTTATTAGCTTATAAACATATTATATAATATATTATGTGTAATTTAGAGTTTCAGACAATCGTTGACGGGGGCGTGAAAATGAATCGAACGCGAAACGTTCGAAGGCACATTATTATTGCCACTTTTACTACAAACCTACATATTTTGCATGTACGAGTACACTATATTATAATTTTTATTATACACCTACACCGGCGACTGTGATATTAATATTGGGACGTTACGTAATATATCTCTACCCTCCGCACACAACCGTGGTTATGATGGGGTCTAAGTTCACACTTGCGTGAGCTGGAGGTTAGTGTGTGTGCCTCGTATTTTTTCAAAATACTGCTTATCACGTCGTAGGTACTCGTTGGATAATTTTTCTAAATGACGTGTCACATAAGCTAGTCAAACGAGTCAAGTATTTTTTGAACAAAATCGCGACTCCTTAATCAAAACCGATTTAATTCACAATCATTAACAGGTAGTGCTGATCAAACCAAAATGTTATCTATAGAAACTATAATCGATATACCTATACGAGTAAAATAGGTGCAACCTATGATATTAAAATGGCCTAATTACCCTTATTATACACAGAAGTTGATGAATCTGTTTTGAAAAAAAAGATAAATAATTTTTTTGTTATAATAATATTGTCAGTTAAAATGTGCATAAAATATTTAATAATCGGAGAACAATTTTCTGCTGTATGGTTTGAGTGTACCTAGTCATTATCGTTAAACTTTAAATCATTGCATACGAAAAATGAGAAACATTTAAAAACGTTTTACAACACTGGTAATATTTTTAAAACGTTTCTAAAATATTTGAAAATAATTTCAATTTTCTACAGTAAAAATGTGATGAGTTAAAATAAAATAAAAATAAAATATTGTTTGAGAAAAATTTGTTATTTCATTAGTTTAAATTTCCAATTTTTCAAAAAATGTTCAACGTTTACAAAAAAAATGCTTCCTATTCAAATGAACCTATCCACTTTCAATATTTTTTTAATTGCTGTAAAACCACTTATGAAGAACCTAACCTTGAATCAGATTGAAAAGTTCAAAAAATTATTAATATTTTTCAATTTTATCATGTGTAGAAAATTAAATTATTTCTTTTTGCGGAATAACGACAAATATTTTGTCTGGAGCTGTGTAAATATTCCTGTTTGCAAGCGTTGAAGTTTTTCGGTATTTCCTTATTGTCAAAGTACAAAGTATTTAATAAGTACCAACACTATCAAATTTGCAATCAGAAACTGTTTATACTCTCTGCGTTCAAGATTGGAGCAAATTAAATGCTTCGAAACGCGATGACAGACAAAAAAAATAATTTAAATAAACACACATCTTCGTAAAAACAATAGGTAGGTACCTCCTCGCTTCGTTCCGAATCTAAAATATATTTTATGTCACTCGTCTGCAGATGTCTCCCTTTCTCTCTCTCTCTCCGTCTTCCTCTCTCCTTCTGTGTATATCTGAGTGCACTTCTAGTTTCTACACGGTTAGTCACAGTCCACGGTTCAGTAATTAAATACAAAATGTCAAGTTCGTCTTGCTACAACATTATATAACGGTACATGCATGCCGTTTAAAACCGCAAACGAACGAAAAAACGTAACTCCGCGGGGCGTTATTATTTTTCTTTTACAACTGTTCCACCGCAGCCGTATTGGCAAAAAACAAAAAGATTCTACTTCATATTAAGTTTGACGTTTTTTGCGGAAACCTAAAACTATATATATATAGTATTACAGTGACATTTCTTTGATACAATATTATTTAGTATTACGTTTTTATTATTTTTACTCTGATATTGTAGATTATTTTATACTAACTTTCGTTTTCCCAATTATAATTTCTAGACAATAACTGCGCAACACTAAATATAGGAATGATTCTTTAACAAACAATATACTCATTATTATATTTATATACCTTTAAGTATCAAGTTTTTCGGAAACCTTTTTTTTTTCTTACACTTTACTTGAATGACCCACAAAATATTTTTGAAAAAAAAATATATATTTTTAAATGATTGATATTTGAATACCAATATACGTAGTATCTCATTTTTGATATTCTGAAGCAGATAATATGTATTTCGTCATTATAAAAAATTTTGTAATTAATTCAAATTTTGTGAAAAAAAAATGTTTTCCTAAACAATAATATTTTTTTCAAAATAATGAGCGTTTACCGTTAGGTTTATGTTATTGAATCGTTTATGAATCACTCATGCTGTATATTATGTAATTAAGTAGGCACGTGAGGTTAAATTACGTTTAGGTGTTCGTGATAACGAATATTGACAAATGACTAGGTAGGTATATACTCGTATTTAAAGTGACTACGATTCGTATTCTCATCTACGGACAGCTGCGTAGGTACCTACATATATTTGTGTGACATATTTATCACTATAATAGTAAATTATCGTCCTCGGTAAAATTGTTCGATTAAAAAAGTGTTAAAATTTACATATAATACGATCCATCGAAGTGTGTACCAAACGATATCACCGAATTGCCAATATTATCGCTTCCAAGCATGTGGATGTACTTAGGTGATAGATACATTGACTTGCGGTGTGTATCATAATATAATGTCTTTATGTGTAGTACCTGAGTTCGAAATCGATTTTAAAATAAATTTTAAGTATTGATTAAAATTATTAGGTAATAATCATCTGAGAAATCAAAAGTGATATAAAAATCAAATATTTCTCTAACGATATTCATAATTCGTAGTGAAAAAGAAAAACATTTAAATCGATCATTTATGCCAACATAGAAATAATTTTATAATTTTTATAATATAAATTTTCGTTAGGAAATTCGAATAATAATTAGAGATCTCATTAAAATCATAAAAATGTAAAATTAATATTTTAATTCAAAATAAAAGAAAAATTATGTTCAAAATCTAATTCCAAGTCATTATGAAATTCAATCAATATTGTGCAACAATATTCAAATCATACAATTATAAAACCAGTATATTATTTAAAATTGAATTTAGAAAAATCAAAAATCGAGTAGGCCAATTTGAAATTAAAATTAAAATTGTTCATTTTGATTTCAAGCCTTGCGTATAGTACGACCATTATTCCGACTATACGCGCCGTTATAATATAGGTATACAAGAGAATACACAGTGTAATTATTATATAAGTACCTATAGGTATATACCTCGAAGTCTAAGTACCTATATTTACTATTGGTATAAATGGTATAATGATACCAACACATGATAAAATGTATATATTAATACCATGCTGTAATAACAAACTTATAGTTAATCGGTTGGGGAAAAAAAATTGAAAAAAGAAACAATTAACTCGTACGACAGAGATTCGTGCGTGCGAATAATATCATATTATTATTACTATTATATTATAGCCATAATTATTACATGGACGTCTCGTTGCCGGAGAAAAAAATAATATATCTCATTTATGATCAATCGAATATCGAGTATAACATAAGTGATATTATTATTATGTATAATATGTACGCACTAATAAGTAATACTAGTCACACACACACACACACACACACACACACACACACTCACACACACACACACACACACACACACACACACACACACTCACATACGGAAACACGCGTGGTGAATTTTTTTTCAATTATATAACTACGGGTCACGTGTTTGCAGTCCAACCGTTTTATTGCGAGTATACGTGTGTGCTCTTATATTATTGTACTATAGTATAGAGTTATAATACAGCCAAAATTTAAGGTTAAACGTAAACGAGACCCCAAAGGTCCTATTATTCAAAATAATAAATACGGGTTTAGTCGAAATATTTGTGTTGAAAAAAACCTCAGCCGACTCCGAGCCGCAGTTCCGCGCCCGCGGGCCATCAGAATAAGACACAGTAAATATACAGAGTGGTTCACCAAGCCAACTCCTCTTTTTCTTCATAGTACAACGGTAATTATTTCGTATTCAAAATCTGATATTTCGAAGTTATAAACATAACATTTTCGAATTCTTGATATTTTTGGTACCCACGCACTTAAAATGTGTAGTCCTGTAGCAGTACAAACTGCTGTTTTTCAAACGACCACCACACTTTTTACTTTAAATTATTATTCAGCTGATGATGTTTTTTTTCAAACGTTCGATGTATGCAAATCAAAATTGGGTTTAGTTGAAACTATTCGTTTTGAAAATTACTTCGGCCGTAGGACATATTTTATTATACAATCCGAATTTCAGCAGATTTCAATCTGTAGTTCGTTGCACATTTTCAGGCCATTGTAATATAGTATACAGAGTGGTTCACTAAGCATGGTCCATCCCGTTTTAATTTAATACAGCAATAATTATCAATAATTATTCAAAATCTGATTTTTTAAAAAATTTTAAATATATTTGAAGACCACGTTTTCGAATACCTACTATTGATATTTGTGTATCACTTTTATAGTGCAATACTGTGGCAATATGAACTTCAGTTAGGTTAGGTTAGGTTAGGGTAAACAGCTTGATATTGCAAGTAAGTCACATTTTTTTGAAAAAAAATCAATTTTGCCATTATTTTATACGCGTGAAAATGTTTATATAGTTTAGACTTAAATATTATGAGGTAGCTATACGACCGATTTAAAACGAAATCCTAGAGAAGTGGTTGGATTTTAGTGGAACTTCTCGAGTTTGTTTGGACACTAAAATCATGTTTTTTGTGACTATAAAGATGGACCTAAGAACTACTGGAAACTGCGCAGGTATATAAACATTTTTTCCACGGTTGATGTGGTCATTGTTACCATTGCACCCTCGCATGCATTTGAACACGTCGTCATCATTTAAGGCCGCTATTATGTTGACTCGTATTTTAATACGTGTGGGCGGTGGGTGGGCCAATTTGCGGGGTGTGTGCAGCAGTAAAACGGTAGTATAATACCCGCCTGGTTAATACATTATTATGTGTTTTCTTTCGCTTTTTCGATCACAACGCTTAATAATTACTATTAAAAACCGCATACCATCACATTGGTATTGTACTCGTACCGTGCCGAAAATGTAGTCGACAAGTGGCCGGGGCGTAAACTGAGCTGATCAGACGAGGGAGGAGACCAGCGGACAACAATCGGCCCGAAATTGCGCCACGTTGAACAATATAAAATTATTATAAATTTTAATAATAATGATGCGTCGACTTCGTATACAATAATAATGAGTAAAAATAATTGGTGTGACGCTGTAGACTTGACGAACCGTTTGTGTAAATAATCACTATACAGTAAATTATCGTACGCATTTTATATAAATATATGTGTAATTTATGGCTGACGGTGCTGCCTGTGACAAATCAAAATATAATGCCAGTGGATTTGCACCTGCCAATCGTGAACTCCGTTAAGCGTAAGCTAGGCTTATAAATATTTTGAAGTTTTTAATTCGCAGCCATTGTTGGGTGGTTTTGACCAAATATAAAATACATTAAGTTTAAAATTATATCCAATTCGTTTAACTGTGTTCTCTGAGTCCAATGCTGCATCTCTATAATATATTATAGAATTAAATTCGTTTTTCTCGAGCCAGTAAAATATATATCTGAGTGAGCTCCTTTTTAAAATGAAAAACTTTAAAAATAGCGTTCGAGGAGCAAATCTTTGGATGCAGGATTACCTAGTGTTGCAAATTTTCATGAACATTTTTTTTGTGAAATTTTTTTAAAAAATTTTAATTTGCCATAATATAATTATAATTCCTTATCAAATAAATTCTTTGATACTGTATATAGTTAATAGTTATAGTTTATTACCATATTTAACCTAAATAATTATATTTAAAAACTGTGTAGGTACCTGTATTTTCATTTATCCATTTTAATATTATTTTGGTACTATTGTAGTGAACATATAATATAAGAAATCTTAAACACAAATAAATTTATCTCGGTAATAAATATCCATTTTTTGTGTATTATTACGAATTTTGTATTTTTACTTCAGTACCTATAAATATTGAGTGTATAAACGTTTTACTATATTTATTGATTTTCCATTTTTTGTTATGCATTGTTTGAGTTAACCCTACAATTTTACACTAAATATTTTTTATGAGTAGTTATTACTAATTAAAAACTAGTAATTACATTGTACATTTGTACTTAGTTTTAAAACTAGACAAAAAGTCACATAAGTCCTAACTATTTATAATTTATAAATATGTTTTATTTTACATATATAGGCACATTTACATTTAGGAGTTATCTATACATTTTAATTTTAGTTCATAATCACAGTACGTTCACAGGTATTTAATTCCTATTTAAATAATAATCATTTAACTAACTACCAACTGTATAACCTCAAAAATATTACGTACCTATGTACTGTTTTTTACTATACTGCCCTAAAAGTACGTATACTTATATATATTTATTTTGTTTTTGTGTGGATATTACTATCAAATTTTCGTATTGCGATTTGCCCCTTGTACCACGAATCTAAAGACGTTGCGTAAATATTCAATTGGACAAAAAATTAACTGACCTTTAATCAAGTCGTGTTACTTTTCCAGCTATATATTTAACTTGCAACTTTTATGAGTTGAAAAAAGGGAAAAATTAACTTTCGACTATAAATTGAATACAATTTACATATTTTTTCTATTCCCAACTCTTGACTATATTGACTTGACGAGTCGAAAAAAAAAATTGTTTTAATTCGCCCGGCCTTGGTGAAGGTCAAAATCGACACAACAATATCGTAATAATAAAATCGTCCTCGCCATCGTCGCGGTCGTACATAACATTAATACCATTACACATTATTATTATTATTATTATTATTATTACGGTACCGCAGCCGCGTTCAAGGCGATTCCGTCTAACGCTTTTTCCGCTGAATAATAATGTAATTCGCCCGAAACCGAGTCGTGCAATATTTAAATATATAATAATATAGTACGGCTGCGTCAACCGTTTGAGCACATTTTCGATGATATTTTGTCTGTAATTTGCAGATAGTCTGTGCTTGCGTACACGTTGCTATAAAGGTCATTCAGTGCGTCCGTGCGCGTTTTTAACGTTTTACTCGAAGGACAGCTGCACTGCAAAAACCCAAAATTTTAGTGCCAAACAGTTTTAGCACGAAAAATAAAATCACGGCAGAAATTGTTTTTAAATAATCCTTATTGCGATTGTAATGCAATAGTCACTACGATATACAACGGTTGTTAGTAATTTGAAGGTTTAAACAGACATACAATACTTTGATTTGTACTTCAATCCTAACATAATTTTTTTTCAATTATTATAAAATGACATAAGATAATAATATCTACGTATCATATTATTACCTTCATTTTTCTGTTTCTTTTTGTTCTATTTCTGAATTATTGCCAATTGACATTGTTTACTTACATGTTGTAAACGTAAATACAGACTGTATATTTCTACCTACGTTTAAAAGGGCATAGACCATAAAATAAATAAAAATATTAAAAAAATAAAAGTATGTTATAACTAATCGACGGAAAATGTTCGATTATATTATTATGTTATCTATGTGTATAGTGTATTTATATGATTATTGAATAAATAATTACATTTTCTTATAATTACATATTATTTGTATGTATACGCAAATAGTTTGTTAGATTTTTCGATAATTCTTGCAGCAAAAACGGGTCTTAGTTGTTCTTTTGGTAAAATTAAAAAAATTCGCGAAAACAGTTTATTATTATAGTTGCAGACCAATGATGCAACAAATAATGATAAATTATTTTTCATTGTTTGCTATAACTATATAGTAAGTGATTATTCTGATTCTACGCAGAGTTAAATTATCATTGCTTTTTCGTTTTTAATATAATTTTTTTTTTCGTTCCTAACGCAATAAAATATTCTAAAGCTGGTTCTTACCATCTTCGGTTAACGTTAAAGTTAACGGACACTTAGCCTGCGGAATTATACCGATAGTAAAATCTATTATCAGTCTGTTAGCGTTAACCGACACTAAACCGGACGTTGTAAGGACGGCCCTAAATCATGATTCTGTCTTCCGTCGATTCGCATCCAACGCCGGCTCCCGTAATCCAAAAAAAAAAATAATTAAATATCAGCTACTTATTTTAATCCTCTAAGTCTAAGATGTTGTCATTTGATATCCAAAACTATTATAGGGCAATAGAAAAGCGAAACATAAAATTAAAAACGAGAACAGCGCTATACACATACCCTTCATAATACGTCGTATATAGGTACTTAAACGGGGAAATAAAACAGCGAAACGCACAAAGTTAACAGTAAAAAACTGCAAACTCGTTCGTGAAGGGAATCTAAAATTTGTATCCAGCGACTTCCCGCAGTCATCTAAACTCAAGGAGTGAAGCGATCTCTTCACACCATACGATATCACACGATTCGGCGGCGCCTTGTTGAAAATTAAAAACAAAAACGGTTTGGCGCTGTACAAATGTATAAATCGTGGCCGGTACCCAAATAATAATAATAATACGTTGATGAGCATAATTAGCGTGTTGCGTGCGATGGCGGCTTATATTATATACGCCTAAGTTGGAACAATAGACCGGTGAGGCTATGTAACATTGTAACTATACTGTGCACCAGCCAAACAGAACGTTCGCATATTATATTATTATTATTATTATTATTGTACATACATGAAGTAATACGATAATGACATTGACATCGCCATCACTTTCCGCTAAGGTTCGTAGAACTCGGACGTGTCGAAAAACCTACACTCTCAGTGTAACACACACGTCGTGTCATATATTATTATAATGTCTGCCTACAACCTACGTATTATTTTAGTGTAAATAACGCACTGTTATTGCCTGCAGCACGTTATATTATTAGGAATCAATATTCCAAGTCTGATTTACAAACACATCAATAATTATGGTCCAGAACAAAATACAAATTTGGGCCAATAATGTATAGTTGTATAGGTAGATAATATGATGTTCGCAATTACTGCAATACAGGAAATATAAGAAATATTATGGAATTCGCTATATGATTACTTTTTTATTATTGTAGGTATTTAGAGGAGCTAGTCGACCTACATCATGAAATTAATATAAACAGATGAAAAATTATCAAACGCAATTTAAACATCAGCAAATAATATTTTATTTTTAATTTTATTTTTAGCATCAACTGCGAAAATTAGGTTCTTAAGCAGGCCTGTGGATTTAATGGATTCGCGTGATTTTTTGGTAAACCGTATAAAAAAGTGGATTTGGCCAAAAATTGTTTTGAATTATTTATAGTTCAAATACGAAATCTTATTTTGCATATTTTTGCATATTTTCGGTTTGGGGCTTATAATAATTGCATGTTCTCGTGATTTATTCGTATTAATGGTTATTTTCTTAAAATGTTTTTATTTTTTCGGTCTTAATTCGGTCTTACTTACAGTCATATAATACGACCTTGCGAGTATTTTAAATGTTCAAATCTTGTACATCTTATATTATGGAATGAAAAATGTTATTTGTACTTCAACAAATTTTCAGACATCGTTGGTCCCTTGGCCCTGGGTAAATGTGTCTATTTTGCTCTTACATAAATCCCCGTACACATAATACGTTTAATCGATTTTCTCAGACGCGTTTCATCTTTCATGTGTGTGTACAATATTATGGTCGCTCGTATATTAAGTTTAATATAATACAGTGCATCGTTTATGAAACTGAGCAGGTGTCATAAACAACCATTTCAATAAATTAGTACATAATACGACATAATAGTTAATTAATATAATAATATGTACAAAGCAAAACGCGATGCCCGCAGGTCCTGTGATCCTTTGAAGTTTATGCAAAGGGCTGCTTGAGGTATACCGTATCCCTATTCCCTACATTATACTGAGTGTAACAGATTAAGACCCGAGGAATTAAAACTTTATACCTACTAGTTAAACGTATACAAATTATGTGGATGGAAAATAATTTAAGATTTACTGAAATTTCCAAAAAGATTGTTTCGATAAAAGTTGTAAAGTTTTGAATTACTTTTCTCCGAAAGAATATTGATATTTTTTAAAATAAACTACTTAAATAAAATTATTTTTTTGAATTAGATTAAAATTAGATTTAGATCTCAAACTGGCTATTTGAAATTGTTCCTCTATACTTAACGTCTCTACTGTATTTGTATGACGCAGCGTCAATAAATTATGTAAACATGAAAAATGTAAAATTATGATTAATATAAAAATGATTTCATTTGTCAGACCATTCCGTTACACCTTGTATACAGAGTGTTCCACCGGACAGTTTTTCTCTATCGCTGTTACTTTATTTGAAAAAAAATTTTTTCTTGTGTGAAATGTGAGTATAATATGTAATAGGTACGACTGGAACAATCATTATGACTCTAATTGTTTATTCTTGTTTATTCAAAGAAGGGGTGGACGAAGATAAATAATATAGTCGAACACCATACATAGGGTAGTAGACGTAGTACTTATTGTTATGAAGATATTAATATTTACCAACATAAACATGAGTACCTAAAACCTACCGCTGGCTGCAGTTGTGTACATTATTGGTTAGCGCCTTATGTCGAGTTTACAAATATTATTACAATCTATACTAATTGTTCCAGCGATATAATATATTGCCTGCTGCAGGTACAATATTCAGTCGCAGTTTTGGTTAGATGGAGGGGGTGATTTTGAATAATACTCTCTGCCCGCGGGGGTTACATTTTCGCTGTCATTCGTCATTACTTATAATATCTTCAAGTTTTTTCAAAACATTTTCATACATTATTAGTATATTTGTAATTCCTTCAAATTCCTAAAGAAGAAATAGTTTCATATACAATAACTATTGTAAGTTGATACCTATATATGGCTTAAATTGTACAATAAATTTACTATCATTGATGTGAACGCTATGATAAAATAGTTTATTGTTTTTCACAGTCTATATGAATACTATTATAGAAATCAATGTCATCTTATTTCTATTAGTCTATTTCTTATTTTTTTTTTGTATTTTAATCATTTAATATTATTCTGAAAAGTCCAAATTCTAGACTTGGTAAGTTTTTCCCGAGGTAATCAAACACAGCAGCAGCGGACATAGGTATAATGACGACATTGGACATAAATTATACAATAAGTATGATGAACGGTGATTTAATGTAGGTGGATATATTAAGCAGTCAAGTTATCAAAAATAACGGATAAGACAGATTTCAATAAGTATTTTTATAGAACGATTTTTCAATTTAAAGTATAATGAGTTTTGTCCGACAATACAATGCAGAATAACACGCAATAATTAATTAAATTATTTCTCGTACCTATGTCATAGAGATATCACTCTTTATTATGACCTATACGTACAGCAGATTTTCACTCGATCGTTCCACCGCGCATAACATAGCTTTATCAATAATTATTATCATCATGGTGTCGTTCCAAACTACACTCATTCATAACAGAACTAGTGGGGAGGGGCAAAAGGGTCTTCGGCACCCCTTGTTTTTTGTAGTTCTAACTATTAATATTTTAGTGAAATACAATCAATTTTATGTCGTTAAATTAGGAAATTCAATATATTTATCGGAAAAAATTGAAACTATTTTGGTCATAATGTAATACTAGTCGGTTATATATTTACTCCATATTTCTATAAATTATAGACGCTGGCATTCGGATACACATTACGGACTTATTACCAGTTATTTTTAGCCAACGAGTCACATTTAAAAGCACCGTAGGTATTTATAGTAGTATAGTACCATAATAATAGTCGTGTAGATGTGCTCTGGGGTGGACTGTAATATTACCGGTTGACCCCGTGAGTCTTATACTAGGGAAAAGAGTATAATTATAATATGCGTTTAGTTTTTACCACTAATGATATGAAATATTATGTCGAAATGTGTTTAAATTATAAAAAGTTTTCAAGTATTGATCGTTAGGTATAGGTTTGTAACTTGTAAGCTCTGCATTTTCACTATTTTATCACCTCACGTTTTGGAGGCCTACACGCTGTTCGCTCACTGCGTATATTGACAGGTGTCATGATAATAATATTATTATTGTGCAGGTATGCCAAGTATTTTTCGACTGTTGTTCTGTTGTTACACATCGACTGTTTGTCTGAGATTATCTGTCATTAGAATAAATTGCATCTCCCGCGGTGTTCCGGTGTTCGCGTATGACATGTTTTCCATAAATTGTCCATCTACAAAACAACACAAAATTCGCTCACCTCACGCACTGCGGTGGCTGTAGTGTGCATTATATTATACAGTGTGTGATCCATTTAAGTGCCTACGCTCATTATTACTTCGAAAAGTTCTAACTTTTTTGGAAATATTTTTCCAACATAATTTTATGTAAATCACCAACACACGTACCGAAGCTAACTCGATCGTTTCACCGAAATAACAGGTAATATACAGCCTTATCATGGCGGTGTCGTTTAAATTTCAATTACACGTTGTTTGCTCATGGCGTGTTGGTTGGTGCCGTGATGGTATAAAATTATGCCAAGTATTTTTCGGACTGTTGTTCGATTGTTTGTGCGTCTAAAAGAGAGGAGTTCCTCAGAGTTACGATAAAAAAAACTTACTATCATTAAAATAAATTGCATCTCCCGTGTTCGTGTAATACACTGTCGATCAAAAACACAACACGAAATTTGCTCACTGCACACACTATGGCTGCTGTAGTCAGAGAAATATATTATTATACAGAGAGTGTTATCCATTTAAGTGTCTTCGCTCATCATCACTGTATCAAAAAGTTCTAGCCTTTTTGAAAATATTTTTTTACATAAATTCGGGTCATTTAAAATCAATTTTTTTTACAATTTTTCATCCTTATGATTTTTTTATTTTTTTTTAATTTGTGAGAAAAACGTGAAATGAATCGCGACATCAATGACACCTCGTCCGTTTTAATTGCCGCTAGGGGAGATGCTCTCCGGGAGTAACAAAAAAACAATGATATAATATTTTCTCCCAGTTAATATTTCGTCTGCTTTTTTGAATATATTTTCATTCCAACTTATAAATTGCATTTTTTTTCTATACCTAGCTAGAAAGACGGACAGCGCCTGCACTGGTGAGGTGACCTCTTAGCGAGTTATCATTTTAAGTGTCTCGATATTATATAATTATTATTTTCATGTATGTGTGCGACGTAATAATAAAATGTTGGACATCGCAGGTCGGTTGGCTAACAAAATCCGGATTTTCTGAATATTATTCAGAAATCTGGATTATCGAAATGCTTTTAAGGTACCAACTAATTTATACAGATATTCAGATTTTCGCATAATATATACCTGCGGGATTTTTTTTTATACAGTTTTCAGGTTTTAGGGATTATTTATCTCGGTTTTATTGGAACAACAATTTAAATACCTAATCGGTAATCGGATAATTTCATATATTATGCAAATGTGATGATATTTTGTTTTTCTTTCCACAATATTGTTCGCTCGTATTTGTCATAATTTACAATGTACTTACATAACATAATACTGTTAATTATTGTTGTATAGTTTGGACTTTGATTGTTCAAGTCAATATTCAAATTATTACCTATGCCAGTACAAATATTCAGAAATTACGTATTCCCTAATCGATGCTTAATTCAGTTTTCATCCGGTTTTTCAAATGTTCAAATATGCGAGTGGATAATACTCCCAAGTCCCGACTTTATAACGACAATAAATATTTTAAACTAGTTTTAATCTTCACGGTCTCGACATTACAGTATTTCAAAGTATGTGTCTGCGCGTGTTATATAATCTTATATTCTTATATACTTTGTGTGCACCCATATGTATGTTATATCTGTAATCTGTATCTACAAATAATTACCATTTCGGTCATATATTTTAATTTCGAATTTAATCTGAAAATATGTAGTATTGCGTCTTATGATAATATACTTGATTAGTGATCGCCTATACTGATTAGTGTAATAATATAAGAAATAGTATAATAATTAATAGAGCAATGGGACTAGTAAATATTTTACTCGGTAAGATCGACATTTTATTACAGGTCTCGTAAGTTTCAATTTATTACATGCGAACACGTGACCCAAGTACGCAGCCTATAACGTGTCTTTTATAATTAAATAATGAACAGCAATGTAGATTACATAGATTCATGTGACTGCATGTTACATGGTTGTTATCTGGTACGTTATTTTCTTTACAATAATTATACTAGCTGTCCCGTTCGGTGTTGCGCGTGCCAAAGGTTTGTTTTTTTCCATAAATATATTTATAAAAAAATGTATATACCATATTTCTAACAATTATAATAGTTTAATATAGTATATTGCGATCAGTGGCAGCCGTATAAATTAACAAAAATAAATATTTTTTTTCCTGGAGTTGAATAAAAATGCATGTGTAAGCTATCCTCTAGCTACCTGCCATAGGGGTCGAAAAAAAAGGCTTAAACTCCATCATAGTCTCAAGCCATCAAAGAATCTATTGATATACAATTTATTTATATCGGTCTACTATGGTTTTTGAGTCTATATTAACTTCGAATAACAAACTTAGTTAAAAACATAGTGACCAAAATAATGAGTTAAAATTATTTATTTATTTGTACTATATTATGTAACTTGTTGCAAACCATATAAATACTAATTTTTACTAATTGGACACTGTTACTACATTGAAATATGCAGCCAATGGCAACCAGATAAAGTTATATTGGGTATAGAAAAATCCCATTGAAAATAGGCTTTTTAGTTTTTCCCGAACTTTCCAATTTTGTTTTTTTGTTACACCTTCAATTGGAATATTATAAACCTTTAAAAGAAAAAATGAGCCAAGTCTTTCCAGTAATTCTCGTTTGATGTGGTTGTATTAGCTTTTTATTTTCGTTATATAGATTGACATTAACACTTGCAGGGCTTACAATACTTATACAGTAACTTAAAAAATATATATATTTCATAAGTAAGAATGATAAAATGTGCAAGTTATTCCAAGTTTTCAAAATCGTAGGACAAAACCCAAAGAAAAAAAATCTGAATTAAGTCCATAGAAAAAACCCACAGAAAAAAATGTACAAAAATACAAACGTTAACATAATAATAATTCTTCATTACATCTTCCACATTGGCTTTAAAATTATACCTATACGAGCTTTACTTTTCTTTTCCGTTGTTCAAATTCAGTTTTATGTAATGGTTTAGACATACAAAAGGCGGCTTACGACGATGTAACCTCAGTACCTGTTTCTCAATCCAGTCAAAATGTCAAACAATTTTTTTTATCAATAGTTGCAGCCTTGCGGGATAATAAAAATATAATTTATTGAAGTTTATATTGTACAGCCATTTGATATCAATGTATAACTATGTGAGTGTAGGTAGCTGGTACCCAACAATATGTCAAAATAATATTAATAATAACACAACGGTAAAATTGTATGGAACTCACATGGATTTTTTACGGTGGGTATTTTCCACTGTCACTTTTGTCCGACCATTGAGGTTTCTAGTTTTTCGTTTTATACTTCCTTTTACTTGCAGTAGATATTATACATTCATACGACGGTTTCAGCTGGTATGTAACATAACGCTGTTCTGTTCTTAGCGAAGCTAGGAATGTACTGGTTTCAAACTGTATATAGATTTGTATTTATTTTTAAACCGCTCTAATATTGCAGTTATAAGAATGTAGCACCTCAACAGTTGAGACATTTTAATCTAGCTGGTAACTCCGGTATAGGCAGGTATAGGTATGTAGGTATACGTGGGTATAATATACTACCAGCTGTAGGTATATACGTCTCGAGTGGACCATTTTTCGATTTCCTCAGAATTAATTCCCTACGCGTATATTAATAGACGTCGACGAAACTCACAATGTAATGAAATATAATACTCATCGTCGGTCGCTAATAGAAAAATCCTGTGATTGAACTCGGTGGTTATTAGCCCAACCCGAAGCTGCAGTAGGCGTATTATTATTATGTGGTTTTAGACGGAATAGGATAATCGGCGTTACTTATAATATTGTTATTTTATCGTTCCTCAATGATAATTGTCAATATATAATATATAATGAAACCGCAACGCAAACCAGACTTTCGAGTTTTTTTTCCTAGTCATTTCGAACTATTATTCTGCCCGATTGCGATTAATAATTGATACATTCCAATGGTTGGAGATAAAATTACTTGCGCTGCTGATTGATGGACATTATTATATAAAACTGCATTATCCGGATACCCATCGCCGCGAGTATAGTAAATATCCAACTACAGCAAATATAGTGACTATCCCAACTGCTGCAGTGTTACATCGACTTGACCTGAGTACGATGTATGATGATAATTTGATATGAATGCGATGCTCGTCTGATCCATTTCTATGGGTATTTATAACAGTACTCGAAATCACGAGAGATGATATCCATACAGATACGGTTGTGGGTGTGCAAAAGCGGTCTCTGCTTTTAATCAAAATTAACCTACGATGTAAAATCCACAATGTTATACTATATGAAGTACAATATAACACGACTTATACCATATTATTACATTTTGTTCATTGTTCATTCGACGAAATCCAATACAGGTCAACGTTATAATATATTATACACATAATATAAGGTACACGCGCATTGTTATTCGTAGCTTGTCTCGTCATTGTTACGAAATAATAATATAATAAATTGTGTGCGTGTACAAAAAATAGTCGATAGTACAGTGTGTGATTCACCAAGCATGCTCATTTGCTCACTTAATAAGTAATTTGTCAAAATTTTGATTTTTTGAATTATTAAATACACAATACACATAATAAGACTACATTTTAAAATTTTTGGGATTCCGTACCTAGTTTTTGGGATGAACTTAAGGTGTGTCCTGTATGGAGTTACTAACTCCTGTTTTTTAACGAGAATCTTCTTTTTATTGTTTAGTAGATATTTGTTAAGATTTCTATGTAACTTGTTCAGAAAAAATTTGAACAAGTATAGTTTTTTAGTTTTTTAATTATTTAAATGTTTATACCTAACCTTACATACTTTCAAAGTCCATATTTTAAAATGTTTGAGATTTTTCGAAGGTACTGATTCAATAACTGTCTTGTGGTGATACAAACTTTTATTCTTCAAATGAGGACCACTCTTTTTCATTGTAAATTATTTAGTGGATAGTTTTTTGAAAATGTCGAAGTACCAAATTCAAGATTCGAATTTGTAGTTTCTTACATTTCTTTCTGTAAATATGTAAATATAGGCAGCAGGCACATTTCGACGTGACAAAATAATATTAATAATAATCTAACAGTAAAATTGTATGGAACTCACATGGACTTTTTTACGGTGGGCTTTTTCCACCATCACTGTTTCCGACTTTAAAGTTTTCTAGTTGGCTATAGTCTAAAGACTATTGTCCTTAGTAGAAACATTTTAATTAAATGTAATCTCTTACATTTTAAAATTACATTCTTAATTAAAATGTTTCTACTAAGGACAATAGTCCTTAAAAATGGTTTTCTAAATACATGAAATATATTTAATACACTAGAGTACCTATTAATTATACTTGGACAGTTGGACAGTTTTAATAAATTATAAAATATATTGATATAATATATTACCATAAATTACTGACATTTTTGAATTAAAAAAGCCCCCATATCTTCCAAACTCATTATCATAGACTTATTTATTATCCTTAGAAAGTTTTCACAGAGTTAAATAACTCAAAAGCTATTTGTTAGAATTTTGATTTCGATAAGTCAACATTTTCAAAAAAATTGTTAGCCAATTAATTTTCAGTTGAAATAAAGAGGGGCTGTCATTTGAAGAACAGTAGTTTCTATCTCTACAGAACATGCTTTAAGTAGAAACAATCTCAAGAATTTGAAAATATATTGTCTTTAAGTATAATTAAAAATTACAAAAATCAGATTTTGAATAACTGCAGCAGACGAAAATGGAGTGATCAAATGGAGTGATGGCTGTTCTGCGAATCACCCTGTGGAATAGTTTATATTTCGATAATTCGTTAATGTCGCAGTGGTTGTAATATTTTGACTCAATGTTGAAAAATACATTACGAACACACATTTTACACAGTTTATACTATGGTGGAATGCGTTAATCCATTTTATTTTGAAATGCGATACAATATGTATGAATGACGATTTAGTTCAAAAAAATATATTATAATTTATAGCCCGATAATTATACAATCTTTTTGGCGCTAATCTATAAAGGCCACTTGGCATTTCGTTACGGTCGAAAGAATAATATATATAATATTATACATTGCATAATATGTTACACTTTCCCGGTACGGATATAAATCCAAATTTCGTTTTTAAAGTGGTTAAGGCAAAAAAAAACAAACCAATACCGAGCTCGTATATCACTGTGGTTTATGGTCAATAAAACAACAATAACAAAAAATCACGAACCCCGCTGCTGCGATAATAGACGAGACGTATTTTTTGCTCTCGCCCGCGTGAGATTTTACTTTCCTTTCCGTATTTTTTTTGCCACTTTTTTCAAGCCGGCATAATATAAAGGATACTGCAGGAATGTATTGGACGCAAAAAAATAAGAGTAAAAAGGATAATGCACCGCCGAGGGGTACATTATTATTATCGAATATTTTTTTTAAATATTATTTTATACGTATTATACGTTTTATTACGTAAGATATATACTTCTGAGAACTATTACTGAACGACCAAACCATGACAAATCGATATTTTTTTGTACCTATAATACGTGGGAGACAAAAATAACATAATATAGGAGATTTACCGCCAAACACACACTCATCCCTCTTGGTGCCGTCTTTTCGGGGTAATGAATTTATTCAACTTCGGACTTTTCCTCCTACAGTATTATACGTCTGGTACAAACCATAATAATATTTATCCGTTTCAAATAATTTACTGTTTTTATAAATATTTTTTACGAGTGCCATGTGGTGATACAAGCTATTTTCAAATGAAAACCTCAATTTTTTGAGAAATGTTAATGAACCTAAAATGTCGAAGATCTAAATCTAAATCGGAATTATTGATGCGTACTAAGGATGATAATAATTTATCCTTAATAAATGGATTTATAAATAATTTATAATATTTAAAGTCTATATAGTTTCTGTTATTCAACATACTCTGGCGGTTAACGAAAATGTTCGCCAACAAACGATGGCAGCAGAGGAGTAGATCGTTAAGACTTAGGCTTCTCTGTTGTCGGTTGAACAGGAAAAAATGTATGCATTAAATAGTGTAGATAATAATATTATAAAAAAAAAAAATCTGAAATGTAACGAATAGTTCTTTTGAATTTTTAAATGTGTTTACGAGTAAAATTTTTTGATTTTTAAATAGGTATATTCGTCCAAGACAGTGTTTAAATACATTTATTCAATAATTACTATATAGGTACGACTTGCCATTATGCAGGTACCTATAGTCAGAAGGTTGAAATGCTTATTATATAATACGACTTATAAGTCGTGTGGATAAAGGTAGGTACAGTTGGCAAAAATAATACCAGTTGATCGTTATTATCGAAAAAAAATAAATACAAAAATAGTTGCGCACTATTATATAATACCCACAGAGGTACTCGCGGTGGGCAGTGGGCACATAACTATATATACCCTACACAGAGAGATACATGCGAAATTAGTATTTCATTCTGCGAGACGCACAGCAGCCTCATTGTGTATAATACATGCCGGGGTGAACAAATAGAACTCGCGGTGCCCATAGTATGGACAGAAATACTTAATTATAATAACGAGACCAGCAGACCAATATACGTACATGCCTGTTCTATTATATTATACACATTATTATTATTATTATATAATATAACATACATATATATATATATTGTGTATAAATAGGCGCACGAGAAGTCGACAGAACCCACCCATCTGGTATTTCGTCCTTAACAACCGCAGCTCCAGCACAGCAGATGAATGAGATAACATCCTCGTTTGTTTACAATATCCTCCGGACCGAACTCGGGTTTCTCTGTACACACACACACGCACACACACACACGCACACACAGGTATTACAATACCCGAACCGCGTGTTTCTACGGGTACATTTTATAATACAAAGGTTGTTAGACGACAGCGTACGGTACGATAGACGAGGCGGACATAGCGGCGGCGGCGGCGGCGGACTTATAGTGCATCCCGCAAAACGTCTCTTTTAACATTATTGTACGTAAGTAGAATGGGTACAAAAACATAAAAATGTGCAGTTGGACCTGTCGCAGGGTTGGTGTGATGCCGTACAACCGTACACAATACATGAACCCCGTCCCTTCGCCGCCGACGATCGGAGGTGACTCTGCGAAAACAAAAAATGATTATTTTAAACTGCAGCACAGCACGTCCAATTTAATGTTATTTCCGAGAGATATATCTGCTGAGGCGTTTTATCGCGTCGACTGTTACAATAATCAATTCGAGTGATGGCCGTGTATACCTAAAGCTACGGTGACGACAGCGGCGACGACGATGACGACGATGATGACGATGATGATATTAATTTGCAGGCCCCCGATGTCCGATTTTCGTCCAATACCGGTGCAAATCGTGGAAAATCGTTTGTTTTTTGAATGCCGTTTGTTATTTCATTCACACCGATAATATACCAATAAGTGCAAGACGAATAAATAGGGATTTACCTATCTACCGGATACGCTGGCTTCGATGGCACTTCCAGTGGACTAATTTTACGTCAGAAAAATACATTGAATTCGTGAGCCTCTTTTCTTGGTTTTGTATAAAATGCATTTTTAGTTGACTTTCCTCGTGTGAATTAAAATCCAGACTCCTATTTACGTATTTATCCCACCACCTTCTTTTTTTTTTTAATTAAAAGATTAAAATACATAATACTATAATACAGGTATGTCGCATAATTCACTATGCTTTGATATGACATAATATTATATTTTATACATTTTTTATGACCGAATTCCATTTTGCTTAATCAGTATTAAAAATGTTTAATAACAGTATAATATTACGTGTGTACATTAATATTATATTGTGTCCCAAAGCAATCAACGTACAAAATAATAATTGGGAATGCTTAATTCCAACTGCAGTTGCCAGTCAGTCACACCTTTTATAACGATAAACCTGGGAAAGCTTAGTATATAAAAAATACAAACAAATTTGAAATTAGTGGCATACTATAATGTACAATGTATTAATCGTAATTAATAATATTATTATTTTTATTTTATTTCAATACAGCAATGTTCAATTATAAAATTGTCTATAATATTTTCGTCATTTCACATTTACGTAAATTCTGTACGGGACAAGATTATTTTTCTTCAGACGATTATGTATTTCCATTTTTGACATCCGATTATCTGAACGGATCGAGAACTTTAATACAGCATTTCGATCCACATTGGATTCGAGATGATGTCGGCAATCATTTTCAATCAACATTTTTGTATATAGAAGATACAGGAATAGGAATATATTATAACCCAATTATAGTAAATCGAATGCCTATAATATTGTGTTCAAACGTTTTGAACTTCTCAAGCTAACTAGTTACTGTAATATTACATAACTCAATGTATAACACTATTTATAGAAGCGCTGGAAAGACGACCAAATCATATCACACACGACGAAATATATTATATTATTTTAAACCGTTAAACCTTTCACAACAATATTTTAACAATTACAATAGGCATGCATATTATTATTAATTATGAAGTGTATATTTTTTTTTAACAAGACGCCAGTAAAAATACCAAACCTGTATTGTTAATTATAGATAAAATAAGATTTAAAAAACATGTCAAATGTTTATTTTTATGTGTACCTTAAGAAACCTGTTGCCCTATTTCAACTTTTGTCATCATCCTGGCCAGTTGGCCCGTGATGATTCTTTATTTCTCTATCTATTTAAAGTTCACAAAGCAAATACCTATAGCGGACAGCATGTGTAATGATTTAATTTTTGTATTATTCTGATAACATTTTTTCTCGTGTTTTTACACAGTAAGTACATCAAAGATTTCATAATAGGCATCCATGGAATATTAATTGTTTTCTTAATACAAATTTTAATTAAACTTTTATTTTAACTGTATAGATTACTTAGTATTAGTTCTTAAAATGTACAGTCTGCAATATACTAAGGACTATAGTAAGTACGACAATTATTAAGAGATTATCAAACAGATAACGCAGTATTGGTCACAGGAGCATAATATAATATGTGAGTCATCCTAAGAGTGACATGTTTTTATAATTTATCTTCATTTTTACCCTTTTTTTTTTTACTGTTTTGCGTCAAAACATTTATTCAACATTGGTAACTCGCAAGTAAAAATTTGATACTAAATCAATTTTGCAACATATAACTATACTTTGGATTTGATTATTTTAGATTCCGGACGGAGAGATGAATGCATACTGATTTTACGATAAGGTAAAATTAAAATTGTTTTATGTACACGCCTTTTAAAGTAGAAAAAATGCTTCGATTTTAAACATTTATATCTTTAGTGGTAATAAAGTAAATCATCGCTGTTACTTTTGTTAGGTCCATAAACAAATAATTGTTTGCAGTATAGGTACTTTTAAAAAAAGTTGGAAAAACAAATAAAAAATGATATGGCCATTTAAGAGAAATACAAATACAGTAATATTCAGTTCTTATCAAAATAAATGGTACCTAGGTTTAATTCACTAAAAAAGATTATCATAAAAAAAATTCTTTATAATGAAATATAACTATACGTAGGTACAAGTTTATTATTTACTATAAATATTTCACCATTTGGTTGATTGTGTGTTTCAATCTGTTAATCTATTTCAATAATATTTATAATTTGTCAATCATCAATTATGTCATAGTCTTTGCTGAACTAAGTGAACTCATAAAATACTGTTGTTCACTTTTAGTGCGAATAAAACCTTGTACCTTAAAAAAATGTTTTCGACATTAATTTAGCTTAACTATGTTTAAAAAATGCATTAATTCACCCAGTCTGTCAATAGAAATTGAAACTTGTTGTAATTTTGAAATAGAAACTCATAAAGCCAGAAGTCTAAAGTTACTTTTCATGTAAGCTAAATCAATCGTGTTACACTCAAATAAATCCATTTCATTTTTAATACATTTCTTAGTATATTGTGTGGCAAGGAAGGAAAGTGAGCTGTAACAGCTGTGTATCGGGATTTCCACTTAAATAAAAAATCTTTTCCACCAAGCGTAGCGAAACATATTTTACTAATTTTCCAACGCTTCGACATCAAAAAAATTAACTTTTGGCTTTACCAAATATTGTTTTCATCGTATAAACTGAATCGCCGATCCTCTGGATCAGCTTAATATATTATTATATGACACTGTATCTATATCCTTGACGTTACTTTTGACCAAATATACAATAAACCTTGAAAACATGAATTTTTTTGTTCAAGTTCTTAATTATATTTTATTTTCCTATTTATTAATTTTCATTTTTGTAACAGAATGGGCCGTGGCCCAAAGTACTGAATGTTATATTTATATACAAATAAATAAATACACAATATGTATAAACACTAAGACAAACACATTGTTTATATAATATTATCATAAAGACGGGTTCATCGTTGGTAATTATCCTGAATATTGGGAATAATTGGCAGTGAAAAATGTGATAGCGATTAAAAAGCTGTAGATCTTGGAATTTACTATTTAGTTGATTTTAGAATTCATTACAGTCAATAAAACCAACAATGAGTTATTTAAGAAACCCTTATCGCCATATCGCCATATCGCCATATCGCCATATCGCCTTATCATATAGAATTGATAGGCCTATTAGTATCTTAAGAACACTAGTTCATAATCATGAAGTCTGTGGCCAATACGACAATATGAATATTTAATAATATTTGCTATATACTGTCTTGAATGAGGCATATTCACTGTTATTAATGAGCAATATAAGGAAATAATTGTTGAAATAGATAATTGGCAACAATATGAAACGAATGGAGGAATATTTAAGTAATACAATTTGAAAAAAGACAGCTTGAAAACAGCTTGCTTAACCGATAGTCGTATTTTAATATATTTATTAGATAATTTAAGTTTATTAAACTTCGCACGCATGTGAGACCCGCCGTATATCCTTAATTTCAATAGATTTAGAAATAAAAATATATTGTTGTCTGTTTTTTTTTTTTAACTTTGTGGCATAAATAGTTAATACGCCGTTTGCCGGCGCAATAAATCTAAACTATAAAAATATTTTTCTAAAGTACAAACGCGAGTTGGCTAGAATGGAAAATACAATAGGTACCTATGTAATGTTCAAGACAGTAAATATAATGGGTTGACTCTGTTTTGAATATTTCTCGTGTACTTACAGCATAATAATCATAACGATTTAGATTTTATATTATGCAGTGGCGGCGTATTTAACGTTTTCAAATAACCACAACAAGATGTCAAGCCTACTTTTATCACACGACTCATGAGTAGGAATTAACATTTCAATTGATGGTGTTTACAAATACGTACCAAGCTTTAATTATATTTTAAAAAACGACACAATTAAAGAAAAAATCTACCGAGGAAGTTACTCTGTCGTGTTGTATACTTCAAGTGTACCCATATAGCTTGTCATTGAGTAGGTCACCGTGATGGATGATAATCATTGCACGTAAAAAAAAACTTGTGCATAATATATATTATGTGTATTTGATTTTTTTAATAATCACTGTAAGAACAACTTTCGAGGAATCATGTATTCATTATTGAATTATTTTAATTATCACGATTTTGTTGAATTTCGTCGACGTTTGAAATTTAAACGTACCTACAAATATTTAAAAAGTTTGAGCCTCATAAAGCAATATATATAAATATACTAAAAATATACACAACAACAAACAACAAAATATAAAATATTTTATTTAATTCTGTAAGTAAAATGAATAAGGAACCCTGTATTAAATTTTTAATCATTTTAAAATAAAAATGTTATCAATATAAGTCGAAAAAACGAAAAAAAAAATGTAGTTTTAAATGTATCCAGCGAATACTTGGCTTAAAAAAGAGCCAAATATTTTGAAAATGATAATATCACGTCTAGTTTATTGTTAGCATAACTATTTAGCAAATTATTCAAATAATTACTGGCTTTTTTTCGTGTTATCGACGACGCTTGATTGTGCATTACGTCAATAACGCCGCCATCGAAATTACTACTACTAACTGGGTTATTGGTTTTTTAATTACAATAAACAAATTAAATTGATATTGTCGAAAATTGAGGTTGTACCTGTATACATGCTTATGATCTGCTCTTTGTTTTGTTCATTTGTACTTATTATTTTGAAAAAACACTTTTACACTCTTGAAATACCAACAAGATCCAATATTCGATCAGGAACCATCTTCGAAATTGCAGATTGAAGCATTTTCATTACTCTTGCAAAACTAGATGACGTACATAAAAAAAATATGCCTTCGTATTAAAATGTAAAAGTAGTGAACACTCATTACCCCGAGAAAGTATGATTGTTTTAAAAATATAAATTTTTCACATAATTTTATAACATTTCAAAATAACATCGTTGAAAAATATTCTATTTTGAATATTTTGATCGTAAGTGCGAAGTATATACAGAACTCTTTGCTTCTTTGAATTAAGATGCATACATCCTCGATTTGAAATATTTTCTAGCCGAACATTTTGAAAAATTAGTAAATTGGTTGAAATCAATTTCGTCGACTTTTTTATCTCACAGTTAACATGATAAATTCTAAAAAATTCTGTCGAGTTTCGTTGTTTATATGGGACGTTTGTTGCAAAACAAATACCTACCATATACCTATATAAAGTCAAAAACTGGTACCTACCTGTTGGTTTTAAATTAAACACATTCGCATTGTTTTCATTACTATATAATCTGTTTCCGGCTGTCAACGGAAACCACATGGAAATTTGAAATTGAAATTCGCAGAACACCTGATGCGAATATAACCAATTGTCGCTATTACTTTTTGTCTGGACGTTTGATTGAATAGATAGGTAATTAAAAAACGATTTAGAATATAGCTGACCCAATTAGAACATATATCAGATTTAAATACATACCTACGGTTCGTGAACCAACGAAATACATAAATATTTGAAAACTCGAATTAATATATACTGTTTGAATACCTGAACGTATAATATCATTTGATATTTTAATTAAAAACTTGTTCGCATATTATTAACGTGTTTTTATACTAACGTGAATATCATCATAACATATACTAGCTATATATAGCTAATGACCTACAGGGCTGTGAATTAATCGATTTCGCCGATGAATTTGTATTATGAACACTTAAAGGATGTGGGACAAAAATTTGATTCAAGAAATTGCAGTTTTATGAATTAAATATTGTATTTTTTATCACAGATTTTATTTCGTCCATAGTTTTGCATGATAATGTGTACAATAATTATGTACATTGGAATTTCGAGAGTATATTATTATACATTTATATATTTGAATACTTATTTTATAGGTTTTTATTGCATTTAATTTGCAGCTCCGCTGATCACATTTCAACGCATTATAGTTAGGTACAATAGGTACAATCTTCGCGAAGTCGTATGCCGATTTGCTATGATGCAACTTTTTATTGATATCAGGTAAATAAAATATGATCAAATACATTCGAAAATCGGACAGTCTTCCTATTTAATCGTATATTTTAATTTTTGCAATTTTGGTATACTTCACCTGAAAAATATGCAAATTATTATTTCTTAGGTAATGTTACGAAAAAAATGCAATATAAATTTTCACATGATGACTTTTCCTAATAATAGAGAAGCAAATAGATACGTTCAATAGATACGGTCTTTTACAATCATATGATTGTTGTGATGTGATGTTATTCATATATAGATAATAATAATTTATTGGTCAACGTATTTCAGGTAATAATGGAAAAATAGTTACAGATTTATTTAAATATGTCTTAGGAAAAAATGCAGTTTATAAAACTATTAAAACTAACTCTGAGGTTATCGAATTCCTGATTCAACATTTTATAGTTTAGATATGACGTCAAATTTTTATAATTATTTTAAATATGCACCGATAACAAGTATAGACGTTGAACTTACTTTTTCATTATATAAACATACTTTAAGCAACAAACGATTTTTAAGAACACAATTTAAAAATGTATACAATTTTACACTTTAATTCGGAAAGTTATACTTATATTTCAATTTTTAAAAACTTTTTTATAATGTCCATTGTCCATATCAAGTTATTTAGGTATAAGTAATTAACAATTATGTATTTTATAATATGATGTATGATTTTACTGTGTAACTTTAATGTATTTTTGTTGAAATTTTAATACCTACACTTATAGTGCAATTTCGACTTATTTTTAACGCAATTAAACTATATCCGGTCTTTGAATATAATATAAATAAATAAACTAATTGTATAACTAGTATTCACCCGATAAAAATTAACAGACATAAAAAAACTGGTGCTATATCGGTGTATTTTAGCTTTAGTGCAAGTTCACGGGGAAATCGGCACCTTTTGATTTGTGAATTAATTCAACCAAGATGGCTGGTTTTCCCGTCTGTGGTGAATTTTATATACAACTTGGCACATTTTCAAACGCGTTTAGTCAAATTACTTTCTAAACTTTGTCTGATATCTACATGAACAGTCTCTGAAACTTTTGTTAAAATCGGTCGATCATTTTTTGAGGCTTTCAATTGTACAATTATAACAACATTTTCTTTTGTTGCACGTTTGAATATAAGCAATATCAATTAAATATTGTTTTCTTTTATTTAAAAAAAAGTCCCATAGAAACTCACGTCTGGTCAGTAATGGTTTGTACCAATTTTGTTTTGATTGTATTACTATAACCAATGGCTACTATACTTATAAACAAATACTTATTCGATTTTCTCGAGCCAAGACGAGTGGTGGAGTGAGTTTTTTGTCTTTTTTGATATACATTTTTTTTAAATTAATTTAAAGTACCTAAGTACATTTAAGACATCAACTGCAATTAATACAATTATTCCCTCAGGTGACACTTAAAATTTTTTTAAGAATTAACAACAAATATTCATATTTAGATCCCACCTCAATTTGTATAAGTATAGAAGCCAGTGCACAAACAGTAAAAATCAAATTTGAACCAAAATAAAATAAAACTTGGAGATTTCTAATTGTTGCACTAAAATAAAAAGCTGTAGACATCTTCGTATTTCATATGATAGTACTTTCAATCGGATTCGTCCCATCAGATAACTTAATAGAAGTTTATTGATACAACTTTTATTGATATCGAACTGGCGTAATTTATGAGATTAATAGTGCGTTCGAATAACTCATACACTGTGCACTCTTCAGCTATTTATGATAATACTAAAACAGATGCAGATATATATATATTTTATTTATTTATTTCAGCAAAATCAATATCATTACAACAATACAATAATCAAATTACAAAAATGAAATTATTACAATAATAGTGATAAGAGCTGATACGTATACCAACTGAGCAAGCTCGTTTCTGGTATACGGAGTTCCTATACATATTAATTATATAATATAATAAAATAAAAATGTCATGTGTCTTATACAATTGAGAATGATGTATTTTACTTCTCTAAATAACATTATCTTATAATTATATAACTAAACGATACTAATAGATAATCATTTATATTTACACATAGATACTTTTTAATAATTGATTTTTACACACATTCTCATCCAGCCAGGTCATTTACTATTTTAGTAATTATATTTTTTATACGATTTTTGTTAGTTATATTTTTTACATTGGTTTTATTAGACTGATTTTCACCTTCATACTTTATTGGACTCTTTACATCATTTCCTAAATTGTTGAATATAGTTTTGACCATATATAATCGGGTCATCGGGAGCACTTTTTGTAATATACATTTGATGTATTAAGATTCATTTCCCTGGCAAATATAATAGTATACCTTTGTGTATATCATTTAGGAAAACTGTCCGTATGTCAATTTCAACTCTCGCGATCTTTGGTCAGCACATTTTGGAGTCTCACCTTACAAGTTATTGTATAGTATATCGTAATAACAATTATAATGATAATACTATTAGAATATTGTCGTTTGGTTCTGCATATCGGCCCGACCCGAACACGTGAGCCGTGTGTAGGCACAACAAAACTCTTGTGCACCGTACACGGACATCATTTTTTTTCTGTCGAATTTCGTCTGCGTTTCGTGCACATATGCGCCGCTATTGCCGCCTTAACGACCCATAAACTTCGGCGTTTACGACCATACGTATATTATTATACATGTATACAACACTGTGCACAACACAGCAATAATATATGGTCAACGTACGCTGCAAAAGGATACGAAGTATATTATGATACACACGCCACTGAGAAGACGTCTATAATAAGTCGTAACGCAGACACACACCATCACACATTGTGTCAAGTCTCCAGAGTAGAAAGTGTCCGGGACGCTGCGTTACAAAATGTATTATTTACTCCTATTATACATAATGATAATAATAATATATTGTCAACATTTTGAGAATCATTAACGCGAAATTGTCTTACGAAACAATACAATATTATGATGTACCTATACATGGGATGAGCTTCGTTGTCCACGACGAGGTAACAATATTATTGCGTATAGGTACCTTAACATGGAGTCCCACACAAATACTTTGAAGTTCTAAGACTCCGAGACCACATTTAAAAACTTGGCTGTAAGTTTCTCCAAGTCCATTCTCTAGTCAATGATGCACTATCGTCTCACCACATACGCCTATAACCAATGAGACCCCATCACTCCAACGCCGCCTAAAAAAAGGACCTCTCCCAACGACTTCGTTATTTCAAATTCACCTCTATAATATAGGTTCAATAAATATACAACTGCCTACTAACACTTGGTCACGACTCCATTGGGTTAGATTTTTTTAAATCTAATATATTTTTCAGAAATAAAACCATGCCAAGTCTGCAACTAACTGTATTCTTGACAAAACTTTAGTTATTTTACTATTTCAGACTAAAATTTCCAATTTAAAATATGTATGCACCATAAACATGCATTTACATCACATTTTACTGTTTAATAACGTCAAAATAACGTAATAATTTAATTTAAGTCCCTCCATCTATATGGTACATGGACTGCTAGTTATAGACTATAACTCACAGTGCATCATTTATTGTGTGTGTCGAAGTAATCGGCGTATACGACAGGACCTGTTCATGTACGACAAGAACAAAAATTAATTGAGTGATATTCCATTATAGATGTAGATATGATAATGATATATAGAATCCGCTTGTGTTACAAACATGCATTTTTCGATTCATTATTTGATAAACTTTCCACTGCTACACACTGCTACACACTGAGTACTTTGTCGTTTCGATATCATTGGGCGATTAGTTCTTTAATCGTAACTATTTGTGTCATGAAATTTAAAAAGTCTTAGTATTCAATGTTGTATTTTTATCCAGTTATTTAATCATATATGTACCATTGTACCCATTATATAAGTGAATGTTTTTTTCGTTAAACTAAATTAGGTACGTACCTATTTTAGTTGGGATCTATAGCGTTGTGGCGTTGTGCATTTGGTAAAAATATAGATAATGTACGATATGAGCAATATAATGTTGAATATTCCTACGATTCCATAGGATTTACATAAGATTTTTAAATTATATAAACCATTTCAGCTTGCTACGGTCGCTGTATGAATTTTATTCAATAATTTATTTCGTTTAACCTGTTATATATTTACCTTAGTTCAGTGTGTTGAGCTAAATCAAAATTCGAAACTTGAGAGAGCGATTTTTATTGTCTAAAACATACTTGCTAGTTTAAAGTCTGAGAAACCACGAGAGAGGAGGTTACTTAAACTTGAGCCGCTGTCCATATTTATTTGTGTTTTGGGGTTTTTTTAGTTTATTTGCAAGTTGTAGTTTTGAAATAAATAATACGCCGAAAAATTCCTCAATTTATAAATATTATTTGGTAATAAGCTTTCAAGGTTTTCAATTCTAGTGTTACTGTAATGCGTAAATTATGTGATAAGTAATTACGTATATGTATGAAGTTATTAAGTATATACAATTAAAATAATTTTTCCAAATTTATGGCTCATGCACAACAAATATATAATATAAATATGTTTTTTAAGACTATTAAAGTTGTATGAATTTCCCGATTTTGAAATGCACACACAGGACAAAGCTCCAAAATGTGTAAAAACTTTAAGTTGTCACCATGCAAATATGTTTTTTAATCACTGAAATTCGTTGGAAAAAATATCCTTGCTTGATTGTTGCGCAAACAGTGGACATTTTCATTTGATTGTTCAAAATCTTATCCGTCCCCTTAAACAAGACCTAAAAGTTAAAAACTTAAAAAATATCTGAGATTTTTGAATTGTATTTTTGTATTGTTTTTCCTAGATCGCATGACGAAATTATAATAAAATCATGCGAAAACCGCTGCTCTAACTCGGTCTGTAATTCCGACCACCCTGTATGTTATGCACACAACGACTGACGAGACGTTCCTGTTGCAGTAAATAATATTTATTACATTATTACACGCCGCCGAACTCGGTGAAAGCATATTATATTCGTCGGCTAAGCGACAATGGCATTAGCCTTGGATGTACAAATTCATTAAATGGTTTGCAGTTATGTAAACGAATTTCCGATTACCTTCGGCTGCCGAGCTGAATTATTATTATATACTTTGCAGAATAGCGGCTGTACAACATCGACAGTGTGATCAAATATTATAATATTTTATATTTACACTAATTATTGTTATTGTATGTATAATATTAAATGATTGTATGACCATCGATGCCTACAGCTCAGTCCCTCGCAAACCATTATTATTATCATAAGTATCACCGGTAGGAATTATTCGACAAAACCACGAAACATGCTAACATAATATTGTATTAATATGAGTCCATAATATGTGGACAAAGACTATAGTTGTTGACCTGTAGTATATTTACAATAATATAAGTACCCTATCGATAACCAGGGGCGGCTCCGGAGACCTGGTTCGGGGGGAGGGGGGCTAAGTCAAAATTTTCAGAAAACTTTCGATATTGTAATTGGGTTTTTTTTGAAATTTCGTTTTTAAAAGTACACAATTTTTAGAGATACGGGCATGGAAGCGGGCAGCCGCCCCTAGACCCCCCCCCCCTGAAACCGCCCTTGTCAACAACATTATTACAAGTGTAACAGCCACGCGTATAATTATCACGGTACAGTGTCGGAAGCATTTTCGCAACTATTGTTATTGATTTTATCGATTGGGGTTGAGATATATGGTCTGAAAATTTGAATTTTTATCAGCGTTCTCATTAACGCCTAATTTATTGGTCAAGTTAAGCTTTATTTTGATGTCCCGTGTCTTATGTTGCTAAGTAGCGCGGAATAATTGAAAATCAATAATTCGCATGACGTTAATAATAATTTATTGTACACGCAAAGTCATGTCCTGTAGGTAATATCGCTATGTATCGAAGTAGGCAGTCTTGTCAAGTATTCGAATTTTCGAATACTTGTATTTAAAGGTTAGGCTGAGTAATTAATACAAGCCAGATATTTAAATGCATTTTTTTTCCGTTGTACCCTTTGTATTTCGATGATCAATATTTTCGTATTTTATTATTTTAAATTTATAGTTTTCAAAATATTATTTTTAACAATAAACCTACGATCTCAACCGATAACCAGAAAATGTATATATCTATCTGAAGCTTAACTTGGCTTGATTAATTCATAAACTATATTATCTGACATCTGAAAAATTCTTGAACCTATAAATCGCTATTTAATTTAAATATTTATAAATAAGTTAAAGTATCTATTTATTATGATTAACGTATACATTTGTTCGGCTAAACAAAAAAATATTTGCATTTATATTCAAATATTTTTAAAAGAAAGCATTCAATTACAAACAGTATTTATATTGTTCTATTCTTAACAAGACTGATCGTGAACGATAATATATGATGTGCTGTAATAATAAAAATTTTATTTTATATCACTTTTTAATAATATTTTGCACTGACAATAATGGATAAACTGTTTATGTAGGTACCACATTGCTATAATATTTGGAATTTTTGTCAACGAAAAATTGTGATTACTCTGGATATAATTATAATATTTTATGCACAATTTTTATATCTCCTAACACATCTCAAAACAGATCACATAGGACTTTTTATTAGAATATTAGTAATTATCACCTACATCAGGCATAACCAGGCATATCAGTACCTACATTTTTTTTACCTACGATAATTATTTGCGTATTTACGTTTTAGTTTACTAGATAATCGTTTATTAACGTTTTGCACTATGAATACAGTTAGATAATGTACCGGACACTAAAATTATATTTTCGTGCGTCAGCGCTGGCTGTCAAGGTTCACCGTCCAGTGTTTTAATAATAATAATGTCTATCTAGTAAATTAACGAAGGCCTAAGTGTATGACAATAAATAATAAGTCCGATCAATTTGGTTTGCAAAAATAGTGTGCAGTTGTTAAGCATGGTGCAAAGTAGTTTACATATTTAATATCCACCGAAGTGAGATGTCAGAATCTCTAACTTCTATAATCGGACTAAAGAAAACATTTTTTCATTTTATATTTATAAAATATAACACTATTTACCGTCTGAGCTTTTTTTTTAATATGCACTCCATATGACGATAAACACTGTAATTATTTATCTATCACACATGTGATTAGATGTAAAAACTTTAATATTAATACTTTCAAAGAAATATTGATGTCTGTTTAAAAAAACATTTTCGGGAACCAAATCGAATTTGAATCAAATTAAAACCAATTTTGTTCAATTATATTTATCAAATTTCTCTATATAATTTTATTCTTGTTATTTTTAGTCCATATATTGTGAGACTTTGTAATATGGAAGTTTCACTCGTTATAAATAATTAACAACAACTTTTTTACAGGGTACCTATATAATTATTTTACAATTAAAAAGAGGTCATCGTTATTTTTGTTGTATCTCAATTTTATTTCAGAGTATCTATATTGTTTACCTGACTATTACTTATAAACCATAAAATATTGTCAATAAAACCACAATTTAGGTAACTTTAATGAGTAAATAATTTGTGCAGATACTGAGGTAGGTAGGTATATGTATGTATCTTGATAAATTGGCTATATATTACTATTATTAATTATTATGTTACAGTTTCAAAGATACATCAAATCGAAAAGAGAAAATATTTGTGAATCGATATCATTATTATATAATAAGCGGGGCAGATTATTTTTGTAAAATAATTAAAATATTTTGTTTTCAACAATATTATTTACTCAACGTACCTACGCGGTTTTTTATAGGCGTCAAAATATTTAATTTGTAAATCTAATTTTTAGAAGAATATTTATGTTAAAAACGTTTTATTTAGGTAAATAAATGAGTTTAATTTACAGTTTTAAAAATGACAATATTTTTTTGGAGTTAATTAATTAGATACGTAATAGAACTTTTTCATAATAATCTTTTTTTGACTTTTCAGACATAAATAAATCTTAAATTATTTAACATCATAATTGTTTTTCGAACTACTACCTATCAATTTTCATTTTTCATTTTTCTAGTCTTTCTGTTACACCCTATAAACAGTATAAACCATACAAAATGTATTGTCAATAAAATCGCAATCCAGGTGCCTTTATTGAGCATGTGATTTGTACAGACATATAGGTTTTATGAAGTTATGTAGGCATACAGAGCGTAACAGAATAAGACCTGACATATTTAAAATTTGTACTCGTTATGCAAATGTGAAAATAATTATTAAAACTATATGAGTGATGATTAATTTAGGATTTGATCGTGTCTGATATTTCTCAAGAAGAATATTTTGAAAAAGTTATTACGTTTTGAATTAATTTACACAAAAAAATATTAATATTTTAAAAGGTTGTAAGAAGTAAACTATTTGACTTAAATATACGTTTTTACTATAAACATTTGTCAATAGATTAAATTTAAAAATTTGCTGTTTAGAATGTTTACACTACCTCGTAGGTATATTATACTGTTCGTGTAAGGCAAGCGTCTACATATTACGTAAAATATTGATTAGAACAAAAGTTGTTTCATTTGTCAGGTCATATTGTTACACCTAGAGTACTAGCAGATCGATATAGCATATTATTGCTATTATTTCACAGTTTAAATTATAATATTTATAAAATTGAAAAAAAGAAAAGTTTTGATAATATTGTTATAATCTATAATAGACAGAGCATATTATTGTAGAATAATTCTAATGTTTTTTTCATCAATCTATTGCTTATTCGACTAATGTGCGTGGTCTGTTATAATATATTATTATTATTTTTTTTTTTTATTAATCGAAAAAGACACAAATACACATATTATTATTAAGTAACATTTTCGATTATCTTTCTCCTTTAAGCAAAGCTTGTGTTGGAGAAAGAGAGTTATTATATAATATATGATACAATTTTTTAAAAATTATAGAATTTACAAGATATATAGTAAAAGTTCAAAGTACATATTATTATAAAGCTAAATATACAAATATAAAGTTTAGAAATATTATCAAGAAAAGGTACATGATAAGAATGAAATATAAAATAAACATATTATATTAGCCTAAGATACACAAATAAAACCTCAAAGATTAATATTTATAAAGCTGAGACATAAAAATAAAATTATAGCGACTCATTATTTAACTCAAGAAATAAATATTTATATACCAAGCCTTTAATATTAATCCTTTCATCCCCAAGTATTTTTTTTTTAAATTCAAAAGGCATAGAATTGAAAAACGTTGGTCCAAGATAATCTACAAAACACTGACCAAAAGATTTATTTGTATAATTAACAGTCAAATCAAATCTCCTCAATTCTCTTTTATTGCTTAACTCTTTATGATATTTATCTAAGTTAAATTTCTTAACCAAGTGCATAATAACAATTTTTTTATACAAAAACCTTATTGGCAATACACCAAGTTCTTTATAGTTTGCTTTCGTAGATCCTTCTAGAGTGAATTTATTTAGGCAAATTCTGACTATATTTATTTTGATTTACTATTAGTGCATTTAATATGTTATCCCGAAGGCCACCCCATACCAATAGACCATATTGGAAATTTGATTGATATATTGCAAAATATACTATTTTCATTGTTTGTTTAGGTACAATGTTTTTGAGTTTGATCAATTTAAATGTAATAAAACGTAGCTTTCCTAATAAATTGTTAATATGAAAATTCCATTTTAAGTTGTTATCAAATATAACACCCAAATAACGAATTTTACTAACTATTTTAATTATTTTACAGTTTTCCTGATTACATATTTTATTATTGACGTAGCCATGTACTGCTATAGTATTGAAGTTACAATCTGTTTTATTAATTGAAAATGGCATAAACACAGTTTTATCAACATTATTATATCTACATTTTATTATCCATATCCCTGCAGCGACTGTTTTCTATAATAATGTTAATTGTAGAAAACGGTCTTCGTTGTTTTTGTTATGTCCAAATGATTTGATTTTAGAGTTGTATATATAACTATATACTGCACTTACAACATACCAATAAATCATACAAAATAAAAAAACATTGGCAATAAAACCGCCATTTAGATGACTTTTTTAATGATTTTAATATATAATTTTTACAGGTACTTATATGTAGATACCTGTATATTAGTAGATTATCCATATATTATTATTTATTACTATTGGGTATCACATTGCAGTTTAAAAGATAATACTTAATATTTTATTAATTTTTTTATTTACAGTCTGTATTAATTAAACACAATGAATACATTTGATTTTATCGAAAAAAAAGAAAACCGAGATGAAGAAGGTGAGTTGAGGAATTACTCTGCAATATAAACAAAAGACAAAAGTATAAATAAATTAAATTATCTAGTCGGAGTTCAGGACTTTAATTTTTGGTTCGTTTATTTTTTGTTGCATAGTAGTACCATTTGCACTCAATGAGATTATGTAAATTAGTTATAACATGTATTATTGGTCATTTTTAAGTATCACCTTTTGATAGCTATAGTTAAAGGAGAGATTAGTGTCTTAATAAGAGATTTCAACTCGTCCAAAAGGGAAACAATTTTTTTGTGATATACTTGCTACGTGGTTTTCTATATTCTTCGGGAATTTAAAAATATAATACCTAGTATATAAATTCGAAACGAAAAAAGATTTGTGCATCGATAATATTACAATAGACGGAGCATATTATACTAATACTTATTGTAAAATAATTCTAATGTTTATTTTTCAACAATATAGTATTATTTGCTCAACTAATGTGAGCAGTCTACTACTGTTATATACACGTCTAGACGACTGTTTTCTATAATCATATTATATAGCTCGCATAGTGTAGCGTGTGGTGAATATGTACATAATATACCTACGTGTACAAGCGCAGACTTTGTAAAAATATGTTCCACCGGAATTTAAAATTCACCCGAGTATAGCCAAACAACGTATTCTCTTGTTTGCGAACATTTCAAATTATTTCGAATCCAAGGACTTCTTATATTTGAATGCACGGCGCCGTAGTCGCATATTTATGGTATATTGGTAACCTATACGTAATGCATTAGAAAAACATTCCATACATATTGCGATAAGTCTGTGGGTACAGCCGACGAATAATATTTATTATTAATTCATTTATTTTGTTTTATTACAATATACGGTAACAATAAACGAGAGTTAAATGCTAATACCCGTACGAAAAAAACAGATAATTATAAAAGGAGTCAGTGCTATGTTAGAGCATGACGTGTTGGATAGGATTGTTATGGTTTGAAAATCCAATATGGTTCGGAAAGACAATATATAATAATTTAATAACATAATATATTATATTATATATTATACGGTTTCCGCGAGGTGGTGTGTTCGGGGGAGGGGGGGTGGGGGTATTCACTTTTCTATAGATTTTTTTTTACCTAGCGTGCCTATTCATTTAATTTACGATGACACGCAAGTTATATAGTCCTGTGTACCCCGTTCTTAGCATTTTCAGTATCGCGAACAAAATATTTTGTTACTCTTTGCGATTTTCAATTCTCAGATAGTAGGTAGATAAGCAAATATTACTATAGTATAGATGTCAGCTATGTAGTGATTATAAAAATATATTTCTAGAACCAATTACCAAACCAGAGTTGAGATTCAATAAAGTCGATAATTATTACTAGGTAATTAATTTTCACCAATTTAAAAAATATCTTTTATAATTGTATGATGATATTGTATAATATACCTACACCTACTTGTATAATCTTACAAAAATTATATGTTTGTAAATTTGAAAATTACAATTTTAGCATCAGATAACTCAAATTGATCTTGTACATTCAAGATGCGTAAATGTGTAAGTACCTAAATTTTGTATGATTATTTTTTTTAAGCAAGTACTTCAAAAAAAGATTTTTTTGATAATCAAACTATACAATGTGTTCTTGATTTGCATTAGTTTTTGCCGTTATTTTCCCTTCTTATATAGGTACCCAAAAAAGCGTAAGTCATAATTATGGATTTAGTCGATAGGTGCATACTATCTGCATTTATACATATTCTCTTTTTTCACTACATTGTTTGTAGGCTTCCTGCACAATATATAAGTTATTCACTAGCGATAATATTATGATGTAGCCAAGTTTACCATTATACAGGTATTATACAATTTGTAGCTGTACGTTTCATAACTTTAAAAATATGAGTCTAAATAAAATTAAAACACACACACATGAAATACCTACCCTTTTATAGGACGGTTTAGAACATGTTTAATATTTACAATAATATTGTTTTTGTTTGAACTATAATGTATAAATTGCCGATTGGCCGCCGGGAAAGGTACGATAGCACAATAGTACCAAAAACTGTCAAAAACCAATAGATTGCTGTTTAGAGATTACATGCAACGTGAAGATGCAGCTATATAATATTATAATATTGTATATTATACACAGAGTGTTTTGGGAGGATTTTAAGTCATATTCTCAACTCGATACACCTTGTATATACTCATTCACTTTTTAGTTTTTTTCACTATACACTGTCCGTATTCTTCCCGCATAGTATAAGTTATTCACTTTCGATAATATTATTACGCCGTAGCCAAATGCATCATAATAATATATATGTATTAGGTTTTATAAGCTTCTGTAGTCCATACGTTTTAAAAACCTATAAAACATGTGTTTAAGTAAAAAAAAACACACACACGCACCAAATACCTACCCTTATGAGGATAGTTTAGGACAATATAGGTACGCTTGCATATTTACAATATTGTTTTCGTCTGAACTATATACTAAAAAAATGTATATATCTGGTCAAATACGCAGTCTCAAATTCAAATAAAGGGTCTGCATTATGAATTCCTATTATTATTACTACATATATATATTAAACTGTATAGCGTGCGATACTAAAAATCGGAAAAAAAATGAAAATACACCCACCCTCGTCGCCGGAAACGCGTAAACAGAAAAAGTGTCGGAGACTCGTAGGAAAAAATATATCGTATAATAATATAGTATTGACGATCAACAAAAAATACCGAAAAAAAACTTTTTCCCATGCTCTGACCATCTGAATTATGGGTGCCGATAAACTATAAGGATGAAGGTAAAAAAAAAGTGAAAAAAGGGAAAACGATCGATATATTGTATCTACTCGGTAATACGATACGTCGCGTAGTGTTCAGACGAAAACCATTGTTGTCTGTTTAGAATAAAAAAAAAACAATAATGTAAACAGATGAAAAAAATACAGCGGAAAGAACAATATGGATTTTTTTTATGGCCAGTTTTCGGGAAGCATGTGTTATAGCTAGTAGTAGGTTGGTAGGTGTAGGTACCTACCTATATAATTATTATTGTGAGATATCAGGAAGTATACTATTTGCAAAGGCACAAACCATCGTCGCTTATTTAAATAAATGGAAATAAAAAAATAAAACCGACGAATGTGTCTATACATAATATAATATAGATGAAAACGTGGAGCAGGTTGTCAAGGGGATTCGAAAAGGAACAAACACCTGCTTTCGATTTCATGCTAAAAAAAAAAAAATGAAGTCCAATAGAATTATATGTAAGGCAGTCGGTGTAGGTATACTGCCCGGACGTGGTATTCACCGGGTATTATATATATATGTAATTTAGGTAGTTGAAAAAGCGACGCTGTTTGCAGAAATGTATACTAATCATGTCCGTCATTGACGATTCTATCAAAATTCGAATTCTAAGAAATTATCTACGAGTCCGCTGCTACTATATTGTGCATATAAACTAACCATTCATCGAGGATTGTGGCTATTCATTTCATTTCCCCGTCACGTACGTATGTCGGTGGATAGGTTACCTCTATAGTAATATATAATTATAATATAGGTACAATAATATTAGTCTAGGTCAATAATAGAATAAATAGAAATAGTCGAATAAAATGTTCTGATATTTATTCGAAAGCTGTACAAATAGGCAATAAATTACAAAATAATTATTACTAGTATATTATATTATTAAGAAGATGAATTCAACGTAAGCAATTATATTATTATGATGGCATTGTATGTAATAAAAAAGAAAATCCATTGTTATTGTCAGTAAGTATATTATACAAACATTTAAAATCAGTAAATGAAAATGAGTAGGTGCAATAAATTTCGTAACGTGTATAGTAGGTACCTGAACAAAAAAAAGATCCATTCAAAAATAATTCTTCTTGTTGAGACACGAATTTTTGCTGAATTTTGGTCACAACATGTGTGTTTTTAAAACTGTTTTATGATTGATATTGAAATTATTTAATGTATGTTTATATGATAAAATATACATATTACTTGACAATAAATTAATGTAATTTGTATTTTAAAAACTTTTTCAGTGGCTATTTTAAAAATTCAGATGACATTTTAGAAAAAGTTTATTTTAAAGACTTTGTAATTTGTATTATTATCATTTTCCAAGCTACGTCTTTAAAGTCTTTCGATTTTTATAAGTTTAACCATAAGAATGATAAACTAAGATATAATATAATATGTGCTCCTTCAACAACGTATATTGACGATCTATGTACCTAAATAATAATATTATATAGGAGGCCAATCGCGAAACATAACCATATTAGGAGCACTAACATATTACACAGAGTGATTCACAGAGCATGCTAGCACCTTTTTTTCCAATAACTCGGCTATTCAAAATCTGATTTTTGAAATTTACAAATATATTTCAAATCATATTTGCAAATTCTATACTACCAATATTAATCTATTAACATTTATAATTTGTAAAAATAGTCCTAATATAATATATAACACTAGATCCAATAATAGTGTATCTATATTTTATATTTATGTGAAATCATTTTTAAGGACCACAATAAAATGATCCGTTGTATAAACATGTTGATAGCTGAGAAACTATACTCGTTTAAGTTTAGTATCTATATACCAAACATTTCAAAAAAAATTTCTACTGAATAATTTATGTATAAAAAGGGAGTTTCTCATCTGAAAAACAGAAGTTTGTTCAGCTACACATCACTTTAGTGCAGAGTACCTAAGTACGGAAAAATCTTAATAATTTGAAAACATAGTCTTAAAGGAGGATATTTGATAACACATCTTGTATTAGAATTTTTTTATCGACATTTATCAAAAAAAAAAAATTATTATTAATCGAAAATTAATATACCTACAAATAGTTCAACGGGAGTCAAAATATTTTGAAAATTGTGTATGGTGTATAGAAAATACAAGTATAAACGTTTAGTCAAAATTACACACACACATATATATATATACAATAATTTTTTATAAAGTTACACCAAAAACCAAAATCGATTTTGTGGAAACCTAATTTTGCGTAAAAATCTCAGTTTTTCCTTAAAATTTTGTTTGTTTTTCCTGACATTTTGAAAAACTACTGATAATTTTTTACTTTTGACCCTCCAAAGTTGATACTGGATCAACTAGATCTGCCTTCTTATCAGAAAAGATAATTTTTACTGTCTCTAAAGGTGATGACAGACACACCAACAAAAAAAAAAAACGCACATCATTGTAAAACCAATACATTTGCTCCACTCAGAATCTAAAATGCAATTGTTGAACGTAAAAAAATGTAATATTCAGTTTACGACGAGATGACAATATAATAATAATATAATATAATATAATATATAATGGCAATTAATAGCAATGGATAATAGCAGTGTGACGTCAACAGGTCGCATCGGTTCGTCTCGCGATCGCCTATCTCGTACACATAGACGTACTTCAAGTATATAATAATATTATTATTTTATTGTGTTTTTTGAATAATATTATATTGAGCGCAGTTCACCCAGTGATCTTGACTGCGGTTTATTTTCGTTTTGTTCTTTTCAATGTGATGTGATGTAAATAGGGCACTGCTGCGAATATTTTCAGACGCTTTCCACCCGCTATACTGTATGGATATATTTTGTTTTTCATTGTATTTAATCGTTATAACGAACAAATTACATCATATTAATAGGTATTATACAGAATTATTCACCAAACATGTTCACCTCTCGATTTGCTTCGGTAGCACATTTATTCGAGCTCTGGTTTTTGGAATTTTTAAATATATTTAAAGACCGTTAGTATTTTTGAAATCTTTTGAGATTTTCTTTGTACTACTTAAGGAGTGTCTGTGGAGATGCAAACTTCTGTTTTTAAAATGAGAATCTCCCCCACCTTCTACTGTTCTACCTACCCCTATTCTACTGTAAATTATTTAACAGATATTTTTTCAGAAAATGTTGATACATCAAAATCAAAATTCGAACAATAAGTATAGGTAGTCTTATACTGACTAAAGTTTTTGAGTTACTTAAATTTGTGTAATAATGATAATAGGTTCATGATAACGGTTTTAGAAAAAAATATGGAGATTATGGTAGTTTGAATATTTTAGTAATTAATATTTAATACATCAGTCTATCAACATCAACAATGTCTAAAATTGGTCCAATTGATATAAATTCTAGATGCTATATTATATCTATTTTACATTAGTATAAACCATTTTTAAGGACAATTCAAACTAGCTTAATATTATAAATATTTTAATAACTGAGAAACTATTCGTTTGAACTTTAAATTAGTTACTTTCATCAACAGCCTGAAAAAAAATTATCCACGGAATAATTTATAGTGAAAAATAAGGGTTCTCATTTGAAATACAGAAGTTTGTATCATTGCAAGTCACTTCTTAATAGTACAGGAAATATCAAGAATTCAGAAATATATTCTTAAATTTATTTTTTCTTAATTTTTAGATTTGAATAAAATTAAAATTAATAATACAATTACAACGGTGAATTGGGGATGATGAGCATGCTTAGTTAATCATTCCGTATATTATGTATAGTTGAAAACTCGTGTTCGTAATGAATTCGATAAAATTACACGAAATCTTCCCCCTCCCCCCAGATATTGTATTACGGGGTAAATGGCAATCGCAATTAAACGAGAGAGAACAAACTATTATAAAGCACCGCTAAACAATGGCTTGAATAAAGAAAAACGAAAAATAACTTTGACGGTCTGACGTATATAAAATAATTTAGTACACTTTCGTTACTGCAATCAATACTTGGTCGTATAAATAAAATATTTACCAGCGATATAGACGGAAGACGCACTTCTCTATTAATAATATAATGAAATTAGATAGGTTTGTTTGGGTTAAGGGAGGTTCCCTATACATTAACAAATTATAGCTGGCGCCGTTCTTCAAACTACGTGTAAACAATTTACAATTTTAAAATACTCATGACTTGCTTTGAAATTAAAATATAATAAAAAGCCTTTGGTATCAATTCACTATAATTTTTAAACTAACTGAGCTGAATTTTGCTATGTTACGTACTCGTAAACGGAAACAACAAATGTCTGAGTAGCATCCCCTTAATAATTCATTTTATAAAATATGTAATATAGACCTACGTATAATTTGTGGCATTTAAAATGTTAATATTTATTTTTATCCTATGATATACCTACCCAACAATCACGAGAATGGATCAAATTAATGATATCTATGGCGTTTAATTTGTCGATATGTTACGAATAAGAAATGACATGCAGCAGATTTATAATAAATTTATAAATATCCAGTCGATTTGGGTATAAATAATGTAATATAATTTCGAGTTGGAAAGAAAACTTAAATTTAAACTTAACTTAAATAAATAGTTTGAAAAAAACTGACGTATTAACTTTTAACTTGACTAAGCTTACCAAAATTCAAATTAACTTTTTAATTTTTCTTATATTTTTACATACAATAACACTTAACTTGATTGAGTTAAAATAATCAAATTAACTTGTCCAGCTTCGGATTATTGTACATTTTATATTTTAGAAAAATCATGAAAATTAAAATGTCTTATCCCGCGAGCATAAAGCTATAGGTACAATTATGGTACATGTTAAGGAAGTCCAGGAATATATATTGATTTTTTTTTTTTTTAATGTTTTATAGAGTTTTAGCATTCGAACTCTAATGACGGCAATATGTAATTATTGTATCATCGAGCAATAACAAAATATAAAGTATACGAAAAAAAACAGTGGCAGATAACGTTGTTGTGGCTGCTTATTATTACTGAGGCTATAGATCGATGTTTTTGCTTACGTTTTTGCTGTGGTTCATTAAGACGGATAGAGTATATATATATAGGTAGGTACCTCTATGACTACATCAATTATAGTACAATTCAAACATAATTATTTCAGGCGGTCATATTATTATTTCATTCGAGAGCATTACCCTTGGGAGAATAATTTGCGGCAAGCTCGTTTTCCATGATATTCTCGCATATATTATTATACCGATATTGCATTAAGCTAGACAAACGTCGAAAATAAATATCTTACCGAAAATAATCGCAACGATGACTGTAGGCACATGCAATGTATGATGATTTAAGAACACACCCAATTATTACATTGTGTACTACACACATAATGATATTGTAGTTTATATATTTTGTACGTCATGAAAATATCTGTATAATGAAAGATTAAATAATTATAATTGCATAGCAATAGCGAAAATTATTGATAGAAACGTGGTGGACGATTTTAATTTATATCGATACAACAGAATCACGGGGTTCCAGGTTCCCCGTGACGTATATTATTATGTTTTATTACATTTTTAACTAGGGGGCGGGCTAAGCTCCCCAACTTTTATTTCAGCCCTCCTGTCATAATTCCTAGTCTCCCACCTCGGTTCGGCTACATTTATAAATTTTAATTTAAAAAATCGTTTATTCTGTTATTAATATCTGGCAAATTTTTTTTTTTTACTCTCAAACTATACCTATTATCATATTATGTATGACCCTATATTATGTATGACGTTTTTACTACAAACTTATATGGAAATTTTCAATTAAGTAAACACAAACACAGTCGTTACTCGTTAATAAGACGAATAGACTGATTTGATTTTCGTAACATTAATGGTAGGTACTAACGACAACAATTACCGGACGACAAACGCTGTGCCTGCCGACCGCTTATAGAGGTCTTGCTAAAAACAGAGTTTGATTTTATATTATTTTATTATATTATCATCGTTCTTCGATATTCATATAAGTACATCGGTTGTGTGTTTGTGTCTGATAGTTCGTATTCTGGTCAACGTCGTTATTATTATTATAATAAATTAGTGAAATAATTTTTTCTTATGTTTTCAAGATTTGTTAAATATTAAATACATTACAATTATATAGAAACGTGAGGACGATTTTAATTTATAAATATAACGGAATCACTGATTCCAGGAAGACCATGACATAATGATATTATTTTATTAATTATTATATTACATTGTTAGACAAACGACAGACGCCCTTATTTTATCCTCTTTAAATGACGATTAGTCATTGATACATTTTAACTTTAAGTTTTGCGATGGTACCTACACAAGCTATTCAAATATTTAACACAACTTATTACATTAATTATGCCCTACATCGGCTAAACCGATCTATAAAACTAACATTTTAACTTTTAAAAGTATAGACGGCCAAAATGTGATAAATAATTTTGTATAATACATTGTATAATAGTACTGTTTTATAGTTCAATAGTTGCCTATAAGTAATATTATTTTATAAATTTTTTTTGTCCTTATATTGTTATTAATCATTTAAATTATCTATGGGTATAACGTTGTTACATTTTTTTTTTTTATGTAGATATTAAACAAATGTTTGCTTTTATCATTGTTCAACAATGTGATGATCGAATGAAGATTAAAAAATAATAATAAAAACTTTTTGGATTTATATTCGTCACATTAAAGAAAATATAAATAATTAGTTTTTCCACTTGAAACTAAAAGGGACAAAAGAAATCGACAACAATTTAAAATAAAACATTCTAGGTAGGTTATAATTTATGATAGGGTGTCCTTAATTATAATGAAAAAAAACTTGGACAAACAATTATGTTATATCCTCACTTTATAATATAGGTATAAATAAAAGTTCAACAAATTGTTTTGTCCTTTTTTTATTTTTAAAAGTTATTTTGAAGATAATTGTCTTCGAATTGTTGAAAAGAGATGGTCGTCATTAAAACAAAATTAAATAAAATGTTCAATCCGAGTAGTCAAACTTCAAACTACCCTCGGGCCAGTAGTTTCTGAGATTATCGCGTTCAAACATTCAGATTTATAATGTTATTAATGAAATATAATATTGTACAAAAAAAATCGTACACCGGAATGATGTAGGGACAGTGAAAATATCACAATATTAAATTTCACAACTTTAAATCTCATATTTTTTATCTCGGTACATCAATGAGGTAATGTCTGTGAAGTGCAAATAACATTGTACCTATAATTAAGCGTCAAAATATAAAAGCCATCGGTACCTTCTACAGTTGAAAAATATTTTTCATTAATTTTGGTTTAATAAAAAAAAAAGTACAGCCAGATATGGATTATACAGTACTTCGATGAGAAGTATTAAACTCTTTCAAAAGTTGCGCGTAAAAACGAGACTATATTATAGTTACAACTCGAATGCATAATATTTTAATAATTATAATTATTCTGTATTCATAATAATAATTATTATGAAACTTATTGGCAGTCGACAACACAAAATATAGCAATAAAGATATTACTATGCGTATAATATTGTGAAAATGTAATTAAATTTATGTGCCAAACTTATTCGATCACTGGAATTGATGTTAGGTCAGGTGCATTGGCTTGTAAAAAGCATATTATTCTATTCGAAGAAGAAACGCGATTGTTATTAAACCTACAATAGACGGCTTCTTTGTTTCACGAAGGTACTTACTTAATACTTTTTACCCAAATGAATCCCGTCGCAAAACGAAAACCTTCAAAATAATTAATTCGCCAACAAGCTGCAGAAAACGAAATTAACGTTCAATAATAAATTTAGATTGTTTGACGACGGAACACAATATAATATTTACCTGGGCGTAATATATATATAATGCAGTTTTGCTTTTCGCATGAAACACGATATTTCGGAATTTCGTTTAGGTAATTGAAAAGGATGTCCGGGGCGAGCGTAACGAGTGCCGATACTTAGAAACTGAAAGCGAGGGAGCGCAAACATTTTTTAGTACAATAAAATACACACTTTTAAGGTTTTTTTTCCTCACTATTCAATTGAAAGCGAAATCAATGGAGGGCGGAACAATATTACTGAGAGTTCGTGTTCGATTTCACTAGAAATACCATATGCTCGTGCTGCAATGCGATTCGTAAAAAATATTGTAAAACCTCGTGTGTAGGGTTTTTTTTTTACGTGAATACATCCTCTTAGGCACAACAGCCGATCGGAAATTATACAACATACGCATCTGCACGGTACGACGAGAGACATCAGGTACACTGCTGAACTGACCTATCTATACCTCAGCAAAAGATATCACGTATATTAAAAAATATAACTTATGATATCAGACCGAACTAGATATTATGTACTCAGTTGATTTCAGGAGTACTAAATGTTTAAAATGTTTAAGACTCATTGTTTATGGCTGCAGCATAACCGACCGGATAACTTTGAATACAGTGAAACTTCCATATTATAGAGTCTTATTTATTAAGGGCAACAAAAAAAAAAAAAAACTAAAAATCGATTTATTGAGAAATGTACTATAGAATTAAATAAATATAGTCCTTATTTTAAAGATTTGGTTCACAAAAAATATAAAATGCTGTAAAATGAAAATTCGTCGTGTTGACGTTTCACTGTATTAGCGCTTTTGTGTTTATAATTACCTTAGTATGGTATACCTTATAATCGTATAATAATATTAATTTGATTTATAATATAGTTTATATAATACTTAGTTGATGACCGTGTACTTCGTTGCCCGTTAAAAATGCCCTGAGCTGTGTCCCCAAAATATTAACCGAACAGTAATTTTATAATTGAAACATTCGTTGTCTTTTTTGGCACCGTTTATTACGAGACTTTAAGGTTTCTATACAATGTTATAAAGTCACATCCGAGTTTGGACGATTTTGACACGACAAAGAAAAGTTTTAATTTAATGAGAATATTTTAATGCATTACGAAAATTGAATGTAATCATATTTCTACGCGGTACCCACCGGTATATTTTAAACAGAGTTTACGTCAACAAGTCATTCGACAAATTGTCAAAAACATTATAATGATATAAGCCCGCTATGCTAATGTGATTGCTTACTCGGGTGTCATTAAAGTATTGTTTTCTGACAAAATAATAATGCAAAATACAGGCGACATGGATATTATGTTATGATGTATATTGTTTTATGCATTTTTCGTTATTGCGGTGTGTAATTCAATACCAATTATTACATTTTCAGATGATTCGCAGGTGGTTTTTCGATAGCCGAAATACAACAGTTGGAGAACGAATAATGGTCGGATTGAACGACAATTATAGCACAATAGTAATGAAGTTGTACAGTTCGGCGGAATTATCGTTTGATCTTCAGTGATTTGAGAGGAAAAAAACCGCGAGAAGAGCCCTATAATATTTAAACTCCCCTCTCGGCGCCACAACAAACGGCACCGATTTCACAGCAGAGTGATTATAACGGTTAATAATAATAATAATAATAATAATAATAATAATAAAAATAATAAGGTAGGTGACAAATCGACGTATATGCACAGTCCAATGACTCTTATTGAAAAAGATAAATCGTATATTTATGTTCCTACTGACCACAACTGTTGTTATTTGATGCAATTCCAATTGGGATCTTACGATTTACGAATAGTTCACAAAGCGTACATGGCTTATTATAATTTAATATCGAACATTATTCTAAAATAGTTTTTCTTTGGCGATAAGTCCGTGTAGATAGATGTGAGTATCTTACAAAATATTGATGGTTAAAAAAAAAAAGAAAAATACGAAAATATTGTATAGGTATTTAAAATGTAGAATTGTTGATTATAGTTTAAGCTGCACGAGGTATAGCAAATGCACTGACAATTAATGGCTAATTTTCATTCTGATCAATATTTAAGACTTTTTTATGTATAATTTATAGACAATTGCGCTACAAGTGCACTGTAAATATTTTATTTTAGATTGTATGTTATTGTATTATATGTACATTGAATGTATTGATTTTACAATGGTGTGTGTTTTTTTAATTACTTTTTTTTGCGTCTGTTATCACGTTTTGGAGTAGTAAAAATATCAATTTATATCTTTGATAACATTTTAAAAATATTTTGTCTTTGTTTGAGCTGTTTATTGACATTTTAAAATTTAAAATTTTTGATTTTTTTTTATGATTTTTAATAAAACTTTATTTGTTGAGTCAAAAAGCTTGACGATTTAATAAGTAGCTCCTAATATATATTTACAATATCAGTTGAAAAATATTAAAAATACATATACTTTTTTTATATAAACATTAACAGTTTTAATTTTAACGAAATTCGTATCATTCAAAATGTACAAATAATTTTATAATTTAAATTTTTTTTAATTTTCAACTCTTATAGCTTAGGATTGAAAATGTAATACTGAATTTCATCTTAGCATGTAATTCTATAATCAACAAATCTAAAAAGATACAAGCGCAGGTTTTTTTTTTTTTACTTTATGTCCAAATGTGGCAAAATTGCATATTAAATAACCAAGAATAATGATTTTATGTTATTTTGTCGTATATTAAAAATATTATTCGGAGTTACTTGAAATTTTTAAAGTATATTATTACATTTTATATACTCAATGAATTTTCAAATATATTTTTTCTTTGGCCAAAATAATTTAATCTACTGCGAAGTACTAATGCTTAGGTACTAGTAAAATAAATTACTCTAATCACGATAATATTATCAAATATACTAAATTACTAAGTAGTATTATAGACTGACAGACCGCCTTCGTTCAGAATCAATTTTTGTATCGGTGATTTTATGTCATTGAATTCAAATTTAACACACACCATCCATTACAGTTATCCACTTGTGCAGACAGAGCGACATCCACTTACCCGCTTTTCATTTTTAACACTGAACATTTTAAACTTTAAATTGTATCAAATTACTTTTGGGGACAATACGAAATGTAGCCTATTTGAAAATCTAAGTTTTAAAAAAATGTTATACTAAAACATTTATTGGCGCCAATACCTTTTTTTAACAACTTTTAAAATACCATTATTTTTACTAAGCAAATTAATTTGAAACGTAATAACATTATTCAAAATATTCTTGTTGGGGATTCTATAATTAGCCTAACTTTACTATACCTTTGTACCTTTCATTCATTTTTGGTGGATACAAGGGAACTTTACGTGCGCGTTGATTACTTTAAAATATACTTGATAATAATATGCAAATTAACAAAATAGCTTTTGCTTGTTTTAAAAATGAAACATTAGTAATTCTTTATGACGTGGAAAAACATCTGTGACGTGAAATATCTGTTATTTGATTTAAAAATAAAATAATTTGCGTACTTAGTGATTAGTATATTAATATACTTTTGTCTATTAGAGGTATATTGAAACCTTACCATATTTTACTTAACTATAGACACTAAACAGTATTGTAATTTAACTAAATACTTTAAAAAAAATAAATATTTTATAGTGAACAGCTTGAGTTTACATTTGCACACAATATACCTTCAAATAATTATGCATTACTTGCATGTAATCCGGAAACAGTATCATTAATCATATTTAATAGTTATTTACAGTTATTATGAAGGCTATGAATAAATTTCAATTAAAATCGATTTTAATCATGAATTAAATATTTTTATTTAACGAACATTTTAATTTTAATTAAACTTGTTTTGAATGATATTATAGGCGAATAATAATATTTACTTGTAATTTTATTCAAAATTAACCAAAATGTAACCCCTCTTTTCTTTTTTTTTAATTTTAAAAAAAAGGACAAAAGGATTCAGAAATGTATACATCGATTTTTTCTCACTTAGTTTATCTCAGTAATGGTATTGAGTTTGTACCTATCATTCTGAGTTCGAAGGCCCCATTTATACGTGTTGTCTTAAAAGTTATTAGCTGCTTATAAAAACAATATTAAAAAATTGTTTCTAGGTGTTCAAAATGTTTTAAATCCATATTATTTTAAGTACGATTTGGTCAATTTGTTCTATGAATGCATTTGTTCAACAGCACACTATTGAAACTGCTGAACGAAAATTTGATATGCCCGTGAGCGTGTGTAAGACGGAGACAGCACATGTGGGTGCGTCGCCCTCTTAAGGATGCTTAACCAATGATAGTACTTATCTAAAGAATATAATTGGAAATAAATTTGAATATAAATATCCATTTTTATACCACAAGTAATTTAAACCTAAAACAAAATACAATTTTGACAAACTGCTTTTGAGATTATTGAGTAACGTGACATTATGTGGTTAACCTTTTACTATATGTATACCTATACTATTCGTTTGATTTTTTTTCGAAAAAAAACCTGTTGAGTCTTAATAATCGGAATGTTTACGGCAGATGGTACTTTGTTCTACAAATTCAGTACTTTTAATTTGAGCCACCAATAATAAGTACATTTAAGTGCGTATATAACCTGCCATAACATATAAAAAAAAAACGACATTTAATTTGTTTTACATACAAAAATTGAGTTTGGTAATCTGTGCCTTGGCAGAAAACTGAATGGCTAAGTAATCATCTGCATGACTGCGCCCCACTTTCAATTTCAATTACCGGAACTTATCTTATACATCTGCATAGATCGCATAAGTTACAGCACTTAAAACGAGAATAAATAATATGGGACTCTTGATAAAATGAACATTAAATTTGACAATGAGTTAAGATTTTCCGATTTCATATATATTATTTTCCGATTCGATGGTCTTTCGGGACAAGAGCACATAATATCATATTTTGTGCTTAAATAATGTATTTCTATCGTTTTTAAAATGATGAACACACCTGTTTATTTCTGTAAATTGAGTTACGAAGTCACAATCATATTTAGAACGTGTTTTTAATTAGATTTTTATCAAATGATTTTCGTAATGACCAAAAATTCTACATGTTGCCATGGCTATTAATTCGATTTTATAGGTTATAGTGTTAACCTTTAACTAGTTTAACTACTACAATAGGTTTATGCCCTTCATAAGGTTGCAGCCAAAAGGTACATTAGTTTGGACTGCATGAATGTCTCCGCAATAACATTTGCTACATTATAATGATAGTACATTAAAACTAATATGTTAGGTAGACTAAATACAATTATTAGTCGATTATAATTTAAAAACATTTATTTACCCAAATTTGCCGTTTATATATTATTGTTTAGGTGATATTAAAAGGCATTTTCTTTTTGAAAACAGTACTAATTAATTCCCGTAATTCGTTGTTTATCTGTTTCTGAGCTTTAAGTCGTTTTTCCAACGATACTTTGTGAATGTTCTCGGAATCGTAGCTGGTTAATATGTTCAACAAGTCTTTCTTCTCCTTCTGGAGTTGTGCGATACTGTTTTCAGCAATCTTCATGCGCCTCTTATTTTCGGCCAACTCCATTCTGAGAGCACTCATTGTGCTATCGTCGTTTGATGACGAACGAACTCTCTTCAAATTCTCATTTAGTTTACTGTCCAACACGATGCCAAACTTTTCCAAATACTGCTTGGACGAGGCGATGAGTTCTGATCCAATTATTTCTGATTCATTACCAGTCGTTTTTAATACCAAATTTACATGAACCCTTACATCCTCGAGATTTTTAAATTTCCTGTTGTCAATTATCTGTTTCAAACATTGGTGGTAAGTACTGTTAACGTTGACCGTAAAAACAATATTTTGCCAAAAACGTCTGCCCATAAAAAAAATAAAAATAAATAAAAATAATTGTATTGTTTTATTAATTTTAATGTCATCTAACTCGGGCATTCCAGTTTTAAAACCATTTTTTTCAGAGTCTGACAATTTTTTATGTTTTTCTACCCCCAGTGGTTTTGGATTAGTTTCCATTTGATGGACATTAAAAGTTTCAAACACATGATTATTCACCTAAAAAAATCGTGGTTTGAGAAAATAGTGGTAAAAACAATACTTATAGGTTTTCAATAACAATAGTAATTTATATATTTTTTTAAATAGATATATTTTTTGTAAGTACCTACGCATAATATATATTAATATTATAATGGGTACCCGTGATATTATATCATTTTACTTTGAAATTATTATGATTATGTGAATTATGTAACGTTAATTTCAATATAATTTTAATAAAGCAACACCGCAGCTTACGAATTGCGATTCATTGTAAAACTTGATATTATAATATTTAATTAGAAAAATTAAATATTATTGGTACGCTGTATTACAGTATCCGTATCATAATTATTTAATACAAATAACATAATATACTTATATAATAACATCTCACAACATTTTCGACGTTTTCCACATGTTTCGTGTCACCTTTCATTTGCATACAATCTGCACTGCCCGGTGCACTTAGATTTCCATAGTCATTGGCAAACGATTTTTGGTCATTGTCGTCGTTGAAGTCGTTTACTTTACCATTAATTAGTAAGTTTTCTTGAAACGACCTATGTTTGTCGATCAAAGCTTTTACGTTTGAACGTATTTCAGTGGGTTTCTGGATTTCTCGCTCGTGTACCGTGTTGAAACTTTTGTAAGATGCAAACGAATGGTCGGACGACGCATCCAATATGGGAGATGTCAATTCAATACAAGGCATCGATTTTGTGCCTTCCATTGTCGTGTTAGGTCCTGGTTCCGACATGTCTCTGATAAAACGAGTGGACAGTTTATTAAAAGTTGTTGAAAAACGATTTTCCTCTCCGCACCTACCTACGTATTATTTTATTTGTCCTGTAAAATAGCAATACAACAAATTCCGGTGAAATAAAATAATGTACAAATCTCGATTTACAGAGCAATACAACACACCGTAGGTATAGTAATATACGTTTTTAGCTACTTTATGTTTATTTTATCAACAAAAACGCAAACATAACGACGAATTATTAACAACCTACATTAAAATATATATAATATATAGTTATCAGTTGCAGCTGCTGTGTGGTCCCCACGACTTAAAAGAAAATATACGGAACCCCACTGGTCTACTTATTATTAATCATATTTTGAGTGAAAATCGGACCAAGTTGGTCAGTAAATAGTAATTAAATTAATTCTAATTAATTGCATCTGTTTCAATTGTTTACTATACGTCGTAAGTAAACAGCGTGTACGGCAATGTGGATTCGTCGGGTTAAAAGCATACTTATGCAAATCTTTAACTATGGTGGAAATTATAAGGTAATTTATTTGTATTTATTTGCTTTGATTCAATAATGCGGTAGAAAATAATTATTTAATGTTAAGCAAATGAAATATATTATTTCTTGGTTTCAATTCAGGAGACACAATATTTTAACTGTCTCATATAAAGTGTGGACAATGTATAGGAGTAATAGGAAGATTTTTCAACAAAATGGTTATTTAGGTATTTAAAAAATGTGAAAGTTGTAAATGTATGAACAAGGTCCGGGTGTGAAATAAAAAAATTAATAAATTCACTTTTTGTAAACCTTTTTAATATTTTTAAACTTTTTGAGTTCAATATAATATTATTTACATGTTATATTTTTATCTTAACGTTTTGAATGTTGATTTAACTTAACAATTGATTTTTATTTTTTTTTTAAATTTTCTTGGCAACTTTTGCCATACCTATATGCAAAAATGTTGCAGGTAGTAATGAAAAAGTTCGTTTTACCAATCAGGTTTTACAGATTGGCTTTCTAACGGTGCTCCGTACATTATGATATCTATTAACGTGTTCTGTGAAAAGAAAAACAGCGTTTTATGTACCTGGCCTAAACCTATATAGTAACTTGTATTAATGTGCATAATAATATACAGGGTGATTCGCCGAGCATACTCACCCCCATATTTTTAATTTAAAAATAAATGTATTCAAATATACTTAAGATCATATTATTTTCAAATTCTTAAGTTCTTTTGTACTATTTCCTAGTGTCTTGTATGGAATTTCTGTTTTTAAATTGTGTGGGACCCTAACCTTTTTTTCTGTAAATTGTTTAGTGGATTTTCTTTAAAGTTCAAAATTCGAATGAGTAGTTTTTCAGTTATTATAATGTTTTTACTGAGGTTAGATAATAGTCCGTAAAAATGGTCGTACAAAAATATAAAATTTATGGCACTTTGGATCTGGTATTTATTATATATTATACTTGAACCATTTTTACAAATTATTAATATTAATAGACTAATTTTTACAGATCATCATACGTATCTAGCCATATATCTAACCACGAATATAGCCTTCATATATCTTCTAAAACCCGTTATCATGGATCCGTTATCCGTATAGTACACAAGTCGAAAACTTTTCATTGGGATTTTGATTTGTCAACTTTTTCAAAAAAATTGAATTTGTAGTAGCTAAACTAAGGGGTTTCTCAATATCGAAAACCAGAAGTTTATATGTCCACAGGACACTCCTCTAGTAGTGCAAAGATCTCAAATACAGGAAAATATGGTCCTCGATAAGTACCTACTTATTTTATACCTACTATATACGTAGGCTACTATTTAAAAACTAGAAAATTCAAACATTTATGGCAGATATTTTGCAGTGACTGCAGCATCATAATTGAAGGGGGAAAAGGGAGTGAGCACGCAGCTGGCGAATCAGCCTGTATACACATGACTCGGCGAGAGATATACAGACGACATTTAAATATTTGTGTACATCTACATTAAAATACGTTTACAAATGTATATTACAATGTTATGTAACGCGAAACCTCTCGATCACGTGTGCGTGGAATACGTTGTTGTTTTTATTCCGCCCGAACACGTCCTTTTTCCGTTTTAGCTAGAAATTACTGCATTTTAACACTGCTCCGCCGCCGCCGCTGTGAATATAGGTAGGAATTATTATTATTCGAATTATTACTTGTAGCATAGTCGGTGTGTACATTATGTACAGTTTTAACAGCGTTTCGGTACACGTGAAATAATAATATGGTTTACGTAATGACATCCATGTACATACCTACCTACGTTATATTATATTTTTATTGTTACGCCCGAAAATTTCGCGTATGATGTGAGCACGACTTGGTAGGTCCTAACCTACACATTATATATTATATCAAATATTATTCGCATTGGCGTTTGAGTACAATAAATACAATATACATGTTAATATGATAATATTATCATTATTAAATATGTTTAATTATTATTATTATATTATGTGTGCACGAGATTCCCGTACATATAATAATAATATTACGAGCGATACACCGATTAAGTATAGGTATATTATTAAGTCAGCGGCGAACTTAGAAATGTCTAATGGGTGGAAGGGAGGCACAGAAGCATTTTGTTTGAAAGCAATATTATCATTTATGACTATACAGTGCGTGCGTTGGAAACACACAATTTTATTTATAACATAAAATAAGATAAATGTTATAAAAGTTATAACAGCTGAATACATCTGGGGTGTTGATACAGCATATTTCAACTACTCTCAGTAATAAAAAAAGCATAATTACGATGGATAGGAGGGGGCGCAGGACCCTTATGTCCCACTTAAATATCCCCTTGCATTAAGTGAATATTTAATGAATATGGACACCAGGACACGATACTTATGTAAGTATATGCAACGCTGCTTGGTCATAAACAAGTTCGAATGCTTAGACAATTTGTCTTAGATTTTTTGAGTTTAATTTTTTTTCACTTGACTTTGTATTTGATCATGGATTTTTAACACGAATGAAATTGCTGTTGTAAATATAGAGAAAATTATTTAATAATACATAAAAAAGTTAAAGAGATCATATTTATGATAAAACAATATATAAATTTAATTTCTGAACATTTTGTTATTAGTATTAACTAACTAATTGATTAATTTAGAGCAAGGATTTTCATGAATTCGCATAACTTTTCTGGTTAACTTTATCTTACACAAAGTAAGTACACAATACATTTCACAACGTTTGTGACCAAAAGCCCAAAGTTTTTAGTCCATATGTTTGCATATATTGATATTTTTGGGTTTAAGGGACATATTTTTGATGATAAGAACCTATTTTGATTTTTTAGGGAGTATTTTGAGGGTTTTTCGAAAATCACGTACTTCAGTGAATATTTTTCACGAATCAAGGACAGCAATTATTATATATAACTGTTTCTATATAATTTCCCATAAAGATGATAGAGAATCATTTTATCTCAACTGTGAATGTATAGATTAGATTACAATAACGTGATATCAAATTATTTATTACATTTATTTTTGTATTTTTGAATAGGTAACAAATTATTGTGCGTAGTAAAATAATTATTTAGTTCTAGAACATTCGCCGCGCGTGTACTACGTTTTATCGAGTGTGTGTACTTTTGTATACATTTTATATTAATTAATCTATTGATATTGCCTAAAGAAAAAATTAAAATTTTTAAAGCTATACGATTTAGTGTTTTAATTTTTTGGGGGGAATATTTAACCGCATATTCTTAATTTTTGATGCGTAAGTGCATATTTTTAAATGCAGATTTGAAGATTTTTTGTACATGAAAGTCTATTACTCTATTGATTATTAATACAATAATCACTTATTATCATTGATGTACATGGTACAAGTTGTTGTATACGAATTGTATATTTGTATACTTAGATACCTATATCATTACAAATAAAATTACGTCTTGCAGTAATAGAAAAAAAATGCATTCGCTTCAAAATGTTGTGAATTCACCTCACTATAGTCACTACGTAAAATATTTATATTAAATTCATAATTTAAATAGTATTTTGTTTGGTACTATTTTTTTTTGACTTAATAACCACCATAACGTTATTACTTATTTTTTGTCAGATAAAATATTATAAAATATGCAAATATCGAACCGAAAATGAATACAAAATACACCATTATCACTGTTACTGTATTTAGTGTTGATTGTATTTTATATTTCACCGAATTAACATCATATTTCATTCGTTTTCACTAATCGATTTTGACGGGTTGAAAAAAAAAAGGACGATAGGATTCTCAGTATACTGTAATAATAATATGCAAATTAAAAAAATACTGTTTTTGACGCTCACTCGACGGTCGACGCCTAGCGCCGTCTCACAATTTAAAAACGCAAAAATGTTTAACACTTTTGTTTTTTTCGGGTGCACGCAAATAAGTAGGTCAATATTGTGTGCACAAAATCATTGTTTCACATTTTTTACGAATATTATTTGTATTTCCACCGTGTGATGGGTTGCGACAAAAGGCAACAAGCAATCAGTTTTTATTTTTTCCCGATGATACACCTATGTGCTTGTTAATAATCCACCACCTCTCTTCAATAATATTATAATTATTGTGATTTCGTGTTTTTTCATCGTTTAGCTACAATCCATTTCCAATCGATCACCTTACGCCTATAATACAATACGCGATTATTATTATGCAAACGACCATGGTACTACTGTGATATCATTAAATCGTATTATTGTTTACTAACTATTTTTGTGCAAGTAGTTTTCAAGTGATTATTGTTAAGTGGCGGATTAACGGATTCTACCGGTCTACCGGTCTACAACTTAATCGTTGTAATTAAATTTAAATTTAGAGGACAATTATTCGAATAGCGTCGTCATCTATACCATATATTTATGTCATATACATAAGCTCAAACCGTCAAACGTTTTAATATTTTATTTAGAAATGAAAAACTAACTATCACAATTTGCTTGTCTTCCTACTAATGCACTCAAATATAAGTATAATATTATGTACAAAGGTGAAGATGAGCATTAGCTATGGCCAAAACATTAAAGCTAAGCATAAAAGTTAATATTGTTGAGTTCTATAATTTATAACTAATAAGTAAATTATTTTATTGATTCACCTAGTTAAAATACAATCCATTATAATAATTTTATCTGTTAATAGTTAATTTCAAAAGTAATACTTCAAATTAAAATCAATTCAATATATATTTAAAGAATAATTTTTTATTTAAAATCATTTTTTTTTTAATAACGCTGCATACAATAATTTTGAATAAGAATTATAAAAACCTTGATTTAATAATGTTTAAATGTTTAGACGTTTAGTTGATACATTCTAAATATATTTATTACCTAAAACACCACTTCTATAGTGTACATTAATAAGGAATAGTAGGCGGTAATTTTAACAAAATATTTAATTATTATTTAAAACATTTGAAAGTTTTGTACCAATCATTATTTTGTGTGTGTGTGTGTGTGTGTGTGTGTGTGTGTGTGACCTATATGGTAATAAAAAAAAATACCTACTTATTAAACTTCTTTTCTACCGAGTCAATAATTATTATAGTCAATATTTTTCTAAATATTATTAATAACTTTAAACTTTTTGTGTTAAATATAGGCTTGGTTTTTTTTTAATACCGTATATTCCAACTTAACGTTATTATAAAATTTAATTTAATGACGCGACGTCTTATACTATGTAAAATGGGTTTTTTTTTAACTGTAACCGCAACGAAGGCCATATTATGTTCTATGCTGTTTGAAATACTGTTTCTCGTCTTATTTTACGCAGTCGACGATTCGCGTATTACCTACGTCCATTAAAATATATTATTTATCTCAACCGCCTACTACTGAAACTATACTGACGCAGGTTAGACCTACGGTTGTAAAAATAACACTTGAAAAGTCCTTGGTCAGGAGTTGCGGGATTGAGTTGCGCCCGATTTGGCGGAAACGGTGTGTCCCACACAGAAAAATAATCAAGACGTACACTTTTCAAACCGCTCGATTGCAATATTCACGAAATACCGGTATATTAGGTATATAATATTATTCGTCAGGTATGTACAGAGAATACCACAATAAGTGCTCTGCGTCTCTTCTGATTTGGAGAAAAACATCGAAGACAAGTAGGTATATTATATATTTTATTATACTGTAGCATCATCGCGGAAACAATCGAATTCGATCATCGGTATAATATAGCCGAGAAAAACTCAAAAACATAATAGTTTACAGCCAGATTAACCAGATAAATTGTATTATGTATAGGTAATATACGATTGTACGTTGTACCTATAATACTTCAATTTTGACTGTTGGCGATTTTTCACGTCAGTATAGCTGGTAATATTTTGAAATTTACGAGTATTTTGAAAATAGCTGTGTAAAATAAATACTAATTTTAATTAATTCGTACATTATATTATCTTCTTGAAGGATAAATACAACATTTATGAATTTTATAAATTGCTCGCTGATCCCGTGCACTTTGTTGCCCGTTGAAAATGCCAAATCTATACGTGAGACCATCTTAGCAAGCAATTTGTGACAATTCAATTAGTTATTTTTTCTCAATAACTAATGTAATACCATTGATTGTAAATACTAATAATAGATACCCAGATAAATTTTTTTTTTTTGCTAAATTAAATAATTATAATAATTGTTTATCTGTGGTTGTCGAGTTCGATTGTTATTTATTTTCAGCCACCGACTATTTCTTACTGAAAAAAGCGTATAGGTATACCATTTATGCGTTTATTTTAGTTAATATAATAACTAATTACTTATTAACTTTATCGGACTAAATGTATGCCTAAAACCTTCTCTGTGATGTTGCCTTTGATTTAAAAAAAACTGCACGCCGATTGAATAAGTAGTTTGGGAGTTTATCTCGGACAAAAGAATGCGACTTCATTTTATATTATAGCAGTATAGATATAGATGTATATGCAACGAGATATCGTGAAATTTTTTTCCGAATATCACTTTCCGTGTTTTTTTTTTTTTTTACCAGCACTAAACTATGTGTAAAATATAGGTACTTCAAAATGTACATTATCTTACTCAAATGAAATTTAAAGTTTTGTATTGATTCGTACGCATATAATATGTTGTTATGCAAACGATCGTCGATTCAAATCCCATGGTCGGATTTCGTTGGTTGATTTTGTTTTTGCATAATTTTAACTAATAGTTTGGGTGAACTCACTGATTTGAACCTTTAAACAATACTGAGTAGCTAGGTAATCCTACTTATATACATCGAGTACAATAATTTAACTAAATATTACGAAATGGTAATTCGAACTTATTGCTTATAGCTGTTGTCGCTATAATATGTCAACCCCAATGCAAGGTTTCAGATAACCTTATTAATGACGGTTGTCGTAACTTTTGTTATTTTTTCCGTGCGGAGGAAGTTTCTAGTATATAACAAAGTTGATAAGTCGCGTTACGATTTGTTCTTAGAGAGAATCGATACTTTTGAAGGCAATAATTTAGTCGTTTCTGAACCCTGCCCGGGCCTGACATCACCTCTCTCTGCTCCACCAGTCCAATTTCGCCCCGAAAAGCTGTCATCATACACTCGGGACCGGATTAAAAGTTTTCGTTCTGACGGCTGATCGTTTATAATCGTTAACTCGTTCGGTGGAAAGGGTACATATCGTAATATTAAGTACATAGAGGTCAGAGGTATACAGGTCACACTTATAGCACCGCAATAATACTAGTATTATTATAATGTACTACGTTATTATCGTCACTATCGTTATTTGGTATGGAAAATATGAACTTTGTCCGTTCAATATTGTGCGTCATTGCCGACTTTTCGATGACGTCAACGTGTCGCATGCTCGACGTTCGCTTACGTAGGTATATTATAATATTATCCTATAATATTTCGTCCGACAGTAGTATCATTATTGTTTGACATTGCAGATAGTGATAATTTTCTTATCTTCTGGCCTACGACGTTTCGTACGAGCCAAGTTCCAATATATATCACAACCATTACATTAATATTATAGGTATACATTGAACATGTGAAATACAATAATAATAATAATTAATAATGCTTATAATATACAACCGTAAAAAAAATATGAAAGTACACATTTCGACGTAATTAACGTAAATTTGTACTCATTAGTAAGCGAAACTTTAATTGTTTGCGTTGTTATATGATATACATATAATATATATTTATAATGGGTAAATAATATAATGACTGTGAGGCGGAGGTGGGCTGCAGACTTGGGCTGTACATTTATAATACATAAAAATATAATAAAATAAAACGAGCATTTATGACATATTATTATGTCCATGGGAACTTCTTATTACCCACCTGCTATTAAATCGTTATTAGCCAAATGACGTCGCGGACACTATACTCGGTCTGCGACACTATTTTTCAGCACGTTTTCTTATATTATTATTATTATTATTATTATTGAGCATTAAAACATAACGGCCGTGCATGGCCGTAACAAGGATTTAATAGTTACTGCATAGGCTACAGTCATAGTTCAAAACAAGGCGAGGGTAGCCCCCCTCCCCCCCCCACGAACCATGAGTATCACAAGAATTTAGTAGTCCCAGAGAGTCCTTTTAAATAGGCGGCATCAAGAGGACGCCATACACTTACATTCGTTATCTCCATCTTACATGTGCGTAATTCCGATACTTTAAATATTAGAACGAATTGACATCTTATAAAATTTAAAGGTGTGCGATTATTATCTAGGGCATCTAATGGTTGTTCATTGTATTATAATTTTAAAGAGAGTTATTAGTGTTTTAAGATGTACAATAACAATTTACAGTTTTTAAATACTGGCTTTAAAATTCAAATATAATAAAAAGTCTATGAGAGATGCCCTAGATAATTATCTCACTTTTAAATTGTATAAGACGTCAATAACTCTAATTTTTAAATTTACCGAGCAAAACGCGATCGGCCAAGAGTACAATTTGCTATGTTACGCATTTGTAATATAGGGACAGCAAATAATGTCAGTGTAGCATCCATCCTCTTAAATGGTTTTGCGACGGCCTCTTTTAATTATGACGTGTCCAAACCATTTTACTCTTTGCCATTTGATAAAGCTACAGGTTACTGGTGCCATTCGACTAATTCCTATTATTGCTTGTTAATATAATTAAATACAGCACTTGCAATATGCATGCCTATAATAGCTGGTGGGCTATTTTTTATTTTTATTTACTAAAACAATCTAATAAAATAAACAATCTGTACAATAAATAATGATTTGTGGTACAATAATAAGTAATTGGGGGATGAGGTGACCGAGTGGTCTGACGCGTCCGCTGCGACGCAGCCGGTCGCGGTTCGATCCTCGGCTACCGGGCGGCATTTTTCTCCGGACAAGTCGCGGTGTCCGGAGAACAAGTGCTGCCATCCCCCACCCCCGGGGCATGGCAGAAACCTACGGGTGCCCCATTCGAAATTCTGCCAAAAACAAACACACACGTGTTCCCCCCTACCGTTCCAAAAAATATACAATACAAACTACAATACAAATCCTACTACAGCTAATGGCCTTAGTTGCCGAAGCTTAAGTTCAATAAAAAAAAAAAATAAGTAATTGTTATGATAAATTGTATAAGAGGCGTGAAGAGGACATCAAGTTACCCGCATTGACCATTTTTATATTATAAGCAACTAATCTGACCAACCTGTTGACATAAAATAGTAGACCCGCTGAAAAAGTGCAAGTTTAATGCATTTTTTTTAATCGTGATTTACATTTTTTTATTATTATTATTAGGTACATATTATTATATATGAATTACATTACATTACTATACCACAGTGTTACCTGTACTCTGTAATATCATGGTACATCCTTATATTGTTGTAATATGTTGCGTATTTAAAAAAAAAACGAGTGTCAGTGTCAGTTATTTCTTTGAGGATACGTATAAAATAATCTACACTGCAGTCTATAAATAAAAACCACGAGGTCACCGATTAAATGTCGTCCAATAAAGTGAAACGGGAAACCGGCGAGCGGGTTTTTTGCACAAACACAGCTATAGCTGCTGTAGGTACTTATATGTATTATAATAAATTATAATATTACGCATAATATACGCTCAGGCGTGTGGCTAATCGTGTGATCATAATAACAAATGCAAAAATAATAATTAAAGAACATTAATTCGGTATCAAAATTATGTGCGCGAGTCTCAGTTCAGACTATTTTGTACCACCTACCTATAAAAATGTACGGTATTCAACCGAATGACTTTGGATGAGGTAGTGGTGCGCTGTGCGCGTACTTTCCTCCCCGCGAGTTTATTTTTTACATAACTAAAATTCAACAACGAGATCAATCGGTAAAGAATGATTGCATTTTTTTATTGTACAAAATGTTCCCCTTTGAAGTAAAAAAAAAACCTTTGAAAGCACGATAATAATTACATACCAAATATTATACTAAGTGTCTATAGATGCTGTACTTGATGTCAATGTTAAAAATCGAGTCGAAGCAAGTTTAAAGTTATCATAACAAGTTGTTCTATGACGGATGATTATTGAGTGCCTACAAGATCAAACGTATTATTCATGAAAATTTCTGTTGTACTATTATTAGTATGAAGGTGTCAACAACTAACATTATATTTATTTATATTTTTTTAATGTTCAAAATACCATCAGGTGGCTGTATTTCACTAATTTTGACATTTATTCTTGCATTATGTTTTTTAACAAAAGAGGATAGGTCTTTTTCTGAGACTAAATTTCTCATTACACAACAAATTTCATAAATTCTGAGGCAAAATGACCTACGTCATATTATGGTATGTGAATGTCAACCTAACCAAATCGCGGTTCAGAACTTTTTGCATTTACTTATTTTTTTATGGTGGTCGTAGAATATTCCAGGCAAGTTATTAACTTTATTTATGAAATGAGGAAATTAAATTCAATGTTTAACTCTGATGACTTTGCATACCTATTTTGTTATATTTTACAGACAAAAATTACAAAATTACAAAATTTACACAACAAATTTAAACATTTTTATTAATAACACTTTATTATTAATAATATTATATTATTATTCATAATAATAGATAAAAAAAATTAATAAATAAATAATTCATTTTTTAGTGCAAAAATTCATTCGAACCTAATAGTCAATAATAAATAAATCTTTAATAATAATATAAACGTTTTGATTTGATTTTTAATCATAAGGTCATATTTTTTTATAATTTTATTATTAAATAATAAATTAAAAATTAGCTGCATACTTTAGAACATTGTAGGTATTTTGGTAATAATAATAATTAACTGAACTTCTGTAACTGTACGTATTTCGAACATTTGTTTATACTTAGTGAATGCCTGCAGTTTTTAATGATAACTGGTAGGCACTATGTATAATATATTACAATCGGTCATTTTCCAGGAATACCTATGTCCTTGTAAAAAAAGTTCAGTCAATAAAAAATACTAAAATATGTATATTTTATATTTTTAGTATTTGGACCAATAATGGACCATTTTCATATTGTTTGTACAACATAATCCTACGACCTAACTTAAAATCACGAATAGCAATAAAATCTTTATTTTATGTTTGTCCGTTCTAGGATTTACCAAAATCGTGGTATAACAGTCCGTAAGACTTTCACGTGGTAACACAAATATTGTATAGGTGAAGTAAATTTATTTTAGAACACATTATTATACCTTTGCAACAAAACCACTTTATATTAAAATGTTGGACATTTTGTGTATGATATGAATGACTATATAGCATAAAATAAACCATAAACATGGTTTATCCAAATGATAGATCGCCACAAACGTTAATATTATGCTTCCGTTTAGCGTCACATATTATTGGGTCGGAATATCATTTTTGGTTCTTATTTTTCAAAAACGAAATACTGCCATATTTCAAATAAAGAAGAGCCAGTGTTGCTCCAAGAGTGCGATATGGTAATTATAATTAAAATATTTTGCTGTTGCAATATACGCGTATGGAAGCATTTTAGGTATTCGAAAGACATAAAATATACCGACCGTATTCGTGTGATACTTGAACCAAATCCATAAATCAAGACGCACACTATATATGTATAATAATAATATTCCCACATTATGAAATTACAAACATACATCGCCTTCAACATGTCATACAACAATACACATTTACATAATATCATAGTAACCATAGTTTAATATTTTAATAGAGCTGTACCGCGTAATGCATCAGACAAGTAAAAATGGTAAAAATATTATCAGAACGATATATTATTATTATGCAGCTAAATAGACGATGTAAGAACGACGTTATTATTTCAATTTAATGTAATATTAATTATATTATTAATACATATTACAATAGGTATATAGGTACAACCTAAGCAGTTTACCTATATATATATATATCATATTGTTATTCTTTAATAACAACGAATACCGCCGACTCTTCGTTTGTAAATTATACAAAAATATAATTGTTGCAACAAACGTGTACTTTTTGTGAGAAAAACAAGACTCCTTACAAACATAATTAAAACTCTACAATATGTACCTACGAATAACACTATTTTGAGCACAATACATAGTACACAGGTAAGTACTATATAATTACAAATACCTACAAGGTGCTTTATATATTTTGAAAAATGAAAAAATAATTGCTGCAATATAATGAATGATTCCCAAATATTTAAAAACAATATAAAATTACATTAATATTCACATAGGTACTTAGTGTTCTATAAGTTTGTGTTCATTGTGTATTTGTGTAATTGATAATAACTTACAACAATTGGAATTGACTAGTTAAAAGGTTAACATTTTAAAACTTTTTAACTTGACTTATTAGTAAACTATCTAGTCAACATAATAACTTTTATAGTTAAAATGCCTATGTACATTTATGACAACATTTTAAATCTTTCAACTCGCCCATTTACGCAATCAAACTTTTAGTTTTAACATCAACTATAAAAAAATCGAAATTATACGAATTCATAGTGAAAACTAAAAAAGGACTAACTAATCTGAGAATGTTACCTAATGTGGTCATTATAATAGCTATATAGACGTTTACAATAATTTGGCTCTATTTTGTCAACAACACAATTAATAATGAAACAGTATAATACTGTGCGTATACGAAAATAATATGAGTATTAAATTGGTATTACATTGTGATGTATAGTTTTTGCATTTTAACATCAACGAATTAATGATCATTAATAAAATGTTGACTCCCGTTTAATATTCTAATATGGTTATGTAAGTCTTGAAGCTTATTCAGTAGACGTATGTATATATTATTTCGTATAATTTGTAGCAAGTAGGCGGCTGATTGTGTTAAGTGCACGAGGTGAAACACGCTGTGCCCGTGTGTAATTATTGTTAAATTTGTTTTATTTGTCTCGACGATAATAAATATTTTGTAACAGCACAGACTTCAAATATAGAATTTAACTTTAAAAAAAAAACCCAGAATGGGTTTCTATAGTGACCCCGCTACCACTACTTGGATTCAGTATTTCCTACATAACCACGCTGTATCTGTTCGGAGCAGGGCCAATTTAATAATTTAATGCAACCTACCCTAAAATTAAATCGTGTGAAGAAGAGAAGTGCAAAAAATAAATACAAATCAAATTATTTATCTGGTTTTATTATATTTTAGAGAAGAAATAAAGTATAAGTAACAAAACAAAACTTAATTATCAATAAAATAATACATTTGTATTTTGTACAATAATAATAATATTGTTCTTAGGCATACATTATGATTCTAAATTATGTTATATTGTTTTAAATTGTTTTTTTTTATATTGATCATTAATTTTATTACAATGTATTCGTGTCTGTTCAAATCATAAATAAACAAAATATATGCAACTAATTTTCAAAAACACAAGCAGTGACCCACTCAAAACCTGCTATACAGCAAATGAGCTCTCTGTTTTCATTTTTAATGTCTTTGTCATATTTATGGAGAACACATTATTTTACTAATTTTTAGTGCGCATAATAGGTAGTGCATGGTTATTAAATAGTTTTTTGGTGCATTAAACGTACTTCCTGATAAACATGAACTGTCACATTTTCAGCAGACTTAAATGATTGCATTATTTTAAAATGTTCATGTTTAATTAAATACATTTCATATAAAATATTCCACGGCCGCCTAAGTACTCATTCGAATTATCTTATCAAAAATGTGGCCTCCGCTACCTTACCTGGTAATCCCCCAAGACGCATAAATCACAAGTGGTGTCGTGATTTGTTAAAAAAAAAGTATGAATATTATAATAACTAAGTAACCATAGAAAGTGTCATCAATAGGTGGCTTAATTCATCTAAATAATGTTAACCTGTCATATTTGTTACATTAAGCCTAGCAATAGTTACTTTTATATCTTATTGTATCAAATGATGCAGATTACTTGTAAAAATAATATTGCAGCCAGCATAATATTGTCACGTGTGATTTGCACGTGATTGCCGTCTTAGGACATAATAACAAAATTCAATTTTGAATTTAATCGATTTGATAAGGCAATGCGTTCGACATATTATTATTAATTATTATGATAATAAATGATTGATACACATATTTCATTTTATGCTCATAAATTACCCGCTTGTTTGAAACAGGAAATTTTTATTCTCGTAAATATACAGAATTTATTTCATTACCCTTTCCTGCAGACCAATTATGTTGTCTAATTTCTTATGCCACATAGTTAGTGTCATTTTTTAATAAATAATACATATTAATACTGACTACTGTATAATATAATACTCACAGAATTTTCAATTTCTGTATAAAAAATCTTATTGCCATAATAAGAAATTATGTAATTATTTATGAATATTTGATATAAAATACTAGGATCTATACTCGTTGTTTGAAAAAGTTCTAACATTTTGGAAAATATTTATTATTTGGTATCGTTGCACAACAAAATTTGTACTCTAAATTATTTAGTGTATAATTTTTTTTGAAAATTACATCGACATCAAAACGCTAACGACTAGTTTTTGAGTTACTTAATGTAACTTTGCAGTATACTAAGGACAATAAGTTCATTGTCCATGTTGATGGGCTTATGGTAAGTCAATGTGAAGGTTATGGTGATTTGGACATTTTAAAAATTAATATTAATTTATAAACATATTGATTTACACAAAATATGGTCCAAGTATAATAAACACTAAATACAATATTACACGTGTTTCATAATTTTTTAAGCCCATTTTGAAGGACTTTAATCCTTATAGTACCTATAAATATATTTTAAAAGCTGAAAAATATCGCACAAAATAGCATTGTTAATTTTAGAATAATATTTCTCTGTTTGGGTTATAACTAGTGGCTAATATGGGTCATATGTAACGTACGTGTATTTCTTTGTAAACAAATACTAGTCGTAAACCTTACAATAGTCAATAAATGCGACGAAATTGGCAAATAGCAGTAAATGAAATGATCAATAAACGAAATATGCGAACGCTTTGTTGTATTCGATTAATAAAAATATACAATAATAAAATGTGGGTACCTCCTATGGGTATAGTAAAACATTTTACATATTATTATATAGTAAGCACTAGTTGTGTTACCCTACTTTGTCCAGGTTAAGAGTATAATCTTTCTATCTCGTTTCCCTTTTTGCTTAGGTTGTTTTATACAATACAAACCCCTCTTGAACACAATTTCAATGATAAATTTTATGATTATCCACTTCTATTAATTGTAGACATATTTTTTTATGCATACACAAAAACATTTAGATTTATTCAAAGAATACTTTATACTCGACTTAATCTAATATTGTTCAGATCACATCGGTATTTGTTTTTATATGTGTTAAAAAGTGAATAGGGACAATCGTAAATGACGGTAGCCTTTTAGACGTGAGAACAATTATTGAACGTGAAAAATAACAATAAATCATATCAATGAAAATATTAACTGTAAAAATTAAAAGTTGAAATACTATTTCAAAAATACTTATTTCAATACGTCAAAAAATGAATTATATAAAATATCAAAAAAAAAAATGTATATACATTATGATTTTATAAAACATGTTATGAACATAATGTCAATGGTGTTATAATAATTATATTTTAATTGTATATAAACTAGAACTAAAATAAATTTTTTTTACGTAGAATCCCCAAATTATTTTACTCAATTTTAATGAATTTTAAGTTATTAATTTTTAACATTTTTAACTATATTTTAATTCTGATCTATAGATCATATTATAAAAAATAACATTTGCTGTTATTGTGTTTTAATTTTTAATTTTTCTCATGGTATTTTTAATGTTTGATTTTTAATTTTTGACGTCCAATTTTATCCTCTTGTCCAAACCACCACTCGTTTAAAAAATATGTCCAGCATGAGTAAGTTGCAAATCATAAAAATAATCGTTGTAATTGTGTTCATAAGTATTTGATTTTAAGATCTGATTTTTTTTTTAAACATATTTGTAATTATTTTTAAAATCATATGCCATTTTCATAATAGTTATATAATCTGTAACCGATGGCAATACCCTAGTTAAATCAACTATGTCGATTTTGACGGCCAAAACTAAATTCAGGCGTCGGCCGACCTATATATTAACTTATGAGGGTTTAAAAAAAATTATCTAAAAATACCCTCCGAGCCATTTTGAATCTATCGGTACAGCTCTCATCGATAACGGTTCAGTAGCTTATAAGATTATAGTGCGATCGAACATACCATTGAACAGCTTCATAATATTATTATCAGTACGATGGACGTATTATACTATTTTTTCATCGATTCTATTTATCAGTAAATAGGTACGTATCTGATCGTAGGATCGACAATCATCGAAATCATCACAACATTGTCATTATTTTTATACTTTCGAAGCATCGGCACTTATACTTGATGGGCACTGCACGAGATAAAATATAACATCTATGCGTCTGCGTATGTCTTTTTCTCTGACCGGTCGTCGACCGTTATAATCGTACGCATTACGCATAGTACCCATGTATGTACCAAGCTAGCTATACCTATGCACACTTATATAGAAGGTACTTACCGAAGAAACCATATTACCGGTGTTGGTTTTATAATTATTATTTTTACTGGGTATCGATCAACACGTTTATACATAAATACATCCATCGCATGGAACAAATCATTTTTTATGGTCAGAGTTGTTCAACTTAAAATCATTTTTCATGGTTTAATATTGCATGTTTTTTAATATCCCAGTTAGGCATTATGAATTATGATGCGTATAAGTATAATAAATAATATACTACCTATATTAAATATAGTATTCATAAGTAATAATAATACGAATAGCGTTCAAGTATAGGTACGAACAAATATATTATAATACATTGTGCTTAGGTATTATAATATAATATATTATATTGTGTTGCGCTAATTATATTTTCCAAAATTATGAAATCAAATATCCGATATGTGTCAATTATTGTGGTGAAAATGAAAATGTACTGATCAAAAGTACTACATTTTGATACATTGTCATCAAATTAATAATTAAACATAATAGCTAAATTCAGAGAGTGTTTCACCAGAGTTTTAATATAGACAATATCAACGATATTTTTAAAGAAATTAAAATTACAAATTAATATAATTAGCATTTAAAATTAAATACAAATTTAATTAAATTTATTATGATAACAAATTATTTATCTAATTATAATACCTTAAATCGCCTTTTGACATGTCAAATTAATAATTGTTAAGCTATAAAATTGAGATGTGTTTAGTTTAATAATCGTATAAATTAAAATAGGTATGTACCTATGTTGCCGTGAAGATTATGATAAATGTTCAATAAAATTATTTATTGTAATTTAAGAAACTAGAAGAACACAATCAATTTGTATGCAATCTGCGAACTAAAATGTATTTAAAAAAGATACTTTTTTATACTATATTAGGTTAAAAATGTCTCCGTATTAACTCGAAACTTGGAGATATTAAATGTATTATTTGTCAATGAATAAAAGAAATCTAACTTAACGGTCCTGTGTTCGCTTAATTTAACTTATTATTATTTTCAATAATGTACATACCCTTGCATAAACTTGCATAGCTCTGTTTCATTGTTGCATCGAACTCGTTGATATTATGAATATGGTGTAGTAATAACTATATTTGCAAGTAATAACTATATTCGCAGAACAACGCATGAGGTATGTATATAACTATTAACTACATTACGTATTTAATTATTTAATTATTTAACACGTAGTTGAATTAATACCAAAGCTGCTAAGTACCTATATAATATTTACAATATTGCTTTAACTGTCAATTTATTGATAGTCATAATTATTAACTAATGACAATATTTATCTCATTTATATAAATAATTTAATGATAAAACGGTTCTTTGTAACAAAATAATATTTGAAGGCAACTTTAATTAATATTTGTCACTCTCAAACGTATCTATATCTATATATATATATATATATATATATATACCTACCTAATACGTATTAGTAATTATTTATCGTAATTACATAAAATGAAAAATCCCATAAAACCATAAACCTATTATTATTATTATAATTCATCATACCATATTACACGACCACAATTATTAATTCTCTCAGAGCAGCAGCAGCAATCATTTCTAGTTTCTACTCATAATACCTATCATGGGCAAATAACAGTATGTGCCATTGAGTGTTAATTTCGCTATTTATAATGATAATATTTTAGCTCGATGGCGCAACAATTGTAGTTTAATATTACAATAGAAAATGGAGATTTTGGTTGATAAAAAAAAGTAAAAAACACAATCACCTATATTATAGCTGTCGAGTGCTTATCGTGGTACCTTTGATAACACCTATACGTGACGCACATTTAACTTGTTCTCTAAAATATGACCATGTACTAACAAAAAAAAAATAATGACTTGAAAATGACGCTAAATGGGCTGCAGCTGTACACCAGATGTCGACATATAGATTACAATCAAAACTATAAAACAAAATTAAAATATATTGTTCACTAGATTCCAGGATTCAAAAAATGAATCCTTATTGACTCTATGGTTTTTTTTATGTACATCGAAAAATAAAATAATTACATCTCGGTTTGACTTTTATTTTGATAAATGTAAGAACAAATATACCAAAAAAAAATCTTAATTTCTCTTTTGAAAACAGACTTTTTATTGCCACAGAATATTTTTTCCGTAGGTAGTAGAAAAAAATGTCAATAATTTGATAATAATATGGTCATTAGGTACGTCCAATAATTCCAAAAATCAGATTCTGAATAAATTCGTTATTAAAGGAAATAATGTGGGCGAGTGCTGATTGGCGAATATAAATAACGGATTATAGCCGGTTATTTCTTTTCAGACAAACTTTTATTATATTATTATTATTATTTTGATGTAATAACAAGACGTCGTCTTGATTGGCTCTTCTGCGTAGTGTTCGCAATATTATTTTAGTGGAGTAGTTGTTGACTGTTGTTATTGCGATAATATAATATTATTCTAACCTTTAGGGTATTTTTTTTTCCTTTCATTGTTTATGTTTGAGTCGAAGTAACAGTATTCCACTGAAGCACTTCTTTTATACATCACATTCTTCGCTGTGATTATCCACATCATCGACAAACACTTTATTTGAACAGGCGGACGGCATAATGTTATACAGGTATGTAAACACTATTCCCAGCTTCCTTTTGAAAGAAAAAATGTCGAAACAGATTGTGCCGAGCACAATAAAGTTAGGTAGGTATTCGATTGTTCATTTCACAACGTAATAATGTATAATATTTGAAACAATACGGATGTTAACAAGTTTAGGCTAACTGCAGTAATCCAATTAAACCATAGAATTTATTGATCGTGACCACCTACAACTTACTGTGTTTTGCCTAGGTTGTACCCCTCAACTATGAGAATATATTTGCACTTATCGTGACTAAAGTAATTTCGCAAACACGTCTGTAGGTACGAAAAAAGTGTTTTAATCAAAATTCACAGAGCGACGTGGCATCATTCAAAATACAATTAACTGCTAATGGGCCCATTGCACCGTAGTTATAATAATTAATGAAATGCGTTTGGATTTTTAATGTTTAATATTAGAATTAATTACACGTATTATACTACTATGTTTAACTTCCGTGGAAAAGAGATGTTTTCTCAAGGCGAAAAATGAAACTATTGTGTTCAAGCGCACATATGTAAATAATAGGTATAAGTATACCTCTATACTTTACGAAACAATAAAGAGCATTGATCCAATGTGTGAAGTACTGGAACATATTATTAATTTAAGGACATACGTCCTATACATTTTTTTTTCATTTCGTGACCTAACACATATTAACTGTAGATAATAAAATGGTTATTTTATTACCGAATTATGGATACTATAATTTATTAACATAAAAAAATATTTATATAATATGTAATAAAGCTCTTAATGCATCGTATAAATTAGTTTAATATACCTAACTATTATACCTACGTATATTATACTGCATGCAGTACAAATGACGTATTAAACGTATTATTATCTTTTGAAAAGCGTACAATAAAGCGTAATAAATATATTTACCTTAACGGGTCGATATATACAAATATTACGACTGTGTATTATATTGTAAAGATTTAAGACCCTATAATAATGTAGAGGTGCCTTTTTACTGCATTACTGTATAGACAGTTCATCGTTCCAGCACCTGTGAGCTGAACATTTTACATCGTATAGTGAGTTTTCACGCGATATTTTACCCATACCTACCTATATTATACCTGTATGTATGTACCTACAACTGTTGTTGTTTTTATATTTTCTGTATATTATTACGCCATGATAAAATCTAAGCCACTGCAGGTATTGTTGGTCACACGTTATTAGATCGCAATGCAAAACTGTTGTAGGTCAAACAGTGTCGACCGGAAGAGTTCCGATAGGACCAATGCCGAAATAAATTATAATATGACTTCAACATAGTTCGTGTGTACCTACATTTAAATAATAATTACATTAATTAACGCATGGGCACATTAGTTATCACTTATCAGGGACCTATCTATACGTTTCGAATGCACAAACTTCTATACACTAGAAATCTGTAGAAATATAACTTTTATGTGTTTGAAATGTTGAATATGACCTTATACATTTATATGTACATATGATTATAGGTTGGAAATGTAATATCCTAAAATATCACCAAAACAAAAAATAATGAAAAATCCTTAACAATCTTAAAATAGGTATATGAACTTTTAAAATGTTTCTGACAGTTAAAAAATGATACAACGATAACGTGTTGATCATTATTTTACAGAAGACACTCTAAGGTGCTAGCTCACATGGAAGTAAGGGTATGACCTATGTTTAATTAGGTATTTATAAGTATAAAAACAGGTGGTTGAAGAGTAGTTATTGAATATCATCTAGTATACTTGTTCGACACTATCTATAACCACTCTCGCACTCTGCGTCTCTACCAATATTATTATGATGGTTTTACGACAATTGTGCATTGTTTACTTACATTTAAGTTTGTTTCAAAATAAATTATAAAATAAATGTTGATAAACTCAAATTTGTCAAAAAAAAAAAAAAAAATAATCAGAATTCTCTGAATAAATTTTCCACTATTTTAGCTACTTTTTATAACAGCATACATAAACAATTACATTGTATCAATATGTCAGCCCTACTAAGATTATTTGCATTTTAACTAGACGTTCAATGCTCATAATATTCGGAGACAAGAAATTTAATTATCTATCAATAATCCAACACCGATGCAAATAATAATATAATAAACTAGTGTACAGTATATTAGAAATATTATTATGATTTACATTTGAAATCGCGTAATATATTATTTACGTTTATTCTGTTGCAGACACGAATGTCCAAAATGACACGTAGCACAAATGCCGCCGACCATATTATAATATATTTTTATTATTTTATGTATACGTTGGCCGCAGTGGACCATTATCGGAATCGCATCAATGCAGACAGAGGTTGTGTCGAAATGTCAACTGAATTGATGACTTCACAGCCACGTGGATACCTACACACAACAATATACTTAAAATATATTGTTATCATCTATCGATTGTGGTACTCTGATCGTGATAACAACAATAAAAGCGAAAACGCCGTTTCGTCAATACAACGACCGAACTATTATTATATGAACCTACTACAGATACCGAGTGTTTGCCAGACACGTTTTATGTGTTCGATTGCAGTGCATAATGGGACACAGACACGCCTCAGTCGAACGGGTTCAGATGTTCACAAATAAAATAATATAGAGATAGGCGACCTGTACGACCGAAAAAAAAAATAAGACTGTCACCTGGTCGTTAACTCGAATTACTTCTGCACGTCGATGGAGTGCTTTTTTTATGAGCTTCACGATACGAATAAAATATATATTGTACAGATAACTCCTTTTCTAATAGGCATACACTGTATAAATATATACTATGTATGTGTAATGTATATATTATTATTATAATATGTTATATTCGTAAATTGTTAATAATTATTATTGAAAAGTAACTGTAGTAGAGCAATACTGAGGTAATTAATTGAAATAAGACAGTATAAAGAAAAACGTATACATTTTTCACAAATATAAATTATTTGAATATATATTTTTATTAAACATCGTTGTATCACCAAGTGCAGACATCTTTCAACTTAAATTTTTTATGTTATTAGCTACCCATGCACACCAAATGCCTCGTCATTAGTTTTATTTAGTCAAGATACATTAGTATGGATTAGATGCAGAAACTAAAAAAATATGTTTATTATTATAATACCAAGTATGTATAGGTACATACAATATAAATTATAAGTTATAAGTATCATTTATTTATACTTAATTGTTGGTTGGCCTCTAACATGAATGTTACAATATGTTCGTATTATTAATAACCATACAAATTCATTTTGATAATATCGTAACATGTCCCCACTTATGTTTACGAATAAAATTAATAATTATTAATTACCCATTAAATGAAAACAAATAATAATTGAAGCATATCACCGCACTATACGTATTTATATTTGCTTCTGTTGCCACTTATTGCTGCTGTCGTTAAGGTATACAATACTTGCCTATTCCTAAGTCAGGTAGGTATGCTAAATAATGGTAGTATATAGTACAGAATAGCCATTACATAGGTATTAACTTAATTAATGCACAATAAGTAAATACTCATAGGGTATAGGTGTATTTGAGAGTTGCATCGAGAAACGGCAAAGCCTGCAAAATATGTTGAACAGTCTTTGAAATGTTGAATACCCAAGTGCTTAAAAAATATTTGGCATGTTGATATGTAATTGAATATCATTATGCAATTTTAATAATATAATGCAGAGTAGTAACAAAAGCAAAAAAATGTGTAGTTTTTTGACTACCCATTTTTGAATAAAAATTCAAACAAAAAGAAATTCAAACGTTTATTATATAGTTACATAAATTATAACGCACATAATGCATTATTATCGCGTGTCCGTATTGTGGCCCGAATGTTATATTATATTGAAATGACGAATAATCCGTCCGCCTGACGAGTTAAATGGCGTGTATAATGGCGGCAAGTGTATTACAGTGCCTAAGTAATAACCGTTTGCAGGCATCATTCATTCATGCAGTGGCTATTATAGAATAATAATAAGCGTCTTTATCACAAATTATAATTCGTTTTAATGATTTTTTCCACCAAAATTCGTACGTTTCGCGTGCACGAATATCGTCGAAGTGCGTAAGGAATCACGAAAAAAGATCTGGCAGTCGGATAACAAAAATAACAAAAAATTAAAAAGATTTCCACCCGCTATATTGCAGCGCGGAATAGGTACAGTAATTCGAGTTGAAAACCAGGTGGCAGTTTTTTTTTTTTTTTAACGGGCTACAATCCTTTTTTTTTGCACCACGAACCCATTCGACAGACAGGCGTGTGTGCGCAGTTAAAAAAATTATATACAATGTACCTATATATATATATATATTATATACTGCACACTAGACAGGTACCTGCCTACCAGTATAAGAAAAACGTCTGTCGGGCGAGCGCCGAAAACGCCTCCACGCACACAATATATTCTGGCGCAGCGCATCGTCATTAAGGACAATATATAATAATAATAATAATACAATAATAGTAATAATAACACATCCTTTCCTTCGATCATCATCACTTTCGATAATGCGGCGAAGGAGTTTACCTCGGCCACATCGTGTTATTATTATATACTGCTGCAGTTCGTTTAATAATAATGGCCATGCTCCGAAAATAAAGGCCAGAAATTCCGCGTGTGATAACCATATGTCGGTGTACAACTACAACAGTCGGCGGCAATATAGTATATTTCGCTTGTGCAGGAGAGCGGGCATAAATCGCGGGCAGAGTGCACCCACTCACACACACCTCTGGTGATGGGTCTCGCCTCTCGGAAGCGTATCGTATTCTGCGTGTATATATATGTATTGTACGTGCACGTGTGTGCGTGTGGGACCGATCAACCCAAAAACCCTTTTCATATTATACTCAGGGTGATCGAGAAATAATACTGCGTCATCTTTGAAAATCTATATTCGTCGAATGAACTTCGTGGTATGGAACTTTGGATTTAAATGTTGATGCATGAAAATTACATGTTCAGTACGAAACATAAAAGATGCTCAATGTGACCAATCTTGAGACGCTCCAACGACATCGATCCGATAGTCAAATATTAATGTTGTTCCACAACTCTCTCTTCGACGTCTCGGGTGAAGTATGACCGTTTGAATAGCTACCTCGGTTATGTTTGTGATTTTAATTTCTCGGTATTAGCTGCTATGAGTGGTCAAAAAAATTAAATCTCGTACGTAGAAGATGGTATTTTAGTAGTAAATTTTAGTACTTCATTTAAATTTTGGTAATCTTCACCACACAATCAATTTAAGCTATTGTAACTTAACTTATCAATTTACAGAGCTCATGCAGTATTATACGTAGTACATAAAACGTGAATAAATAACATAAAATATTAATAAAATTAACAATTGGATAATGAATTATAATAATATTTCCGACTCTTGCGTCATATTTTATTTTATTATTAACTGAAATATTACTCATTTGTTCACAAAGTATGCGTATACACCTACGATTACAATAATTAGCTTTCATTTTTTATTTTACCATATGACTTATGCACATTTTAATATTTTCCTAGGTACTTTATCTATTACAATTAACTTAATTGGTGAATAAAATTCTTAGGAATGAGTTTTAAAAAAATATTATTAATCATATTATTAAAGAAGTGCAAATTACAATTTTAATAAGGTGAAAAGTGGAGCAAATTACAATTTTTATAGGTACAAGATTGCACATATTACGTAACAATTCACTTTTATCCTGTTTTATGAGGCGCAAATTACAATTTGTCAAAAAGTGCCACAATTAAGTGGCACAATCATTACCAAAACCTAAATATATATGTATATTTTTATATTTTTACGATTTTGGTGCATATTAACAAAGGCCCTTTAACACCGACCTGAGTACATTAGTGCCGAAATGAGATTAAAAAAAAAAATCATATCGTAAAAAAACTCTAAGATTCCAGATACCAGTGATGTGCTTCATTCCTGCGGATATTAAATTTGAAACCATCTATTTATATATCATTCAAAAACGCCAAACTTAGCCATGTATTACAGCCGATTTATTATGTAAGTATAATCTTAATTCACAAATCTATTATAATATGATAACGATTGAGCTTCAGATTTGTCGAGTTATACCATTGCTGTTACTTCTCAGTACCATACCTTGACTATAATATTACCATATAATATGTAGTTTGTGTTAGTGTGTAGTAAGCATTTGCGTAAGCTATACCGAAGTGATGATGAATTTTACAAAAAAACAATTGCGAATAAAAGAGTTTTATGAAAAATAAATTTAAACATTTACGGCTATTCATATTACAGAGAATCTTATATATTTTTAAATACATAAAAAAATATAAAATACTAATATTGGCTAAAATAACGTTTCTTTTATATGTCTTTAGCGCTTAAGTCGTATCACCTGTATATTTATAGGTATAATCGCATGTATTGGCGGGTGTGATATGCATTTTTTATATCTTTGAAGCTCATGTCATATTGCTCTAACCCTCGACGGAAAGAGTGAGTTGACATCTCTGCTTCTCGCTGACGGTAATGAGTGCAGGTATGAAAAGCTCTGTCACGAGCTACAATCCACGTACCTATTTTGCATACATCGCTGTGTGAGTACTTTTCGTTCAAATACAGGCGAGGACAAACAGATTATGCCAATTGGGTAAAGACGTGTACCCTATTTCTTTCGGTGATGATCGGACAAAACTTTAGAAAGTCACCAAATCCATGACAGATCAGCATTCGGCTAGCCGTTTCTTATTTGCATAATCCTCGAAGGATTTTCAAAAATGTGCTGTTCCTCTTTAACCATCACCTGTTTATTCGGTCTCCGTTCGTCTCCTAGAGCCGAACTATTATAATAACTCGGCAGATTGCGAGTAAAAACCCCCTCTGCCCATAATGTATTATACACTATACAATATACATGTATATTGTAACGTCACACTGTCGCGTCATTGTGTTATTAAACCACGCATGTGTGTGTGTGTGTGTGTGTGTGTGTGTGTGTGTGTGTGTGAGGGCGACGATCGATGAGAACTGGTCCGAGAGTCAGGTAGCTGGTTCCCATGGAAGACCCGGTGCGAATAAGACACAATATTTTATATATAATACATCGGTCGCGGGTGGATGAGATGGGGTACGCCGACCCAGCCTCCGACGCCCGACGACCTGATTTTTTTTTCGCATCCCACCCCGCTTAGGCACCTATATACATCCTAACGTCATTATGTGTAATATAGTTTCGCCGGGTTACTCGATATAATGTTTGCCACGGTGAAGGGACGGGGGGAGGGGGCCGTTATGTGAACGAAAAAAAAGGGATAACGTAAAAGCATACCGCGCTGGTATAATGTTACCCATCGGGGAACGATTATAACATCGTTAAACGAAAAAAAAGATTATGTTATTATTATATATCGGGAATACGATAAAACGATAAATCGTGCAGTCGTGGTGTATAAAAACCACAACAACAACAGCAGCTCGCACAGCAAAAAAAAAAACATAATAATATTTTGATTATATCGAGTATTAATAATTTTATTTTATTTATATAATGTCTACAATAAATAATTATAATAGGTACCTATATAAGGCTATACCTACAGACCTACAGTAGAGTCTTGGCAATCCGGAATTCGATATACACAATATAGGTGGTCCAGACGTTTAACACGACTTTTGTTTGTTTTATGTCTTTTAACTATTAATTTATGTTGAAATTAATGAGGAATTTTAGAGTTGTCGAGTGCTTCGGAAGATGAGCGAATGAAAATATTTTACCGAGCTTGTTTATTTCTAATTTATCAATACTGGCTATTTATTGTGATTATTTATTATATATATATCTTCTTAGGTATAGCCAATAGGTACATTCGCCACATAATGTCTGATGACTTGACACTTGACTATCACAAAATTATAATGTATTAACGTTTGCAAAAACGTTGTGAGTTTGCATTTAAGTTAAGAAATAATAACAGTAATAACTTTATTGCAACAATACCTCATCTTTACTGCATATTTTAACAAAATATTATGTATAAATAAAACACATACCAATTGTTTATAAAATAAAAACGAACATGAAATTGCAAAAAAATACTTTCGACTTATTATACTTTATAAGCTATCTATTTATTTATTATTATGGTAACACATAATGTACCTTTACGGCTTTACATATAACCTATACTTACATGATATCATTGATTCATAATGGTAAAAAAGTTGTAAAAATGCAGTCAAATTAAATTTGTAATAATGAAAACAAACATAGAAGATATCATCATTTTTTGTTTACATAAAAAAATGTCATGCTCAATATAATTTACTGTGTAAGTACCGCCGTACCTATAGTTCGTAATAACATCGCCTTGACCGCGACCACGGTTACCCGCACTACTGCCGTTAGATCATCGTCACCGCAATAAAAAAAAAAATACTTACAATATTATTAGCTACCTATTATAATGTTTATATATACAGCGATCGTATTATATAATCTAATTTAGTATATTGATTTAGCCGAGCTTCATCTGACAAGGGTATTACAGAAAGTACAGCTTATCGGTGTCACGAAAATGCAAGCACGTGCGGTTTTTGTCGTGACTACATAATACTATACATATAATATATAGACGTATTTATTCAAAATGATTTTCAAAATCTGATATAGAAGTATAGGTTTGTGTACTTAATTGAATCCTTAAAATAACTATACTACCAAGCCAGGATTAAGGATTAATTGGGCGCCGGGACACCATGCACTTAGTGGGCCCGCTTTCGATTTTAAATTCAAAAAAAAATTGTATCACTACATTTTTACGACTGTAATTGTTTAATTTTGTACTGTGATTATGATACCCCGTGCGAATAGATCAAACATACTTAATATCAATTATGACCACCTACTAAGTACAATCATAGATGACAAAGACTATCACCTAGGCCGGGCTATGCTGCAGAGGAGCAATATGGGTTAAATTTATGGGGGTGCTAAATGTATGTCGACTCTGGTGGCCCATAGGAGGGGGGCTTTGATTCATACGCCATCATTAGACTAACTTTTTAAGGCCCTTGCAAACTATATCAACTTTTTATCAAAACGACCTTATCGACTAACAAAAATGAATGTACCTACATAAAAAATTTAAAAATTTTTGATATGGCAAAAAAGTTTAGCTTGCATAGGTTAGAGCAAATATTCAACACCTTCAATAGTTTATTCTCTTCGTGAATTTACTAAAATTGAAAAGTGCTTCGATCAATGCAAAGTAAAATATTGTTTAAGCGTTCAAACATAACATTACATATTTTGATCGGATCATATTGGAATTACTTACAATTTTGTCAGGCGTATAAAATTCGTTTTAAATTGCACAATAGATATGGAATTATAATTTATTGTATTAAAATACATTAACAGAGTGAGCTTTGCTAACTTGTTTGATGTATTCCTACTTGTACAGTAAAACCTCGCTAAAACGGAACTTCGGTAAGACGGAAACCCCGGTATTACGGAAAATTTTTTTGGTCCCGTTTCAAATTGCATATAATTTTATCCCGCTAAGACGGAAACCTCGCCAAGCCGGAAACGGACACGTTTTTGTAATGAAAGTTGATGAAAACCCTCGCTAAGACGGAAATATAACACGATTTTCGTGTAATAAATTTATTTTCGTACTGTCGTTACCCATAGATTATCGATATACGAGCGCGTACGATGACATTAAAAACTAATAAAATTGATACGTACCTATACGCTATACAACATTATCTGAGTTGCTTGGTTCAGTATCAAATCATATATCGTTACGTTCGTGTCGCTGCGTTTTGAAAAAATATTAAAATAAAATATTAATGTACAATAAATATGTATGTAATAAATAAATATAAATGAATAAATATAAATGAATAAGTATAAATATAAAATTATAATAAATATAAGTATAAATTGTATGTAATATGTACCAACTGGTTTAAAATAAATATGTATGTAATCTTTAATTATATTAAATTAACTTTTTTAAACCCCGTCAAGACGGAAACCCCGTCAAGACGGAAAAATGTCATGGTCCCATGCGATTCCGTCTTATCGAGGTTTTACTGTAATTATATAGTTAAATTTGTTCGATTCCACCGCAGCATCAAAGCATAATAAAGTATAATGACTATATTTATTTCGAAAAACTGCAAAAATTCAAATTATAAAGTACACACCGAAAACGATTTCGTACTAAATTTATATCCGATAGGCGCCTTTATTTTATGATAATATTCAAACAGCCATTTCCTACATTCACATAGCAACTAGTATTTATACATTTTGTAGTATAATAACTGTTATAACTAAAGTATGAAAAATAATTTCCGAAATACGTCGACGCGTATTAAAATTGTTTATCTAAATGTTCGAATTTCGAAAAATGAATTTCCCTCGTAAAAGGTGTATTCTTCTAATTTCTTATATTCCATTAATTTCGTCCGAGATAAATACCTCACCACATTCTGAATAACAATATCGCATATCATACGGAAATAATGAATTATACGATTCCAAAATGCTGAAATATGCACTTTTCCTGCTCTAAATTATTATTTTCGAAAACAAGGGAGCTCGATAAACAACGTACATACCTGAGTGGATTTCTCGAAACCAGCTGAATCGTCCTTCAGGGATTATCTTTCGAATAACTCAACTATAATAATATAGAAGCCCAAAATAATAATAATATTATAATGTGCGTCATGATAACACGACACCCACTCACCTGTAGTGGCACCCGATACGCAAAGAATGTTATTCGCTTTTAAATGGGTATTTATTTTTAAATATTTTTTATCAACGGTGAGTATTGAGTAGAAAAAAATGTTGAGTTAAAGTTAATTTTTTTAAACTTTTCAACTCAATTAATTTATTTTCTTATAATTTACTATGGAACTCAACTAGTTTAATTTACCGTTGAAAAGCTCAATCGATTAAAAATAATTCTAAAAGTATAAATAAAAAATATTTTGAAATTTTTATTTTTAATGGTTTCGTATTTGACAATTGTTTTATAATTACTATTATTTTACTATATCACTATAAATATACACTGTTTCAAATATAAAATATAATAAAATACTGTAATTTCTAACAAGTTTTTTGATAAAATAATACATATTAATCATATAAAGTTCTAAAATGTCATCTTTTTTTTAATATTTCATAAAATATTTAATTTTGATAAAAAATAAAAAAATGAAATTTTAATTTAAAACTATAGTAGGGAGTACAGTAAACACGTCTACTTAGTTGTTAAGTGTAAATATTGCTTACATTATTGTACATTATATAAATTACATGATAATTATGTACCTATCTAAGTATCTTATATCCTTTCTACACAGCGATCGGGAATTAATAATAGATAATGTAGTTAGGTTAGTCACTAATGAGATACGACCATACTATATCTGACCATACATATTTCATGAAGACTAAAAGTTTGAAGTTTGAAGTGAAGATTTCATGTGAAATAGTTCATATTCATTGACCATAATTATTCATTATAGATAGGCGCAAAATATACATCACAAAGTTTTTCTTATAAAAATATTAAATTACAAATTGTACGGGTTTTATGTTGGGTGTATGAATTTAAATTTCTTTTTGATATTAAATATTATTATTTATATTAAATTACCATTTGATGGATGTGCATATAATTTAGTGGTCATATAAATTAATATATACGTAGGTACTACCTAGTAATAGGATTTATGCTGCAGTTGTAGTGAACTATACATTATGATAAAAATGTTATACAATTATAATAACTTAAGAAATTATTAGAATGAACCGNTCCTTCATTGATGAAAATGAAAAGGTCGATTTTTAGAATTCTTAAATAGTATACACACCGACAGACCATATTTTCAAATTTTTCAGAATTTCCGTAAGTAATAGGATTTATGCTGCAGTTGTAGTGAACTATACATTATGATAAAAATGTTATACAATTATAATAACTTAAGAAATTATTAGAATGAACCGGTCAATCACTCTTTATGAGTGAAGAGCGTACCAATTTATGAAAAAAGTAGACTAATTTATTTCAAACTGAGGTAAACTAATATATTTTTCCATATCAATTTCAAACTTAGAGGGAGTTAAATTCATTATGTGTTCACTTTAACTTTGGTAACGATCTTGTATGTTCACGTCTTAACTCGAGTTAATTATTTTCACGGACTTGCCCACATAACTTGGTACCTATATATACATATCGTTCATACTCGTAAATTCATGGTATGGCGCACATAGCGTTATAATAACATAGATAATTTTTATTATTGTTACGACGAGATGCCACGCCAATATTATTATTATCTCAGTCCGCAGTCGGCGGACACGTGCAGTAAAGTGTGGCGAAAACACGTCCGACCTGGTCGTATACGATCATGACTGCGGGCTCGCGCGTCTGTGAATATAATAATATAATATAGTGCTAGAAAAAGCGATCGTAAAAAATAAACGACTCCAATGACATTTTCGAGGACATTACAGCGGCTCTTGTCGGTTTTGAACAATACAAGCACACATGGTGTGTTCCTACGCGTTAATCGCCGTTATACATGCGATAACGGTGTGACGTCTTGATGGGTTGCATCAACTTTTTCTCAAAGAAATATCTGAGTACCTATATTGGAGAAGAAATGTGCCTCGCAGATGTCCACACTAAACATATCGTTTTAGAGCGGAGGTAGTGAGAAAGAACTCACTCATCCAATAGTTTAGGTATCTATACGGTTTATTGATTATAATTTCGTGTGGTATAAACGATCGTCGAGGCTCAAATAATTGAACTACACTAAGATTTTAATTTATTTTGTAATTTTATATAGTTTTCATAATGTCATATAGGTCTGAAATTTTTGGATTTTTTGAGTATTTTCGTGGTAAATGTACTACAAAGTTATAAATCTTTGAATGTAAGACTCTCTGAAAGATCCCAGAAGTTGGGGTCTTATATTTTAAAAATATCGTTCCAGCGCATTCAATTGGTTTAAGGATTTTGTCATTTTGAATCATTTCAATGATTTTTGATAATTTATGATATTTTTGTAGGGAGGATAAAAAACACAACCACCTTTATATTTTAACTAAATAATGAATTTTTAGGTTTTTAAAAGTTTAAAGTATGCTTCTAAAACATTCTAAAAGAAAAATGCACTCTACAATAATCCAAAAACTGGTAAAATGTGTTTTTTTTACTTCAAATTACTTAAAAATCTATACACAAGTTACAATAAGAATTATAACACATATTGAACAAAAACAAATTTTGAAAAAAGCAACAAACATAGCTATTACCTACACGCCTTTTTTAAGAAAGTTATTGGAATTCAATCCTATTTGAAACAATCAAACAATTTCCAGTGCAATTTCAAAAAAGTGATTGATCGATTTCTATCAATTTTTATTTATAAGTTGATAACATTTTTTTGTCCCGTGATGAAATATTTACAACTCGATAAATGAATATTTTTTTTATAAAGATTAATACAATATAATATTTTTAAATATGATACATACTAAGCTGAAATATCTTATCCCCAAAATATGTTTTTTATTTACCCATTATTACTGGATTATTCAACCGAAATATGCTTTAATATATCAAATATATATGTAAAATACATTTTTGTCTGTACGAAATACGAATTATGCAATGGACATGTCATACACATTTTGCATCCTCGTAGATCTGCATAAAGTCAATAAATATAATATTATGTAAAACCCTAAAAATTCGCTTTCGAAATTTATATGCATCTAGTTATATATTTATATATTTTAATGTGTGCTCACTGTACGAGAGTCCAATGCGGATAACCTCAGAAAAAAATTGAAGAAATGACCTAATAGTTACTAAGTATACCTACTATATGATGGACAAATCTGATGAACAGTAAAACATATTATAATATAACACTCGTAAGCCCAAATACGTGTTAAAATAATGTCATAAAAATGTGTATTGTCGTCCGTCCCAAGTCCTGGCGACTTAAACTCTGCGATTATTGGTTTGTATAAAATATAAAAACACTTAAAATGTTTAAATCCGAAATGCCCATGTTATTGTATAGTCGTGAGCATACAAAAAATATAATAATACAGACAGTCCGGGGATAGGGAGAAAGTCGTAGTCGACAGACCATATTATATTGTGTCCACCGCACAACCGTAAAAGACGATAATAAATGTATATACAGGGTGATTCACCAAGAATGTTCACCCACATTTGTCCTTCATTGATGAAAATGAAAAGGTCGATTTTTTGAATTCTTAAATAGTATACACACCGACAGACCATATTTTCAAATTTTTCAGAATTTCCGTAGGTACTAATCTATTATGGAGTGTCCAGTGGGTGATAATACAAAATGTTGTCTCACAAACGCGAATCTACCTTTACTTATACCTTTTTTTAGATGCCGATGTAACTAATTCGAAATCCAAACGAAAATTTGCCACCCTTTAAACTGTTCATTCTCTGGAAACGATTGAAAATATTATGGTCTATATGTATATTTAAAAATTCCAAAAATCATACTTCCAATTACTGAATTTTTGAAGAAAACGAGAGGGGTGAGCGTGATGGGCAAATCACCCTGTATATCACGACATCCTATACGATTATACAGAGGTCGACGCGTAGACGAATACCATTACTACCCGTAACATCGTGTCCGAACGGATTTACAACAATAATAATAGTATAACGATAATACACGATTCGTGCAGTAGGTACAGTGGTACACGTCATAACGACGGAAACAACGGTCCATCTGCTGCCCGAAAACAACCACGTTTGACATTATTTTTCTGGGTATGGGTAGCATAATAATATCATATATAGGTACCTGCTGTAATGTACATAACAGCTGCGGTGTTCACTAATGTAATGTTTTTTTCATCTACCTGTTGCACCTACCAGGTCGACTAAATGTACACTGCAGATAAACTATTCAATAATAATATTTACGATCATATTATTGTTGTATCGACTGTATCGATGATGCGTGTTGGCGCCAAGACCAGACGTCGACGGTATTTAGTTATTTGTTTCGTATTGCGTTGGGCCATACACGTGTTGCCGTCGGGGGATCTCCCCCCCCCCTCCCTCCACTGCAATCGTGTAGTACTTGCTGTTTGCACATAAGCACATAATATGATAATAAGTAGATTGTAGATAAACGGTAAGTCTCTCTGCTCTATAACTACAGACGTACCGTAAGTTTCGAGTGGACCACGTCATTGAGTAGGTCACTGTAGTATAGTGTAGTGGATATGTTAAACGATTGGAATCCAATAATAAATCATTGCAGGCATACTTATGACGTATGAAAATCAATCCTACGGCGTAGTAATTAGACCTCTACTTTTAAGGATGTTTCATAATTTATTGTTCTATATAGAAATCTATACATTATCTATACTTCTATTTCTCAGAAATTCGGCACGCTGAACGAATTTTCGCTAAAAATGTGCATAGTTACCCAATACCCGAATTATACTGTTATAATTCATTAATTACTATAACATTTATTAATGTTATGAACTTACAAGTTATAACGTATGATTCAATGCGACAATACCACGTGGCACATATACAGTAGACAGCTGTGTAAAGAGCTTTAAATCAGCCTAAATATTTGAAAAATTTCATAGAGTACAAATAATTATAATCTCAATACTTAATGATGGGATATTTCTAGTTTCTACTATTAATATTATTTGGATCACGCAAAACAAAATATTTGGATTACGCAAAACAAAAATTCAAAAATAACAAATTTTCATAATACAGTCACTTCGAAGGCAGCTACTGCACCTACACACATTTTGATTTCAAGCTACACATTAAGGAATTTCGTTTTCTGTAATCGTATATTACAGAAGTGTGTCACACTACACACATTCATACTAACGCCCTGGCAAAAGCATGTTACCCAGGGCCCCTACAGGGGGGGGGCAGGATTGTTGGATCCGGAGTACAGGGTAGCCCGGCTATTCGGGCCTGATGTTACCTACATAGTTTTCGAAAAGAAACGTACCATACGTCCCAACCATATCCGCACCATAATATGATAATAATATAATGTTTTACATCCCAACTCGTCAATATATATGCATCAACTCAGGAAATGAAGACATGATGTATTTAGGTATAACGAGAGTATGATATGTGGCGCGGCGTGGCGAGTTGGCTGCTGCCAGTCGCGGAATACTATAGTTCCCGGATGGGTGACCGCCCGGGTTCATAGTAGTTAAAAACCTTGCCTGCACACATACAAGTGTTTGCTATCTACCGTAACAATCGTAAAAAAAAAAAAACAACCAACCAACCAACTTTACCCCTACAACAGCTAATGGCCTTAGTCGCCGGGCTTAAGTTCATTAAAAAAAAAAGAGAGTATAATATAATAGTCCACCATGTCGCAAAAAATAATTACTCTGGTTCTTATTAATTCGCAGGTCCTTTTAGCCATTTTATAATTTTCAGGTATTCTTATGGATACACTCATTTCATGAGAGGTTCTTCCAGGTTAACTAAGAAACTATCTGGATTTGTCTATTGTATTATAGTTCTAGTTCAACAACACACGACAGTGGCACGATATCGATGTAAGATAATTATTTTTTAAAGATTATAATAAATTATTATATTTTAGTTACTATGGATTTTTATAATTTGATACAGATTATCAAATTATATAATATTAATTTTGGTCTTACGGACTTCTAGCAGAGGGTATGGTCTCTACATCGTAATAAATATTTTGGTATTGTCCAGCAAGATGCCAGATGGTGTATTAATGAAATTTTTGCGTTCCAACTGACCATTATTGTCAGATAAAATATATTTAATATAATATATATATAATATGTTTGTGTGTGTTTGTGTGTGCGAATAACAATTCACCAAGGGACAGCAGAAGGTACTCGGAAAAAGCGAAATCGTTACAATAATATAATATAACAACATATTTCATTATTTATTATATTTGTATTATGATTATTTTTCGAGGCGGAATTAAAAACTAACTTACCGCAGCTACCTACTTTTTTTTCATCTTATCGACAGCGGCCATAGATTATATAATAAACTGTAACTGAAAACGATTGGTTACTTCTTTTTCTTACAAAAATATATTTTTTCATATAAATTAATTTATAATTGTTATTGTTTTAAAATGTTGTTGGTAACCTCGTGGCAACCTAGTGAAATAAACAGTCCAATTGGTCTTCATTTATCTTCACTTAGTATTTCTGACACTCCTCGAGGATGTGTTTTGATGTGATTTTTTTAGGCCATTTTCTATTAATTTACTATAATATTGTGACCAAAAAATGTGTTAAAATAATAAATCGAAAAACTGGTAATTTAATCGCTGCGAAGTATAACGCATGTACTCGATATAATTGACCTTAAGCAGAATACGTTAATCGGTATATACATTATTACAAAATTGTCACTTTTTTGACATGTGAACACTTTGAATCGTTGAATCATTGAATAATTATTTAGTATTTACGATATTATGTGTTCACCGTTATCTCGGATTAAATTTTTCAAATGTATAATCTTACCACGAAAAATAAACACTGTAAGCGCAGACAGACAATATTGTCGAACCAGCTAGCTGTAAAAAAAAAAAAAAACATTTAAATACTAATGACTGCAGTTATCCATTCGACCGAAAAGTTATCGAAACAACAATATAATTATTAAGTAGCTAGGTATGTAATTTGGTAATTACTAATAAGCCACTCGCAGATTACAGTTTCAGGCTATATAGTCGACGGCTGCAAAGCAATGTAATATTTGACCATAATAGTATAATGTAAATAATTAGTATACGCACCTGTTTAATACTTGAGTGAGTCGAGTACCTATTATTGCACGAATTGCGTTATTATATACTATATTGGTATTTGACATATGTACCATGTACGTGACTTTATCTAAGACCGGAGACTTGAAGAGCAATTAAATTACGAACAAAACAATGTCAAAATTCAGTAGCAATGCGAATGGAAGAAAACTGTCTGCTTAGTGGTTTACTATTACACTTTACACGTCATATTACATGTTTTTATATATTATTATCTTGTACAACGTTCAATGTTTACACACCTTTTTACGTTTCACAAGTACCTTTAAGGTACCTAATAATATTATATTATACAGAGTTATTCACCAGGCATGTTCATTCTCGTATTTTCCTTTAATAACAAATTTATTCAGACTCTGATTTTTGGAATTTTTAAACACCTACACTTACACTTTATACTTTTATAGACCGTGTTTTCGAATCTTTTAGATTTTGTGTACTGCTTAATAAAAAGTTTCCCGCGGTGATAGAAACTTCTGTTCTTCAAATTCGAACCTTTGTTACTGTAAATTATTTACAATTGCATATACCACCGTGTGTATATGAGTGTAATTTAATAATTTTCAACATTTGAATGAGTAACATCATAATAATTTACATTAGTCCTTAAAAATAGTTTTACAAAAATATAAAATAGATGTAATGATGGATCTAATATTTATTATATACATGGACTATTTTCTCAAATTATTAATGTCGATATAATAATATTAATATTAGGTACTAATATTTTCAAATCATCAATCATCATAGACCCCATATTTTCCAAGTCAATTATGCTTAGTATAAAACGTGAAATAATACCAAAAAAATAACTGTTTGAATTTTGATTTAAATGCATCAAAATTATCTGAAAAATTATCCTGTAATTAAGTGGAAAAATGGGTTCTCATTTGAAAAAACTAAATTTTGTATCTTCAAAGGACACTTCTTAAGTTGTACAAAAATCTCAAGAATTTGAACATAGTATTAAGCATGTTTGAAAACCATAAACATTATATTTTAAATAATTGCATTATTGATAAATTAAAAGGTGGTGGGCATGCTTATTGAATCACTCTGTATATTAAATGAATATTTTATAGCTAATAGTCAATGCTGTATTGTTGAGTAGATACTACCTCCCACCTATTATGCAATCTAAAACGAAACGATTAACGAAATATATTTTATGCGAAAACCGTTTAATTTCACCATTTAAGTTCGAACGAACGGTTTAGGTACGCATTCCGTTTTCATGAGCTCTGAATAATATAATAATCATGTGTTCACTATAATATACATATGGGAGGTATGCCTACCTAGCTATACATATATTGCTCGTTCAATTACGTTTGACTATTGAACTTATACCTATATGAAAGAGATGAAAAAAAAATTCGATTAAAAAGTACCTAAATATAAAAATGCAATAAATCATTGGTACCTGCCTATATTGTTTTTTGGGGTTGAAAAAAAATATATTATAAGGGTCAGATTTTTATCGCGTGTAATAAACGTAACGAAAATCCATTATATCGTATACACGCACACGCACACACACACACACACACAGTAATATAATACGTATATATATATATTATATTATTATTACATTGATTGGTACCTGCGTATGCCTTAAGGAGTAAAAATCATTAGCATCTGTATACAACGGCGCAGAAGTTTTGAAACGAACATGAGATGACTTTTACTTTTGTCGGAATCAATTATGTTTGTACGTTATTTTCGATTTCGCGTGTAGGTGATAAAATACTACGTATTTTTTTATTTCGACAAAAATAACAAATGATCGCGGACCAACTCTAAAACATAATATATAATCTGACTATGTATACGATCGTACGAAGAAAACCGTTTACGCGGATCGATGCATTTGATATTATTATTATTATTATTATGCAGCCGTTAATCGATGAGCAAGCCGTCATGACAATATTATAACAATGACAACAACAGTAATAATAAATGCGTATATCACCGGTACAGGTACCTACTGCACATCATGACTGATATATTATATATCATACATTGCAATAATATCGATCACCCCCCGACTGCATCTCAATAAAAATAATAATAATAATAATAATAATAATAATATAATAGTGCTCATAATAATATCAAATGTAGGTAATATTTGCAGCCGCGTCGACGACGTTCCCACGCCCGCCGCATGCACGCGAAACTATACGGTGGTTTGCACAGGATTTTAACCTTTTCAAAACGGACGATTTCCGTGAGAATATGTTACATTTCACAAAATATAATATCGTTCGGTGTTTTGTGACGGTTTCGGTGCGGTTTGGTTCGGTTTCGAGTATTTTTATGTATACTTTTTTTTTGTGTCAACAACACGCGGGCCTCCAAAATCTGTGTCGCGAAAGAATGGAGAGACGAACCCGGTGCATTATGTTATATTATATCGCCGTGTGTGGGTGTGCGAAAAACGAAACGGCGAGCCAACCCTTTCCGGATATTCCCACACCCCATATGGGGTAAGTATAATGTATATATTGTATACTTCGGGTAATCGGGTGAACGTCGTGACGTCCGAACGATTCAATCCTAACACAATAATTGTGTTACACAGTTAACGATGTACTGCAGTTTATATATTATATTATATAGAACGAGTAAGCAGTACGTATCCACAAATCCCAGTATAATCTGCTATGGACAGAATTGGTTTAGGTAAAGTGTACCTATCTAAGTGTTTCTACAAGTGGTTTTTCCGAATAAACATTAAAAGAGTAAATATATTTACACTACGTTTATATCATCGTTAAAATATTATGTTTATACGCTGATGATTTATTTTAGTAGTAAAACTTAGTAGTAAAATTAATGAAACGGTGTACAAATATGATAAAAAAAATTGATATGTTTAATGTTAGCAAAATTGATTAAATCATACAATTAAAAACATTATAAGCTAAATATATAAATAAAGAGCCAATAATAAACTACACTTCTTAAACAATACTTTTTATGTATAGGCGAGTATATGATCACGAGTTTGACTCTCGACAGCGGGGAAACATTTTTGTGTTTTTTTAATAGCAAATACTTAATTTATAATAAGTACCTACCTTTGTTCACCGCATGTATTATGCAAAATATTTTAAGACGAAAAGTAAGTTAAAATTTAGATTGCCTACTTAATGATGTTGTTATCCTAGAAATGCTCTTGGACTCAATTCAAGTATTTGATAGACATTTCTTTGAACTGGCCAATCACATTGTTAACTTTGACTTTTGCTGAATCTGGTTCATGATTACGATCTCTTTCTTTTACAATTAATTATTCATCACACTAATGTGAACGTCCTTAACTCTTAGGTATTGGTCTGATAATTCTTGCTTTGCCGTATCAACTATAAGTTTATTCACACCAAACTATCCCTTACATCATACCAATTTGTCAATGTTCTGTTAACTCTTTAATCTAATAAATAATAATACATACAAAATACGTTTAAAATTAAAGTATTGATAATTAACGCACTCAAAATTCAAAATAATAAATGTTATAACACTAATATTATAACTGTACCTACCTTCAGTAGTTCAGTGTATGAACACAGCTCTGAGGAAAACACACTTAAGTTTGGTAACATTAAAATACTAGGTTACTCTTTTTATATTTCAGTTATACACTTCCCTTGCTGCGGGTTGCAACTTTAATCGTCATCATATGAAATAACACAATATTGTTTTTGAGGAAAATTATAGAGTTTAGACATAAAACTTTGCAATATCAGCCTCTGCACAGTCTTACTTGATTATTATTGCAATTTACAATATTTAAATAATATAATCTTAAACGTGGTATAATATACTGTACAACAGTCAATAATAAGTACACCGCGAAATGTTGTCGGTGTTCATAATGATAATAATAATAATTATTTTTTTGTTCATATTTGAAGTAAGGTACCAACCGGAAATGTTGTAAGTACGAACAGTGCTGTTGGCTAGGTTGTTGATAATTTGTCGTTATAATATGAACGCGAGAGAATCGCTCGCGTGTTTTCGATGAAATAAACTTCATAAAATAACATAATAAATATAGTACGCAGCGTAGGTACCTACATAGTATAATATTATTAATTACCATGACTACACGTGTTTTATTACACGGTAATTCGAATTTTGGAAAACAATTTATTTTACTTGGTTTTTATATTATTTTAATATAATTGTAAGATTTACGTAAATAACTATAAGTGCTTGTCCTACGAGGAAGATTGTGAAAAAATCAACGAACCGTCTGTCTACGAATAGGTATTATTATTATTACAGTCATGTCGAAACTTGAACCAAATGCAATCGATAAAACGAAATCGTTGCCTCGCATTGAACTGACATCGCCCATATTAGCTGCATCTGACAATAATTCACTGAGATCTTACAATAGTTGCAAAGTGGTTCATGGGCAGGAAATGCTGCAGAAACCTACTGAAAGACAATCAAATGTAAAAGCTCTGATCGACAAACACAGGTTGTTTCAAGACAAATTACTAAATGCTAAAGTAAACGACTTCAACACCAAAAAGAAATCGTTTGCCAATGCTTGTGAAAGCTTTTGTGCTTCGTACAACGATTGTAAAAAAATGGAAGGTGACTCGGGACAAGTGGAAAACGTCGAAAATTTCGTACGATTACTATATAATATATTATTTTAGTTTAACTATGCGGATACAATAAATCACATTAATAATATTTAATAATCATAATAAACTATTGAAGTATTATAAATATCAAAATGTTATTTTGGGAACTAAACTGCATTCATACCTTATTTTGAATCAATCAAAATCTGTAACTAATTAATATTTAATATTAATATATAGCTGATGTTACATTTTTTTATTATAATATATTAATACAAATGACAAATCTAATATTATATTATGAACATGACATATAATTTCAAAGCAAAATAAATATTATTGTTGTTATTTTGGGTTTTATACTATGATATGAATAAACTGTAGGAATTTAAAATGTACAATAAATATTTAATATATCTATTTTTAACTATATTATACACAAATAAATACTAATATTTTGATTTTTAAGAATTGTCATTTAAACTGTTTTCTCACTTAACATTTTTAGGTGAAAAATCATGTGTTTGAAGTTTCGAATCCCAACATTTTATTAGATGATCATAAACCACTGGAAGTAGAAAAACATGTGTTAAGGTCCGAAAATATTGATTTCAAAACTGGAACTAAAGAGTTAGATGGAATTTTGACCACTATGTGCAAGCGATTTTGGCAAAATTTGGTTTCCGTGTTCAGCATCAACAATGCTTACTACCAATGTTTGACACAAATTTTGGACAAACGTAAATTTAAAAATCTCGAGGACGTAAAGGTTCATGTCAATTCTGTGTTAAAAATAGCTGGTGATGATTGTGAAGTAATCAGATCGGAACTACTCGCCTCTTCCAAGGAGTCTATGGAAAAGTTGGGCACAGTATTAAACAGTAAATTAAATGAGAAATTAAAGAAACCTCCCCCGTCAAATCACGGTAGCAAGATGGCTGCTCTCAGAATTGAGTTGACTGAAACTAAGAGGCGTACGAAGATTGCTGAAAATAATATCGCTCAACTCCAAAAAGAGAAGAAAGACTTGTTAAACATATTAAGCAGCTACGATTCTGAAAATGTTAACAAAGTATCGTTGGAAAAACGGCTCGAAGCTGTAAGGCAGAACAACAATGAATTACGGGATTTAATTAGTACTATTTTCGAAAAAAAAATGCCTATGTATATATAAACAGCGAATTTGGGTGAATAAATGTTTATAAAATTATTAATAGGTACTTTGAATACTTATAGGTATAAATATTATGCATTGTTATAGTTTTAATTATCACCCTAATTATACAATTTGGACCTAGACAATATTATTTCGAAATCCTTCCTGTCTAAATCGTATAGGTTAAATCAATTAATATCCCGTGATTAAGGAAATGGTTGGTATATATAGGTTACAGCATTCAATGCACTAACCTTTTGCAGTTACCAAAATGCTTAACATAATTTGGTTTAATAGGTAATAGTTAAAGGTATAACACAATAACCTACTTGTACGAAAGTGTTCATAGCGATAGCAAGAAGTAGTAATACAATTTTTATTTTTGGTCATTACTAAATCATTTGACGGAAAGCCTACGAAAAACACAGTTTAAACATCCCTTTGACTTCTATGATATTATTAAATATGATACTTAATTTTTTCTCATCAATATATTCAATTGTATTGTTGTAAATCTAGAGTTAGGATGTTGATGACTTTTGCATTTTTTTCCTTCGATTCTATTCAATGTTATCCTAGCTAAAAATTTGTTTCTTGCTCCCTTGATGTAGAATATTCTAATTTTATTTTGCATTTTTTTTTGTTTTTAACGTCATTTTTTTATCTTTTAGGTCATTTTTTGTAGTTTTTGTACAATTTCAGGCATATTTCTCAAATTTTAGATTAGAGTAAATATTAAACCCAAGTTTAATTTACTATTAATAATTTTATATAATGCTTAAAATGTAAATGTATACTATTGTTTATTAATATTATAATTTATTATTCATATTTTAAATTACTATTACACCCATTATCACACCCATATCTCTAATAAAAATTATTATTTATAAATAAATTTTTTTCACTTATTTGATTAGTTTTTTAGATAATTTTTAAGGTAATTTTTTGAAGTTTTTAGAGCATTTTTGCATTTTTTTTGGGGGGGGGGGGCATTTTTGTGTGTTTTTTAGGTCATCGCCATCCTTATAATATATAGTTGATGTAATTTATTATTTTATTTTAAATTTTTGTCAAATTCTGTTAAATATCTACCTAAGATTCTTCTAACTTTCTATTGTCTTAAGCGCTTAGGCCTCAATAATGTTAAATCGTTAAATCTATATCAAAGAGAAAATTTAGTTTTACAATTTCAAAATATTTTAACCACAGACGACTATTAAATCATTCCATTCTTAAGGTCGTATAATAAAACAGCAATCACAAAAATATGCAGTTAAATTGTGTACGTATTTTAATAACATGACAATAATTATTGCTAAATTGTAATAATTAATGTGCAATTATGTTGATTTTTGTTTTTATATGAAGGAGAAAATGTAAATTATATTTTTTTTAAATATCTTTGGGACGTGGGGCCAAGACCTCAAGATGCATCATTTTTTCATATATATTGATTTTTTTATTAATTTTTTTTTAATTTTATATTCACTACCTCCCGTGATAATTCTTCCACGCCCATGTATTACCTATATTAATTAATATAAATAAATACAACTTAGATAGGTTTATATTAAATTATATACCAGAAGTAAACTGTATACCACGTATGCATTTAAATACTGTTTACGTTAAATATTTTTGTAGAATTTCGATCACCTCACCACGGTCGTCAATATGTAACCAATTTATGTTTTTGTAATAGATATGAATTTTTGTTGTATGAATTGTTATTGCAACGCAGTATAAATGTATTCCTGTACCTATATATATGTCATGAAAGGGCACCAGCATATGGGTTTTATATAGGAGATTTGTTTTTAGGCACTGATAATTTCAATGAAAATTTAAATTTTAAATTTAGCTACATATACCTACCTATGCATTGTAGATATCTTTAATGGTTCATGGTTGTTCGCGAAATATTATAAATTCATAAAAGAGTTTTTCGTGCTTGATAAAAAGACTACAGGCTTATAGGTATCGAACTCCTATTGACAACCAATATTCAATTGGATGACAACTTGATTACTTCAATAATTGTGATTTAGCCAGTTAGGGATGTTAAATGCCAACACAAATATTACCTACTATTCATTAACATTGCATCGTCTAAAATGTAAAATAATTGTTTTAATATTGGAATAATAAACTATACTTCAAAATTGTTCATAACAATATATTCAAGACAGTTTGAAATGTTTTATTCAGATGATTGCAGTGTGTTTATCACACATGTTTTGATGTCTCAATAATAATACTTTTTCGTGAATAGACAATAATAAAATACAGTTTATTATTTCACGCCATGAATGTCGGTAATTAAAAAATTGCAATAATTGGACAACCTCTAAATCTCATTGATAAATATCCATACGAGTATTGGTGTTATTATAATTATTATTACCATAAGTAATAAACCCTATAAGGTTGAAATATCTTCATTTTCTCCTAAAATATGTTAAATACTCATCTTAATCTCGTCTATTTTATATTTTAAACTCATCTTCATTAGCGAAACATGAGTTTTCATTTTATTATACTAGCTATTTTATCGTACATTTAGAAAAGTTTCATTTTCTCAAACTCTTTCGTATTTTTGCAATTGTTATTATCGTTTCGTTATTTTTTTTTGCAACACGCATACGTCTTATTGTGCAAACATTTCAAGGACATTTAATGTGATTTTTTAGATTCGGAATACATTACGTTTATAATGCAAAATTCACTCTCATGGTTATATTTATTTTGAATATGTCCTAGCATGCAAAATAAAGAAAATACAATTCGTCATTTGAATTTTCTGACAATAGATTTTCAGACGATTTCAATCTCGTATACTGCGTCAAAATATTCTTATATTCTATGTTTTTGTGATTCTCAAGAACATCTGAAAATGTTTCACCAAATCTTCTATTATACGCGGTAGAATACAATATTTGAAACCTAGTTTAAATTGATCTCATAAACCTAACAATTCTTTGGTACCCGTATATTTTTACTAAAAAAAATGAATCATAAGAAGATACTTAGTAGTTATGTACAATGTACATGTATATTGCGTACACGTTTCCAATTTGTATAAATTATGTATACAGGAAAAGACAAACTATAAATTCACAAAAAAACACATTAAGACAATGACAGATTTTCGCTTACAAGTGCTGTATATTGTGTTTTATATTTTTATATTTAATATTATTAGTTATTACTATTGTCATAAAATATGATTCAAATGTGATTCGCAAATTTTTACCTGGTTTCAAATCGTTACAAAACATCAATTTTTTTTTTTGATTATATTTTTTTAAGTTTTTACTTTTTAAAATTATAATTATTCAATTTTAATTTAATCTTCGAAATACTTAGAAGAACATTTTGCTTTAGAATATGAAATTGAATATGAAATTAAAACTGTATGTTTCCATACAAAAAGTAAAAACTTAAAAAAATAAAATCAAAAAAAAAATGGCATTTAAGAATAAAAAATATTTAAAAGTGTTATTTTTTAACGACTAGGAACTATATGTACATTTTTATTTTTCTAAAATATTTATACTTTTTTAAATAATGAGTTTCTAATAATAAAAGAGTTACCTGCTACACATAGTAATAAAATGTTTATTATAACAGTCTTTGGTATTCTGTCGGAACCGCACGACAATTACCCGTTTCCAGGAAAAATAAATTTGCAGTTTTCGCCAATACTAATCAAGGTTTAATTTCAATATCCACAAATTTGTATTTGATCAAAATATTGTGAAACAACTAAAAATCAAAGACTATTTATTTTAGATTTTTCGTGGAGCCATGAATGTGTAGGTTTTACAATAATGTGTTTTTTATTTTTTGTTTATTTTTTTTTTTGTTTGTGTCTGTGTACACAATAAGTATTCGAACTAATACTTCGATTTTCAACTTCAGTATATTTTCTTGTGGAAATGTGAATCTAGTTGGTGCATCGGGAAGTTTAGAATTTAAAACTCCCAGTAGTTTTCAAAAGCGGTGGACAAAAAAATTCAGGTAAAACGGACAGGGATCTTTATACTGGAATATTGACAAAACTCGTAATAATCACTAAAATTTTCCAATTATTTTGAGTAAGAATTACATAAAAACTTTTATTTTTAGGTATAGCCAAGATTTTAAATGTAATACCGGAATCTTCTAAAGTTTTTCACCCTTTATAAAAAAAAAAAATGTCAACTGGAAAGTCAAATTACATTTTTATGAACGTTTAAAGTTCAAATGGAAATGCAGGGAAATGCACCTCCTTAAGAGCTATAATATCTATATTGTTCTTCTATAGTAATATAGGGGAACCTACCTAAAGAACCAATCAATACCGATCACATTTAATCTTATCTCATATTTTGAGCAGATGTAACAGGAATACTTTTTTATAGCATAAATATCATTGCTTATTATTAATAGGTAAGTACTTCATTATTGCTTATCGAAACCAGTGTTCACTTGTTCACAAGCTCAATATTAATAATATATTTGCAACACTATAATATACAATACATTTAAGATTATATTTAATCAATTTACAATATTGCAGCACCCTCTGAAGCTGGACTCGTGTTGTTGGATCCATATTGTGATCAATTTTCTGAATACTAAAGAGAAATCAAAGTAAACAAAAATTTTCATTTGTATGATTATATAATAATATTAAGAGAAAAATCTAATTATAATTTACAACAATAAATATTTGCATACAAATGAAATGACATTTAAATATTAGATTGATCAAGGTGTTTTTCATACAATTAAAACAACGCGATGATTTCATAACACTATAAAGTAGGTACTTAATAATATTGTAATTGTACTAAATAATACTTTTTTGTTAACACGAATAAGTATAATAACAATAACAATAATATACGGTTGTTCTTCTCTAAAATGACCTGTAATAATAATATATATTTTTTAATCTACTACAACGTTGGGTTAAAATCAACAAATATTTTTACTAAACTATATAACGTATACATAGGCTCACAATCTAAAATCTAACCATGCCGCATGGAATAATTAATAAGTAGGTAGGTAACTGCAAGTTACAACTAAGTACACTGCAAAATAATAGTTTTAATCATATTATGTTGATAAAAAGGTATACGACAGGGCATAACATAACCTTAATAATTAATAATATTATAATGGCTTATTGATGTATGAATATAAATGATAATTTTTACAACTGCAGATAATAATATATTTTTTAGTGACTGTTTTTATATTTTAGTTAGGTACCCATAGGTAGTTGGTACTATACAAAATTATTACAGACTACAGCGCCCTGCAATGCTGTCTACAACATTCTTAAGAGGACTCGAGTGAGTTTATAGCATTATAAACTGGGATAAGATGTTTATGCGTTAATAAATGAATTAATGTGTATGCAATTATACCCTAAAAATAGCTAAATATGTAAAAAAAATTTTAAAATATGCGTTAAACATTTTTATGTTTTAATTATTTAATGAGATGCTAAATAAATGTAATATATATAATTACGAGCCCTGTCTAACACTAGATGTACATTTCCGAATAACAATATAGAACTCTCTACAATAAATAAGTGATAATTTTTTAATAATCAAAATCAACATAAAATATAGATATACAAACTAAGTTAATTAGGCGATGAAAATTTCGTTGATATTTGTATCAAAATTTATAAAATAAGTGATTAAAACCAAAAAAAAAATAAACCAATATATTATACACTTATAATCTAAACTTGGAAAAATGATATATAATATTAATGCATGTTTGAATTTAGACATCGCGAAACGAATTTCCGTATAAGAATACTTGCAACACGGAACAAACAAAAAAAAATCGTGAGCATCCTAACTCTAATAATTTGTAATACAATGTTGTATTATCAATACTTATATGAAAATTGGCTACAAAAATATTTTAATTTCTCATTGATCAGTTACAGTTAGAGAGTTTTAGTTGGGGTACGGTACAGTAATTTTTAAAAAGAAAGTTTACTCCGTTCCCCAGCGACCCCCTCAAGTCAAAGTAGTACTTAATAAGTACCTATACCTTTGGACATGTCTTCTAAGCTTAGTAATGCACTATGAAGCAGTGACTATACTATTATCAAGTTCCTTATCGCCTTGCATATTTTATATACAATATATTTATATATAGCAGTATTTTTTTTTTTTTTTATTGATCTTAAGCTTCGGCAACTGAGGCCATTAGCTGTAGTAGGATTTGTATTGTAGGTTTGTATTGTATATTTTTGAGACGGTAGGGGGGAACACGTGTGTGTTTGTTTTTGGCAAAATTTCGAATGGGGCACCCGTAGGTTTCTGCCATGTCCCGGGGGTGGGGGATGGCAGCACTTGTTCTCCGGTCACCGCGACTTGTCCGGAGAAAAATGCCGCCCGGTAGCCGAGGATCGAACCGCGACCGGCTGCGTCGCAGCGGACGCGTCAGACCACTCGGTCACCTCATCCCCCATATAGCAGTATTATAGGTAGGTTTAGGTTCCTACTTTATGCGTCGTCTGTAAAATACAATGCGTTGAGTTTTCTTAAAAGCGTAGGCGAGCAATAATTTATGAGTATAGGAACATTTATGTGCACATATATTTATAGGAACAGTGCTGATGACTGTGATTTTTAATTCTTTTCAATTTTCGTCTGCGGTGTATGACATAATAGTATGTAGGTACAAGTGCATAAAATGCGTTCGAGTTCGACGGCAGGAAATGGTGAAATAATAATAATAATATTATAATTATTATTATTATTCAGCTTTCGAGTGCATTATTATATTCGAAAACCGGCAAACCGAACACAATAATAATATATTATAATAATGCTGCCTACTGTGCCGGACTTCATAATATATTTTTTATAATATTATATTATATAACGTATTAACGCCGAAATTATGTCTCATATTATTATTATTATTATCTCTTAGCCATTAGGTACGAATAAGCGGTTATTATAAATATTTGTCCTTTGTTCTATGACCGCGGGCTTGGGACAGCGTCCGTGGAAGAATTAAGGTGGGCGTGCCACACTAAGTTTTTTTTCATCTTTGCGGCACTTGCGGACTAGTCGTCGTCGGATTTTTGTCTATATACTTGCCCTCGGTCGGCGGTCACGCTGAAATTTGTCTATTTCACTACAATCTTATATTATTATGTTTTTATCTGAAAAGATTGTATAAAGTTATTTCCGCCTCGGGCGATCGTCGTAAATCGCCACATTTATGGGTAGTAATAGAATGTAGTTACGGTATGTCTGCATGCAGACTGCAGACGAGTGACGACTCCGCAGTATATATTATTATTAGGTAGGTATTTGGATTTAGATTTTTCATTTATATTCTATATATTAACAGACATGGGGATAGTATATTCCGATGAGAGTACTTTTGTCTTTTAGAATACTGTTTCACAAAATATTTAATTTTGTAACTTGTATAGTATTCTAAATAGTTACCTTAGGTACACTTTTGAAAGTATTTCGAATACTATTTACTATTTAGATATTCAGTTACTTATAGTATTAATGCATAAATTGTAATTATATTTCGTGTGCTTCTTAGAGGTACCTATATAATGTGTGCAGGGGGCATCATTTGGGGGGGGGGAACAGGGTGTGCAACGGCACCACTAATTTAAAAAATGTGAACAATTGGTCCGCCATTAATACTCCAATGCGCCTTCACCATTAACTTATAAATTATGATTTCATATTATATAGGTAATATAAGTAAAATGTTTATTGTTTTCAAGTTTTTGTATATTTTCGGTTTCACAGGTTTATTGATTATACCTTATTCGCCTTTTTTTTCAAATAATAGTGATATGGCTTTAGCTGGTTGCTTTAATTGTTTATAAGCTTTTAATTCTTTGAATTGCAAGCTATTTAAAATTAGTCATTATAAGTTTCAATTAAAATTATTAAAGGGAAGAAAAGGACATTTACATAGGTTTACATAGGATACCTTCATTTATATATATAAATATATTTTTTGCCTGGTGAAATGTCAAAATTGGCCTGCCTAAAAGTTTGCACGCCCAGAAAAAAAAACCGAAATAACACCTGATGCATGTGTAGGTACCTACGGATAACCAATTTATATACATATTATGCAATGCGCTTGCGCAAACGAAACATTATTACTTATTGAGCTATTTGTTGTCATCGTTAATGTGTGATTATGTTATATTAATTTTCGTTCATACTTTCATAAACGTGTATAGCCAACCGTTTTTAAAAATAATCGCCTCCCCCCGCCCCATCATGGTTTCTCCGTGCTACCTCGACGATACGAGATCAACCGCAGATCAAATACAGTATAAAATTGTCATTATAATATTATTATTTTACTTATTACATAGGCATGGCATACATAATAATATATAAGTATATTATCCATTAGGCATATTGTAATAGATATAGATTGTTATTGGTTTCCTACACTCGTTTCCGACGCCTGTAGCAATATCACGAGCCCAAATATAATATCTGTTTCTCTTTCATCTAAATGTTTTATGATAATCTATGCATGTACGTATATAATATATCGTATGTCCTTGCACTGATACGGTTTATGTATATATAGCAGGTGCGCATTTAAGTAAATAACCTAGCTGTGCGATATAGGTACGTACCTATGTACCTGCATAATAAATATTACTAAGACTTGAAAAACGGTTTTATTTTGTATTACAATATTATACCCTACAAACGACAGACAATAATCGCTCGACCTGGAAACGCTCAACGTCAATAAACGCCTCAAAAGTACCTATACTTATAGCTATATGTACCTGCACAATACATAAACATTCAATTACTATTATATATATATATATATACATAACTATATGGTTTATATTATACATTGGACACTAGACAACCATTGCCGACTGACTCATTATATAGGTAGGTACCTACTCATACACGCACGTCATTAGATTTATACTGAAGGTATGCTAGATAGTGTGTGTGTACTATACTGTGTACAATACATAATATTATACCGTACAAGTTATGATATATATACAGCAGAACCTCGATTAACCGTCGGTCACTATAAAATATATAGATATAGGTTGTATAGGAAAAATCAGGGTTAAATCAGCAGAGGTTTGGCCCATGAGCAGTGAGCACCTCCCTGATTTCAACACATTATGTCCCATCGCCGTCGCTTTATGACATTCAATATGGATCTCGCCCTTCCTACTTGGGTCAGTACATCTTCATTCGTAACTCTCTCTGTTGTCCAATACATTTTTTCCGTTCGTCTCCAACTCCACATTTCGAAAGCGCTTCGAGAGGTCTTTATTTTGTTTCATTTATAGGTAACCTATGTATCGCAGCAACCATGTGAAGCGATACTCCAGGCAAAAGTTTTTAGAAATGTCTTCTCCATTTTTTGCTTAATTTCCTGCGAACTTCTTCAGTCTGCTGTTATTAAACTATCTAAATATTTAAGACTGGAAACTTGGGCTATACGGTTTAGGTTCCCTAAATAAATATTGTATTGAATGTTGGTTCACGAGCACAAAACTAAAATTTTTGTTTTTCTTGAATCTATAAGCATTTGATACTCATTTATGTCATTTGCACCTCAACCCGGGCTCTCTGAAGGTCATGTTTTGTTTCCGATAACAGTACGATATCGTCTGGAAACCGGATCATTGAAATTAATATACCACCCACTTTGATACCAATTCTAAGGATAGAAACGCAATACTAATTACTATTTATTAATTTATTAGTTATTGCCTACTTATAGGACCCTACTGATGCACTATTGTATTGCTAATTATAAATTTTGAATCTCATTATAAAAAAATTCGATTTTCCTATTAATTTTGATTTCTCAGATGATTTTTAAATACTTTTATCAATATTTAAAATCGATTTTGAAATCGATCTCAAGCTCCGAAAATTTGAAGGAATTTATCTCCACTTTCCACCAACAATAAAAAAAATCAGTACTTTTTAACTGATTCAAATCTATATCATACATTTATATGGATTTATCACTAGACACGTGACAGCTGTTTATCTCACATTGCTGTACTTGTCATCAATATATATATATATATATATAAGCCCGCGGAAGTGATATACGGGTAATGGATCTACGTATACGGTTGCTCGGGAATGTACAATAAGAGTTCAGGTTGTCTGTGGCTGCACATGTGAGCGTACCATATTGGTAGGTATAGGTGTATTATATGACCTACCAGTTGCCACTATACCATAATATTACCGTGCTATAGGTACTTGTACATCCGTTTAAAGGCAATATCCATTATGTTAGACGTAGACGACGAACCCTCGCAGTTTCCGGCTGTGCGAAAGTGTTCGAACCGTAAGGGAAGGTTGGTTTTCTACACATACGCATTCACCTATAATATTAAAATAACGTATATCATAGTGTTCCTTGAACCCTATCGTGGGCGCCAAACAAACACCTGTTTGGACCGAGGACGCCGGGATGCTGCTGTTGCAGTAGGTACTTGCAGCCGGGGGCACAATTATAATTAAAAGGGTGCTGAAACCCTCCTAGTTTTTCAGTTCGTTATATGATCATGAATTACACAATGATCAACTTCACCAAACCCCTCTCACACATTGTTAAATAATCATATTTTATACTACAAACATTATAACTGTACTGGTACATATTATTTTAATCATATAAAATTAAAACTATTACCCGGACCATTTACGTTACATACATTTATTACGAGAGTGATGATTTAGAAACTGGGAGCTTCAACTTGCGCCTATGCCTGTAGCCATTTATATCATTGACTGCATGTCTGTATCAAATGTCAATGATAGCTATGTAATATGCTAAAAGTCGTAGGTAGGTATGCCACAAACACCAAGTATTAGTATTTACTGGGGACATGTTTAAAATATTACAATTGTTCAAAAAAATTATATATACGTGATAATTGTTCTCTTATTTGTTTTTACTGATATGATTATAAGACTTAGGTACTACTAAAAATATTACTCACTACGTTATAATGTCTTGAAATGAAAACAATGTAAATAATATTAATTGCTAAAAATTATAAAATGTTAATAACTATTTTTAAATTATTCACAATATCCTATTAAAGTATTAGACATACGTGTTAATTAATACATTATAATAAAATATAAATGCAGAACTGATATATAATATACATGTATAGTATATATGTATTATATATATAATATGTTTATACATTTATAATAATATAGTAATAATATACCTACCAATAACTAATAAGAAAACAAAATTATTTCTCATCTATAAGAGCTTGAAATTGTCTTTCCAATGAACCTTCAAGACATATTAAAATGAAATAGATGTATACTAAAACAAAATACAAAAAAATAGACATTCTTCAGGCACCTATATCAATAAGAGGACCTATGTTTTTTTGCCAGTCGTTAGGTCAGTGTTGGGTGTGTTCGGATATGGATTGTGATGTAAATATATAAATAGGTATCCATATTATAGTAGATGGTTATAGTGTGTTTGGTATGTTTGTGGAGACTTCACCAGTTATTATTATTACCTACTACAGATATGTTAATGATTTTTTTATTTTTGTACTTTTAATTGTATACGGTGCTAAAAAAGCTACAAATTTATTTCATGCTTCATTAATTCTGCATATATGTACTTATATGTAATTTTTTATTTTTACGCATTTATGGGACATTTTCAGCTATAAATGAATTTTTTCCTTTTTTTAAGGCATTATTCATAATAAGGATCATTATTTGTAATTTTTGAACATGCTAATATTCTTTAATTTTGTAATGTAATAATGTAAACATTTTAAAAAATATTTGTATTATTATTAAGGGGCCTGCACGTCACCTGTTTTTTGCTTAAAAACATGCCTCACAGGAAAAACTCTCATGCGTCGCTGAGTGATCCGACTTCAATAATAATTTTTTTTATGGAAAAAGAGAGTTTCTTACATTGAACATTGGACTTGGATTTTTAAAATTCTATTTCTAAACCATGTACCATTGTACCTAATACGAGTTTGAATATTTCTAATTTTCACAAGCTTTTTTTTATTTGTTTTATGTTTGTTTTAGGCAACGGAATTAATAATCAAAGTCCAATAAACCCTGTAGAAAATTATACTGTTTCTAACGAAAAAAAATTGCCTGGTATCCGGTTACAATCGACAACCACACTCACACTAATCATCATTGACGACCGACACAAATGCCAAGGGTGGCATCGACAAAATTGCATATTGTCTAAATATTGCCCCTCAATCAAGATAAAACACACACTAAAAGTTTTTACAAGCACGTGATTATCGTATAGTATCTAATATAGTACAAAAACTCACTCAAATGCAAATAATAGGTATTACGTTTAAGCATATCTATATTTTAAATTAACATTTTTTTCTTTTGTTTAAATGATTAATTTTCGTCATTTTTTAAGTTAATTTGTTGAGTTTATAGATAGTTTTTGGTCATCAAAATTCTTTCTCTATTTCTTACATACATTATTGTATTACCTTTCAGTTTCTTAAAGAACTTCTCTGACAGCACAATCAACACTCTCCTAGAAATGTACAATTTAATCTGGAACAATGGAATTTCCCCTAACTAATGGAGACATGCACTCGCAATCCCTACCGTCCAATTTGTTAATTAGTACCCTCAGTAAAGTAAGTAAAGTAATTTTAAAAATTATTAATAAATTAAAAACGATTAAGGCGAAGCACTAGGAGAACACAACACAAACTTGATCCATAGCTTCTTCAAATCCATCGGAATCGACACAAAATTTGAATATTATGATAAAAATCTATAACTAACATTAAATGTAAATATATAAGACTGTAAAAACTACCTAGGTTAGCCATATGTAATCACTAATTTGTAATTAAATTATCCGTTAATGTTAAAACTACCACACAATTTGATGACCTAGCTGTTGAAGCTATTATTATATAGAAATAAAATTACTTTTTCCACCATTACTGTATATAGAGATAAAGCACACACACGTTATTTCTACTTTTTTAATAACCTATAATTATAAAAATGTGTTATGTTGTAATGAGCTTAACTCAGATGAAACTGAAGGGTTGAGCTAAGTATAAAAAAAATCACCCACAAATTCACATGCCAGCCATATAACACTTAACCTAGCCAAGGAAATGTTACTACAGGAAATAACACCATTTACGAAAAAAAAATATTGAGAAATCAGAGTGAATTTTTAGATAAATAATTAAGTTTAAAAATACATAATCTAATTAGAAATTAGGGGTAGAAGGAAACGCTGCATATTTCAAATCAATTTGAAGAAAAAAAATTATTATAGTGTATATTCTTAAACAAAATATTAGATGGTAAAAAACGCCTTTAAATCATACATCTACAACATAACATACAATAATATTACAGTAAACAATAAATTACTTGATTCAGGAAAAAAACATATTGAAAAATCATAGTGCATAAGTTGTGGATAAATAATTAAGTTTCAAAATACATTAATCTAATTAGAAATTTTGGGTGGAAGAAACGCTACATATTTCAAATCAATTTGAACAAAAAAAAATATTATAGTGTATATTCTTAAATAAAATGTTAGATGGGAAAAAAATGCCTTAAAATCACTTATCTGCAATACAACACACGGTAATTTTACAGGAAGCAACTACACGATTCACCAAAAATAAATTAACTGAGAAATTATATCAAATTTATAATAAAATCATAATTTGTATTAATAATTTAAAAATATAATTAATATAAATCTAATTAAAAATTGTAAGTAGAAGGGAACGCTACAATTTTTATAATAATATAAAACCAATTTATGTTAACACAAAAATAAGGGTTCGATGCGTTAACTATCATAAAAAATGTAATTAATCTTAAAAACTATGCAGGTATGTAATAAAAATAATGATAGGTACAACAACTAAAAATGAGTTATGTACCAAAAAAGCTCCTTAAAAAAAAGATAACTATAAAAAAATCCAGCTAAAAAGCTGTGATATAATTTTATAGGTAAGCCTATGATTCATAGGCTATGAACTATAGAATATATCATTCATGTAAAACAGTCTGCTTATAATTTAACTAAGCTTGATGATTTAAGTTGAAAATGTAAAAGTACTATTGCATAATAAGTAACATAGTAATAGACAAAATATGATCTACTATCATTGAAATATAGTGTGTTACTAATTACGGGTTTAAAGTCGCAAAGCTAAATTTAATTATTAACAGATTATTTTAACGTCAATGATAACTATAGAGTATAGATAATTCAAAGGCTTAACTTTAAAAATATCATTTCACAACTTTTATAACTATTTTATTTATAACTTGGTGTTTTTATACGGACTTTGGCAGAGTATTTTTGTTGGGTATAGTATACCTGCACTTACTACCAAGACGTATGAATTCGACGATGACTGGAAAGTCGACAGTATTACGATTACGAACAATATGACAGAATCAGAACAGCTTGGTACAGGACTCTAAGTTTTGGTTTATATTGGTAGAATCACGTTTTGTAACGATTTTCCGAGTTATCTCTCACTGATTCCATTGAACACAATTTTTTTAGATTCTGAGCATAGCGATGAAAGTATTGATTTTACAATGGTGTGTGTTTTTTATTTTTGTGTCTGACGTCACGGTTTGGGGTAGTAAGAGCGCTTTGATTGTCTTCAACAGCACCTTTTCTTTTTAGAATATGAATCTAGTTGGTGCATTCAGGAGGTCAAAATTTGAAATTCCCAATAGTTTTCAAAAGCGACAGGAAAAAAAACAAAAAATTAATTAAAAACGGGGATCCTTACCAAAACCAGTTTTCGAAAAAATCGATTTTGGTCTTTAATTTAACTCTAACAAAAATTACTACAGACACTTGAAATTTTCACTGAATGTTTGTGTTATCATTTTCTACACACAAAAATTTTCATAATATTTTAACTAGCGGTAAACTATTTATTGGCATATGAAATGTTCGATTATTATTTTTTTTTTCGTTTAGTGTCTATGAAAAAATTTTAGTTTAAAAAACTTATAAATATAATGCAAAGTTCCTCATAAATTGTTATAAATGGAAATTAAAAAAAAAATTGAGCTTGAGACCACAATAACTTTTTATGAACGTCTGAATTTCAAATTTCGACAATACACGTAAAAATCACGAAAATTTATGAAATTATTTTAAGTTAGAAATTCATAAATATTAACTTAAAAATGAATTAATATATTTTAACATTTTTTATTAAAAAAATGTAATATAAGATTACTTATGAGTTCGTTTAACTTTATCAAAAAAATATTCTACCGGAAAGTCAAATTTAATTTTCTGACCGTTTAAAGTTGATATTTTTAGAACATTCCCTAGATTTCTCAAGAAGCAATTATGTATTTAAAAAAGTTAGCATTTAAAGTTTAAATTTTAACAACAATTATCAAATTGAAAATTTTAAGTTTTTTTTTATAAATGTCACTACAGTTTTATTTGTTGGATCATAGAGAGTGAAAGCTTAATACAAGGCTCCTGATTTATCGTTACAATATCAGTTGAAAAATGTTAAAAATCCTTAGCCACATTTTTGTTTTATTATCATTTAAAATTCCAATTTGGACAAAATTTCTCAAATTGAAAATTTATTTTATAATTAGGTAAAAATGTACTTAATGTACAACTTTTACGACTAAGAATTATAAATTTAAAACAAAGTTCTATGTTAGTAGTTAATACTGTAACCAAAAAATCTAAAAATAAACACAGCTTTTTTATAATTATGTATTTTAAGTTCAAATTTGGACGAAATTACATATTAACTCAAGGATGAACGATTTTAATCATTTTGTTATAGTTCGGTTCCAAAACATCCCAATTTTACATAAGTATATAAGACAGAATCGTTTTTCGTATACAATAATATTATTTCATTGAATTCTAATTTAATAATTTTCATTAGGTACAGTAATTTTTTAGACACCTAATGTATAACGGAACGACTACCACTTACCCGATTTTTTTATTTGGCCGTAGATACTAGACAATAGATACACTGTATTTTAGTAATTTGTCTAAAATTAATTGAATATTCATATAAATTAACATTTAAAAAAAAATTGTTGTCTTATATAAAGTAAATAAACAATAAAGTATTCATCCAATATGTCAAAATCTCAAAAATACTATGCATAATATTATAGTCCATAATTTTTGTCATTTGTAATTTTACTCTAAGTTTAAAATCGATTAAATATTAAATTTATACGTATACACGTATAATATCTATTATCCATGTCTATGTCGCCCTTGGGTCTGAAAGTTTAAATAAATATTGTGATGAGTATCTTAAATGCAGTTGTCGAGTAACAAAATAAAACTTATTTTTATATTTACTTAAGTCACATTAGCAAGTGTTCTTCGGTGGTTCCTATTTGACTATCAATCCTTGGTTTGAACGTATCGAGTAGCCGGTTGTGGTTTCGATATAGTTTGTTGTTTTTTTAATATATTATGTTTTCTGTGTATTTATTTGTAAAATGGATTGATTTTTTATGAAATTAGTATTAATATTAAATATGTATACTATTGAGATTGATTGATTGTGTGAGTATTAATTGACTTATTGTAATGTAGATGTCTCGACAACGACATACATTTTTAATTTGAATTTATATTGTTACACATATTGTTGCGCTATCTAGTGGTCGGATTGTCTCGCTACAACCGTAAAAGATATAAATAGAATTTCTTTTGGACTCGAAAATAAGTAATTATTATCAAGTCTATAGATTCGGATTACAGCAAGAAATTGTTTTTTTTCACCACCTATTTTAATTAATTATTTTTAATAGAAACACATTTTGGATTGATGGAAAACTGATAACAGTATTCCAACAGTATTTTTATTTATACAAATAAAAACCGTCTGTCCTACATTAAAATGTGAGATGAGTCTGGACTTACATCTACAATAACTGAGTTATACTTATAGGCTTATAGCATCTTCTCTTTCTTTCAAAATAGCTCGTATGACATGGTTAGAACAACATTTAATAAATTCGTTTTGACTTTCAGGAAAAAGGTAGTGTACTTGCATACAGTTATGCGCTATTTGAGACTCTCTAACTTTACTAATATGATCTTTCAACGAGGGTTCATAATTTCTTATCAACTCTAGAATACCTATGAAGTTACTATTTCGTGGGTTCCCTATAAGATGACTGTCTCTCCTCTCCTTTAAATTATAGGCAGGGCTTGCAAACGTTATAATCGTGATAGAAATAACTAGGTATGACAGCAACTCAGTGATAATCATCATGTCTACGTCATCCGCCAAGGATTTGTTATCAGTGTTAAATAATTGCTTATCAACAACACACAATCCGTGTGTTCCTAAACTTTTGCATATTGTTATCAAATCCATCGGGTTTCATTTCAGTCCATCCTTTAGAATAGTAGATTGCTGATAAGTTAATCGGCTTGATTACCTCCCCTCCAGCGGCTGACCAATCTGATGAATTTAGGAACACACGGAATATTGTAATTTGTAGTAATACAAAATAAATAATTTACACTTTTGACCTTACAATTATTTCACTTAATTAATACCTAATGTATTACCTAATACTATTTACGTCTTGCTGTAAGTACTAAGTTATTGGACTATAGGTGTAGTACTATAGGACTTAAACTATGACAAAGTAGTTCTTTGGCATGACTTAAACTAAATTTGTGATGTAACTTTTATTTATTTATTTTTTATTATTTATCGTCGCCTCAGGAGCATTAGTATAGTACAGATTATAATTATAGATTATTCATAATATTACAAGGTGAGAAAAAGAACATTGGTGCATGAATAAAGAAAAATATTAACAAGTACAATTTTTAAGTTTAAGAATTAATGATGGCAAAGAATCATTAAAAATATCAATATTTGACATATTATTAATAGATCGAGAAGCACGATCAAGAGGGGCTGCGTACCCATAGTTAGTGGTGTGAAAATTCGTTTTAAAAGTTTGGGGATTTCTAGAATAAAAAGAAGGAACTGTAAAAGTCTTAGTAAATAAATACTAAAGCAAGTAAATCACGTCTATAGTCGGCTCAGTCTACTGGGAATTGTGTATTTAGTAGGTCAGACCAATCATTTATTAAAGAAAACACTGATGAAGCCTAAAATATTTAAAACCATTTTTAATTATTAAAACAATTGTCAATTACTTACATATTTTTTCAATAACTGTAACCTTCTCTCAATTATTATTTTTAATAATTTGTTTTTCTCCACAGTATTGAAGGGCCTTGGATACAGTGTTTCAAAATAATTGCACAGCCAGCCTTACATTTTGCCTTAGTGTTCCTACTACATTTATATGTGTTTTATGTGCAAGTTTGTAATCAGAATTTGCTGCTACACATGTATATTGTTCAATAACATTTTTTCTATTACAAACACTACTCCATTTTTGTTGGTAAAAAGGATTTTTGGGAAATCTATGAAACCTAATATCAGCTGTATTGCAATTAACACATTTCTTACTTTTGCTTCCATTCTTACACTCATTTATTGCACACCAAGACATTATAAAATTATATTTATTCAGGTTATTAAAAACACAAAACCAATAAAAGTAAAAGATTGTATTTAACTTAAAAGTAATAAGTACCATGTACACATCAAACCAAAATAATTAATAAACAGAATGTTTGAAACAGCTAATTTGTGTTTTGTTGTAATAATACACCCATAGCAGTCAATAGCTATCTTTATTTCTGGTTTATTTTGGTAATCATGGTTGTTTATAGAATAAAGAAATAAAAACAAATGATTTTTAATAGTTTATTATACATATATATTATATATTTTACATTATTAAGTACAATTTATTTAAGTATAAATAGGTTGTACATCAGCTGAGATGTGGGCTTGTTGATTCTATACTCAGTTAATCATGCGATACCAGACATAGACTAATGTTATATTCTGTGCCAATACTAATATCCCATATTACTACTGTTAGTTAATCATTACTATATTCTAAAAGCCCGCCAAAAATTTTGAATAAAATCCTTGGCGGCTGACGTCACATTATAACGGAATAATCTAGTTATTACTGTTTCTTCCATGGTTGCGCGTATTAATAATAGAATAAGTAAAGTTGCTGTCATACCTAGTTATTTTTATCATGGTTATAATAACGTTATGATTATAACGTTATATTTGATAAAAAACGATTGAAATTTGTAAACGTAATTATAACGGAGTACGATAAACATAAATAACAAAAAACAAAACGTAACGTTTAACAAAATATATGATGTATCATTAAACAAAACATAACGCAAAAAGGTATATATTGTATTCCATTAAACGAAATAATTAATTTCCAATTATTTAATAATACTTAGTAGAATTCAATTATTTATTTAATCCAAGAATTAATTTTATTCCGTATCCGGCACATCCAGGAGATCCCGTATTAGATATTATTTTAAAATTTAATAAGAAGGTATTAATAGAATAATTTAATTACCAATAGCTAATAATAGTAATACTCTGATAATATTATTGTACTGTACTATTTGTACTACGGTCAAAATTTATACCATTCAAGTTATTCAACTATTGTGTTCGGTGTTCAGTTTCTCAGATTTGTTCAGTCGTCACTCGTTGGTGTTTGTCTAATTGTTGTCAAATATTTAATATTTATATTTTATACTAATATACTTATAGTTTTAACGTGCATACGTTTTCTTTATATTAGTTTAACCCATTTAATTGAATAAATAAAATAAAATAAATACAATTATACAATACCTACTTAAAACTCAGAATAGGGAAATTATGTCCCTAAAAAAAGTCATAGTCATATACTTTTAAATTGCGGTGTACTTTTAAAACAGGTATCTAAATGATTTTAAATTTTCAATAACGATAAACGCAAAAAATGTGCAACGTTTTAATTCTGAATAACGATAAACACAAAAGTTGAATAACGTTTAAATTTTGAATAACGATAAACTCAAAATGTGTATAACGTTTTGATTGTAAATAACGTAAAACAAAATTTTTTTTCAAATGCAAGCCCTGATTATAGGACTCGTTCTCCTAGAAAAATAACAACGTTCAAAATTCGGCTCGAAATTTGTGTCCGTCTCTCTGCTTCTTTTTTGTATTATCACTCAGCAACATGTCTACAGTTATTTCACCATCTACACGATTGTGGCGCGTGTGGGATTGTTGGTAGATGTGATATCCCACGCGGCCAACAGTCGTAAAACTGATTGCTCGGAAGGACAAGGTTCAGTACAGTACTCGAGACAATTTTTTTGATTAGAAAAAGACAACGAGTTTATTGAGCGTAAATCGTAGTGTGGACACAAAAGGTTGGTGACAGCCGCGGCACGTCATATTCCCTATTATCAATATTCCCGATTTTGATAGCGGTAGTGATAAGCTTTTGGCCGAAATGATGAGAGTGGTTGTTCTTTGGTATAACAGCGGTTACACAGTGACCAACTTGAGGTGGTGTTGCATAGCAAGTCGAGGGATATTTTCGATTTGCGGAGCGGAGCGATGGCGCCGAAGAGCGTAGCGACGAGTGCCGCTAACAAGGCATCACTGTAAATTATTTGTTATTGGTAGTGTCACTGCTGGATCTCTGGTATATTCTGGTATGAGTTGTAGTATATCGAGTTATCATCAAAATTTTTTCGCTTATCAAAATCGGGAAATCTGTAACCATCCCCGATTCCTGAGTAAGTCCCCACGCATGCGCTTTGAGTTTTGGTATCGGAAATTATCTTGTCGCGAGACGCCTGTGTAAAAAGCCCATGGCGGCAAGTGGCGCGTCGTCGTGAGACGCGGCTTGCCGGTCGGCTTGAGGACGAGTGCCAACTATTGCAACTATTCCAACTATTTATATTTAGTAATCGGTTTTTACTGTACCTACCTAGGGGTCATGCTCGATATGGTCGAATGACTCGAATGTAAATTGTAAGTTCCTACACGAGAGTAGCAGATACAAAAAATACATACGTTAATTCCTACACGGCGGAAAAAGGTACATAATATTATGTACATACTATATACCCAATTAAATATGTTTAAACACATTTTCAAAAATAATAAATGATGATGAAAAAATATAATAAAAATCGCATAACCTAACCTGCGCCGTACAGACTATACTACTATAGCAACGTCATCTGCCAATGCTATGATTTCCGTGTCCACGGAAAGACTTATTTTCAATAGCCCATCGTACATTTAACATTAGGTTCCAGAGATCGGGGCCCTGCACCGATCCCTGCGAGACGCCGCAGCTCACAGCAATGACGTTTGTTTTTCCGTCTGTAGTGTCAAACGTGAGGGATACGGTCATCCGGCCGAATCCAAACGGCCGACGACTATATAGGCCGACAGTCGGATAGCCGAAAGTATTTTAGCCGACAAGGTCAAAAGGCCGACACTACGAAAAGCCGACACTAAAATAAATTAAGTATAAACTATTATTATTCGATAACGTAGTGTTGTCTTTTGTTGTCATACTGTTATCGATAACTTATCGAAATTTAACGATACCTAATACCTATAGCCTGTAAATATAACTATAATCTACAGTGGGTATTGCAAGTTCACAAATACTGTTTCAGTTGATTCGTTAACCACGTCACGTCTTTTCATTAATTTTTGTGTCGTTGTTTAATTTAATTTATGTATTTGCATTAAATAATTATGGAATATAAAATTGAAATTTTTGGAACAAAATTATTAATTGACAATTTTATCATGATTAAAAACAAAAACCGTAACAATAAATATTATTGGGAATGTGAAAAGAGGAAACATAGTAAACGGCATAATAGTAATAACGAATATTGTAATGCAAGAGCAGTAACAATTCTTGTTGATGGTAATCATATTGTTAAAGATAATTCTTTTTTAAATCACAACCATGGGCCTGACCCATGCCGATTGTTGGTAAAGAAAAACATAAAATATATTGTTTCAAAAGCTTTGTCTTCGAGAGATAAACCTTCGCAAATAATACAGGAAGCAACGAGTCGCATCCCCGTCAATTCTCAGCCATACATGCCATCAGTTGAAGCAACGCGAAAAATTATTTCACGGTGTAGAAGACATCAGAAACCACCAGAACCAACAAGTCTTTCACAAATAGATATTCCTCTTAACTTACGTAAGTCTTTTAATGGTCAAACATTTTTACTAAAAGAAAGTACTATTGAGGGTCACAAAATATATATTTTTTCTACTAAAGATGAAATATCAAAACTTGTCAATGCCAATTACTGGGTTATGGATGGTACATTTAAAACTGTGCCAAGTATATTTTTACAAATGTACACTATACATGCACCTGTTGGTGGAAATAATTCTAGAATTTTGCCATTAGTATATGTTTTAATGACCAGTAAACAACAATGTTGTTACGAACGTTTATTCGAAGACCTAATATCAATTTGTGATGATTTCGGTTTCGATGTTTCACCAAGATGTATTATAACAGATTTCGAAAAAGCTGCAATTAATGCTGCATTTAAAGTATTTCCAGAATGCCAACAAAAAGGGTGTTTTTTTCATTTAGGCCAAAATATTTGGCGAAAAATCCAGTCTAGTGGATTGGCTACTAAATATGGAGAAAATGAAGAATTTAGTTTACAACTTCGATGTATGTGGTCACTTGCATTTTTACACCCATCAGATATACCTAACGCTTTTGATCAATTGAAAGATTCTTTACCCTGTGAAATTCAAAATTACTTTGAAGAAAATTACGTGCATGGAAAAGTACGAAGGAAATTTAGAAATGGAATAGTATCTCGATATGAGCCATTGTTTCCACCATCATTTTGGTCAATACATTTCAATCATGAAAACAATATTCCAAGGACACAAAACAAAGTCGAAGCATGGCACAAAAGATGGAAAGTATTAGTAGGAGCTGATCACGTTGGGGTATATCGTATAATTGAGGAAATGAGAAAAGAGCAACAACACGTTGTGGGTAAGATAAATTCACGAATAAAAATTTTCTACTAATATTACAATAAAATATAATTTATTTATACATAAATTTTGAATCCAGGGCAAATTCAAATTATTTTATCCGGACAAGCAAGGCCAAAACAAAATTCAAAGTACATAAAACGTCAAAACCAAATTCAAACTATTCTTAATGATAAAGAAAACAGGACAACCCTCGAGACAATACGAGGTATTGCATACAATTTGCACTATTAATTTTTATTTATTAACATTTAACTATATAACATAATTATCAATAATAATTTATTAGTATTTTTTATTTTTATGTATGTATAAATATCAAATTTTTTAATTTTTAAAATATATTAGGAATATAAAATGTACTTATAATTATTAATAATACACTATATTTTATTTTTATGTATAAATATCAAATTTTTTAATTTTTAAAATATATTAGGAATATAAAATGTACTTATAATTATTAATAATACACTATATTTTATTTTTAAGAATAAGTATCACCTATATATATATATATATGTGTGCATAATTTACCTATCACAACATAAAATTGCTTAATCGGCCATTTAATATGTCGGCCTAATGCGTGTCGGCCATTTAGTATGTCGGCCTATTGCGTGTCAGCCAAATGTCTGTCGGCCAAATGTCTGTCGGCCGATTGTACCACACCCCAAACGTGATTGTCCTATCCGCTAGGTATTGTCCCAGGATGTTCTGGAGGTACATTGGTGTGTTCGTTCCTTCGAGCGCCTTGTGAGTTGAGTCCCACGAGGCGCTATTAAAGACATTTTTGACGTCCAAAGTTAACATGCCAACCAACTTGTTGTAAACTCTGCTGCGGCCTTGGCGTTCTCGATTATGGTTCGGAATCTGACCATCGTATCAACCATCGATTTTCCCGACCTGAATCCATACTGGTTCTCTGTTTGATGCCCTGTTTCCTCCAAATGCTCTCGAAGTCTCTTGGATATGAGTTTCTCAAAGAGTTTGCTGGTTATGTCCAACAGGCAGTAGGTACCTAGGAACCTATGTCCTACATGAATATAATTTAAACGTAGTCACTAGTCAGTCATGCTACGCGACTCGTTGTCTATATATGTACACATTTTTACTGTTCATTATACTTAATAAATTGAAATATAACAGTGTATTGTAAATATTGTATTATAATTTATTAATTAACCTATTCCACTGATAAAAATGAATAGGTTCTTGTATTATGAAACTCCTGAAAACATAGTTATATATGGAACGTAAGAACGTTTATAGGTGAAATGTTAGTTTATTCATATAATAATCTGTATATAGACCTTTAGTATGAAATGGGTAATCCTATTGAATATTGGCAATCGTAAAACTATATTTTTGGAATGTATGAAGTAGGTATAACTGGTATAAGTATTGCTAACTATTATAATAAAGATTATAGTTTTAGAATTATTAATTAAAATCTATAAGAACAATATAAATTTGAATATATATTTCCAAAATATTGGAGGCTTTTCGGCTTTCACACAGTCATCTATCTTAAAAACTTTAAAATAAATCTTAACGTCAAACATTTGAGAAAAAATTAAACCTTTGTTATGCTTATTAGTGGAAAAACAGTTAGAATATAACATGCAATTATTTTATCACTGAACTCATTATTTCAAAAAGTATGAATGTTTTGGAAAAAAATATTTTATGGTTTCTAGTTATTAAAAACAACATTTTTTAATTATTTTTTATCCAACCTTTTTTTAAATAAATTTATTTATTTGAATTCAATCACAACATACAGTTTTAGTTTTAATTCAGAATATTTTGATACACACAAATCAAATTTAGGACGAGCAGCTTATGAGTTATAAGTATTTAAAGTTTAGATGAGCAAAGTGGAGTGGTACGTGGTTAGGTTTGTCCAAAACTCTACTCATCTACAACATTATTCAATATATTTTACTATTGACATTTCGTCTAGTACTATTACTATTACACAAAAATGTGTAAAAAAATCATAACGTCTAGTCTCACCATGCAGATCACATATAAAAAAAACTCATGAGTGATGACATTTTTTTTAATACTTATTAGTAAATATGGTAAAGACATTAATGCTTAAATCCTAAGCAAGTGGTATAGTCAAATATTAATTGCTCTATAGTATTAAGATAGGAAGATATAATACAAGATAAGACAAACTGCAATTCTCATTGCACGCAGTACTATGTAAATTATAAAAGTATAATAATCAAACAATCTGTAAATAAATTATGTTGTAAACATCAGTCTTGAAGAGATATTTTTATTTTGATTAAGAAATCAATCATGATCATTTGAAATGTTTAATATTAACAAGTGCACTAAAATTGGGAATAGTTATTTTGCCAGTGACATGTTCTCAAGATTAAATCTTTGAACTACTTACCAACAAATTTTTGACTTGATATATTGAAAAATGCAGAAAAAAATGTAAATTTTTTTGAGTACAATACTCTTAAGTAGTATTTATAACGGCTATCTCTTAAATTGTGTGGTTGTGTGGTAATATAGTATAATATACTATATACATTTTATTATATGGTAGTATTTTGGAGTGGTTGAATATTATGGCTCAGTACAACAAGCTCATAACTACACATGATAATAAACTATTTTAATTGTAAATTTTTGGAAAAGTAAAAATTAAGTTAAGTTATGATTTTAAAACCACTTGACAGTATACATATTTTCAGTAGTACAATTAAGTTGAATAAGCATACGTTGATATATGATGTCAATATCTATAATAATATAACATAAGATATTTGTACCCAATAATAACACGATATTATTGTATATTATATAGTAACTTTAGTAATCTTATTTAATTGAAAAAACACCCTTGGTTAGTAAAAAAATATGGCAACATTATTTTACTTTTAAATATTGTATCATATAAAAATTAAAAATATGATATACTATTAATACACAATTTTTAATTTGTATCCACTAGTATATATTTGTTTAATAATGTGGTTGGATTTATTATTGAAATATTTTAGTAAGATGTTATGCACCAATCGGTAATAGTATGGTCTAAAAGTATTAACACATGGTAGTAGTTAGGTATTAGTCTTGAGTCATAAAAAAATATGAAATTTTAAATTATTTGATTGAATACCATACAAATACATATTAAGTAACACAAGTGTCTTACATAAAAACACGTAAAAACATAAAGTAATTAAAAAATTCACTCACAATTTGACAATATTTTTCTAATTTTAAATTTCTTCTCCCGAAAACTAGACATTTTTTACTTAAGTTATTTGTACAAAGAAAGAAGTGTTTAACTAACTTATACTCGTAGTTTGATGTACATCGTACAGCTTTTAATTTAAATCAAAATTGAAGGGAAAATAGAACTTAAAAAAAAAACCGATGTAATACGTAATGTCAAAATTTAATTGTTCAATAGTTTTCTGACATTTGTAGGTGTTCTTAAACAAAAGAAACATTTATAACAAAAGAAAAACGCAACATTATACATTGAATATATACGAACAAATTTTTTGATTTGTAGGTACAGATTGAAGATAATAGAGATAATTAATTTAATATCTATAAAATAAATATCTCTATTTCTTATAAGTATTATACACGTTTTTTTAATTGCTTAATGTCTAAAATTAAAACATTTTTAAAAAGTAAAATATTAATTTTTGATGGAAGCTTCGGAATTTAATTTGGTCACTAAAACTTTAGCACCGGAAAATTTTTGTTTCTTTAACAAATTCATCATTGTTGTTGAAATGGATGATTTTATATTTTCTACAGCCGACTGGACATCTGATTCAATCATTCTGAAATAATTTAATTTAATTTATATTTTATAAAAAGTATTAATTGCTCCATCTTAATGCTGTTAATTTTGCATGTTATTACTTACGCAATAAGCAAAAAACAGGCACGATTACATTGAACCCATGATTTTAAAGTTTCTTCAGTTATAATAGATGACAATATTTCAGAAAATGTAGCTAGAAAAATAAAGAAATACAGTAAAATTAATATTATTAAGAAAACAATTTTAACAATAAAATGTATCATACTTTCATTATTTTTCAATAGAATCTTATCATGACCTATTATCTTCCTCAATACCATATGAAGACCTGAGTGTTCATACACAGGAACTTTTACATCTTTATCTTCTACTTTATTGTTGGAATCAATTAGATAGTTGGCTACTGAAGTCATAGCTTCTTTCAATTTGTCTCCTAATTAACGAACACAAATTGAAATTAAAATAATTAAATTTAATAATAACAATGGGGCGATAGTTAACCCTCCCAATTTTAATGACCTGTAAACTCTCTCCAGTCTACTCCAGTTTTGCCTGGCAAGTAAATGTAAACTCTCCAGAGTATGTGATAACTCTATTTATACATTATAACTAAAATATCATTGCCGATTATTTAATGTTTATAATAATGTGAACATACAATTTCTTTAAATTTAAGACACACTGGAGTTCTATTAAAAAAGGTAATTTATTTAAATTATAGTAAATAGTCAAAATAATACCTAATTTAAATCAATTTCAAATTAGTATACTTTTCATTTGATTTTTATAATTATATGAACATACAATTTAAAACAACTTTGAAGAATTTACATATTATTTTCTTCAGGCAAACAGTATGTTATCCCTGGAGTTTACCACCACTCTAATAATAACCTTCTATCATTTGAACTGTACAATCTTAGAATATTGAAAAATAAGTATTTGTCCTAGTTATTGTATATATAAATGTATTATAGTGCAAAACACATTTATATGTATATGAACATATATATATTGTTTAAAGGGCTCAGTCCGTAAAATCTTAATGAGTAAATTATTAAAATCAAAGACCTTACAGTAATAAGCTTGAAGTTAACTGCACTTACAGCTGCATTAAGAGAAGCGAAGTGTCAACATAAATGCAGTGATATAGTATGTGTAACAATATGTGTGCATGCTCAGCATCATTATTGTCAAGAGTAGACTAAGGTAAATTTAGGGCTTTGTAACGGAATCAAATATTTGGGTGCTAGATGTATACAGGTTTTCAATACGGTATAAAAAATTTAAATAAATGTTGGGTAAGTATTGGTTAATTTGGGTGAAATGCCCTGTTAAAATCTCACAATCGCAAAAAAGTTTTACAAGTATAAATCAAAGAAAAATATATAATATATTAAAATGGTATTTGTGTTCACCACCACATTGTTGCTAACATACACATTTTGTCGGAAGTCGGGCACCATTATCTATATTGACATGCCAGTGAAAAATCGGTTTTATTAAATTGCTACATAGACTATGAAGACTCGATTGAATTGGATCCGAAAATCATTACGGTTATAAATTGTGTACGAATTGGGTACAGTACAGGTAAATAAAATATTTTGTCCAAATTGGTTACAGGGGTATAGAATTATGCAATCAAATTTAAAATTTAATTTAATTGCTAACAATTTGTTAAATCGATTAACTATAAATTTAAATTACGTTCATTATATTTTGAAAAATATTGGGAATGTTTCAATTTTGACCCCTCAGAAGTACTAACTAGATCCAAGTAGGAATTAGAATCTTCCTTTTTTTTTATGTTGTGTAGTTTAACCCCCCCCCCCCCAAACACACACACAATTCTAATAAACTATTCAAAATAATGCACAACTAGCTATTTAGCCACACTTATGCAAGTGAATAATCCATACCTTATAATAACTTAATATAAATTAATATTTTATACACCTTATTATAAATATATAATTAATGTTCAAATTATAATTATTTAATGACTTTAACAGAATATTAACTAATTAATTACCACTGCCTGATTTCAGGATTGCAAGTAATACCATTGCAATTGACCCGCTACTCAACCAGAAGCTTGGATTCTCTTGTATGTGCTGTAGAAAACGATCAGAAACTGTGCTCAAGAGTTCTTTTACTCTAACATCGTCATCTTTTTTGCTGTTGAATATTAAAAATAAAACAAAATTAGTATAACAGGTTAATAGACAAAATTCTACGTAAATTTTTGAAAATATTCAGAAGTAAAATGAAGAAGTTTAAACTTTTATTTAGAAAAACATTTTTTAGAATTGAAGAAGTGATGTTGGTTGTATTTTTTTTTTTTAAGAATATAGATATTCCAACAATTATTACTAAGCCAAATAAATATGTAAAATATTGTGTAAATAATTTAATACTAAAAAATAATTAATATTTAATAACTTCTCAAAAGTGACAAAACATAAATGGTTTTATGAGGTGAAAAAATGTATCGATTTGTACAAAATAAATATTTATAATACATATTAAATACATAAAAAATTACATTTTTACAACAAGATATTAAAATAAAATTTTAATCAAACAATTCATAATAAAAATCATTGTTTTAGTTAAATTTTATTTAGATTTGAGTTAAGAATTATAAAGATACCAGGATAGTTTAACTGAATAATGCATAAATGTATTTTCCAAGGCCATAAATACAACATGTAAACTAAGTTATAATCATAAAACATAATTATTGATTAAATATTACCATTCTTTAATTGATTCTCCTTTTTTTAACAATTCAATATCTCGAGGATGGAAATATGAAGAATCTCTCCAAGCTACCAACGAAAATATAACTCTACGGCCATATTCATTAGTTGCAATTGTATCCAAATTATTCAAAATTTCAGGAATAATTGTCTGAAACCATATGGTAATTTTAAATAAGATAAACCATTATTCTACTTTCTATATATAATTTTTTAAGAACGGCAGAAATTTTGTTATTACCTTTTTTACAAGAACTGTATCATCAACCGAGTCAAAAAGAGCTAATAAAATTAAATATCCATATTCTGATGTGGCCAAATCACGAGTAGAAGCAGTAGTCTTGATTTGTTTCAATATAGCCTTTTTTTCCTAAATAAAATATTGAAATTAATACCTAGAAATTTTTTTTTAATCATGTATTTACCTTAGAGTTTGCAGACCATATAATGTACATAGCAAGGTGACAACCACTTTTGGATGTATAAAATAGTTCTATTGGGAATTCTTTAAGTGAAGTGAATAGTTCACCACAGTCCTTTCCACCAGTATATAAAATGTATTCATATATTAAATTATGAACTAATGTTGTCTGCATAGAAGTCTTTTGCCTAAAGTAATACACAAGATATAAATATTAAATTATGAGATCCCCTTAAGTGTGTTATTTAAAATTCGAAGATTAATTTCATACATGTAAGTATTGTAGGGATATTAGTCTAAGGCTGAACATTGACGAGTTAATTAGTTAATTTAAATAGTATCTACATATTCAAATCACTTAACTTTAACTCATTTGCATAATATAAATAAATAATATAATAATAGTAATAAAATATTCTCAATTAAATTAATTTTACATTTTCATACTACAAAGAAAAATATGTATTTTGTTTATCATAGTTTGCTATTATTATTATGAGTTTGTAAGACATACAAAAGAATATAAGGAAAAAAATGCTATAGGTATTTATGAAGAATTTTCTATTTATGTTTATAGATAAAAACTAATTCATCATATTAATAACTAATATTATAGGGGAAACAGAAGTTACCCAAACAAAGACATTAATATCCTAGTGCCCACAAATAGTATTTATTATACTTAAATATTAATAAAAAAAACAATTATTTTGGATTGTGGGTGTTTAAATTTATATTTACCAACCATAAAGGTATCTATAGTTGTAATATAACTGTATTTGTTATAATTTTAACCTTCACACGTATTACACTGGTGGAGTGTTGTTCAGTATTCAGCATTTAGTATTTGCTACTTAATTCTTACTGTGATTAGTTAGTCAATAATTGCTTAGTTATTTGTTTAACATTTACTTTAGATATAATATGCAATTTAATTTAAATTAAACAAATCACATATAATGGAATTTTATTAACTTAAAGGCGCACTAAACTCATAATGTAAAATAAATATGTTTATAAGTAGAAAATATAGTAGTTTTTTTTATATATCTTCTGTTTTTAATAATATTTGAGTTGTTTATTCAGTAAATTATAAATAAAGAATTCAAATGATCCTCGAGGTCTAAAATATGAGTTTAATTAATGCTACACGTTTTAAAACAAATAATATCCATAGCATTATAGGTTTCCACATTAAATAGATAAATATATTAAATTACTGTCCAAATGGGTAACACATCTTACTTGTTTTTTTTTTATTAATTATCCTAAATGAAAAATGTAAATTGATGGTATTTTTTAACTAGTGTTTAACTTCACCTATGTGTTCAAAATTATATTAATTTAATTAACTTAAAAGGAAAAAAAATAGTTACACAACTGAATTAAATGTTATTAACTTGCCTAGCCTTGAATTTTACTGGTGTTAAAGAGATTCAACCACCACAAGCGTCTTCAACCAAAATATACCTAACCTATTTTATGCAAAATATATTAAGTATTGTAATTAATGGAAATAACTTCTGAAAATATATCAATTGATTTAAATTTAAATTTAAAAACTTCAAAGTTGAATTTTAAAATATTGAATATTAAAAACCCATATAATAATATGTAGTTTAATACATTATTGGTATGGAGTGTTAATATTTTAGTTTTATACTATAGTGACTTACTACACATACATCTACACAATATGCTTGCATGTCGTTAAAAAATTGCCTATTTCAACTTTAAAAAGTCAGAATATCTCCTAAAAGCTAAATTAGAAATATTATTTGCTTACATACTCATTTTATTAAAGAGTATTCTCAGAACCTACTTTTCATATTTATTAATACTTTCAAATATAGTATAAACATTTTGGATTTTTAGGATATAAATTATATTATCTAGAATAGAAATATATACATTTTTTTTTTCTAAGAAACAATTATTAAATTATTTTGTAGATGTTGTTTTATTAAGTAGAGATTTTAGAGATAAACATGAGGAAAATTTAAATTATATCAAACAGTTGACAATAAAATTACTAGAGGAATTGAAAAATTCTTAAATTTTTATAAAATATCACAATGAAAACATAGATACTTATCAGATTTTACCATTAAATAGCTTCCTCAAGTATTTACCTTAATCAGTACCAAATAATTAGTAAAATATTTTAAGCTTTTTTTTATAGATTTAAATTTGTAGAATAAGAATTTTTACTTCTGTACATATTCCTCAGTAATTAAATAACTTGTTTCCAGGTGTTTCCAAAAGAAAATTTTTTTAAATGTTGACACTCGACAGGTATTTTATAAGATAATTTTTTAAAATTTGATAATTACTTTAAAACAAATTTTCTAATGTGATCTTTTGTCTTTGCAAGTATTATGTCTTTTGTGTTTGGTGAATTCTTCAATACTTCAGTAAATGATAATACATTGGGTGCATCGCACAATATACTATTTGCTCCATATAACTCATGCATCATTGTATTCTGTTGTTCCTGTGTCGCATAAGTTGTATAAATCAAATCCATGATCTTAGAAGAGTTCTAAATAATCGCAAATTTCGAAATTAAAATATGTTTAACACCATATATTTGTTACAATTATACTTACAGTATGTAATGTAAATGTATAGATTTTTCCCTTGAGGGAATTGATTATGATTTTACGCTGTTCTGCATCACCTTGTTTCAACATATTTTTAACACATAAGCATGCATACTTGGAAAGTAACATTTTTGGAACATGTTTTATAAGCTCATTTATGACTTGTGAACGAATTTCTGGTGTTCCTAGTTTCAGCATCCATTGGACTATACGGGCAGTGTCATGTGAAAAAACCATCTATAGAATCAAATATGAACATTTTATAAACCAGATATAGACATTTCAAAGGTATGAATCTTACTGTTTCTAAATGTGATTTAGAAAATTTAAAAAGTTCATTCAGTAAAGTTTCTTTTTTTTCCTTGGGACAATCATCGCGGCGCACAGTTTCCCAAAGTTTCTTAGCTTTCACAACAGCTTCATAAAATGGACATTTTTGTGTTTTACGTTTCAGCCGAAGCTCTTGTTTTTCTTTTTTAAACTCTTTCCAATTAGGTTTTTCAGTAGGCTTGTCATCTATAAAATATAATAATAATGCATTTAAAATTTTAAAATTAACATTAATTAAGTAATAATCAAAATATGCCCACCATTTGTAGTGTTAGATTTTCCTTTAGTTTTCTTAGATGCTTTATTTTCTTTCTCAGATTTTAGTACTGGTTTCTTGATGGCTTGAGTTTTTTTTTTTTCGGATTTTATTTTTCCAGGGTTTTCAGCAATATCTAGTTCTTCAAATCCAGATTCAACTGTTTCAGCATCTTCAGATGTTAATGACTTAGTATAGTCAATTGAATCTTCAGTATTTAGTATTTTTGGTTTTTTTTTGATACTGTTTTTAGTAGACGAAGTACGTTTCATTGTCATTTTTTTAAAAACAAAACACTAAAGGCTGAAAAATAATTAAAAATTCATTAATTAAATCTTAAAAGGTGAAAGAAATTGTATTTTTTCTCAATTTAATACAAAATATTTATTAATTAATACATAAAAATAAGAAACAAATTGAATTATAGTATAACACTCAAAATAATTTGTGTGAAAATGTAACCTATTTATTTTCTTAAAATTTTCAGACAAAAATCTTGAAAATGAAAAAAAAACGCCAAATTCCTAGCAAATATTTTGAAATTGATCATATATTAACTGTTAACTTACAGCGCTGCGCTCATCAAATACTTTATTGTTCCTGTATGTAAATGTTGTCGATAATTGATAAGAGATTAATAAATGTCAATCGGTATTAAACCTGAGGATCTTGGGAAAGGCATTTTATAGGTCAGCAATACTCAATCGACTGAATATTCATAATTAAAATTAAACTATAATGCCTAGCTCTACTATCTCTTAGTCAATGCTTTTCATAATGACTATTGTCTCCAAAATTACTAAACTAATCTTCATGAAACTTAAAATCTAAATTCTTTAATACCTAAAGAGATTAAAGAGATGCATAGATTAAGTTTGACATTTCTAGGTGCTGCCATTAATTAATTAAGATTAATCACTCATTATTTATATTATAATAACATCGACGATAACTCGACCATATTGAATCTTTTGTAATCGATATTTATATAGTCGTTATTGGTTACAGAAAAAAAAATAGTTATTCTTATGATTGGATGGTGTGTATATGTGTGTATATTTATTTTGTTTTGTTTCATAATTAACAGTACACTGAATGTTCAACTAATGACAAAATATGCCTAGAAGACGTTTGATTTTGATGAGTTGCAGCAATGTGGAACTTGTCACAAGAAAATTGATTAAGCTATAAATATAAATATTTTTTGGTGTTAAATTTTGTTTAAAACAAAATAAATTTTTCCTTTATATCTCCGACCAATTTTTGTCTACGGACATGCCTAGTTTGTAAACATTTATTTAAATAGTCAATATCAATGTTAGAATTTAGAAAATGGGTGAATTGCAAATGTCCATTATAAAATCGAATCATTATGTAATAAAAATAATAATATAAATATGCATGTATGTGTAGTATTATTGATCAAGCGGCTCAACCACATAATTAAGTTTTGATTTCACAATAAATACCAATTTTATAGTTATTAACAGGACGTCAGAGCACTGTTTGTTTTCTCTATCTGGCCCACGCGCAATGTACACAAAAGGCATTTATGCAGAATCATTTTTTTTATGTTTTTGAATAATCTTAGAGTAAAATCATCCATGATTAGTTTAAATATTGTCCCAAAACATTTTAAACATCATTTAAATTTACAATTTTTTATTTTTATTTTGAAAGTTGAATACAAAGTCAAATAGTAATAAAATATAAAACCGGTATGTCATACCCTCATAAATATTATCCTACATACTTTTTGTAATAAATTATTTTAAGTGAAAGCGTATTATCTATGTTGCGTGTGAGTCTGGGAAAGAAAACAAATTTTACATTGACATCTCCTTAATAATATAGTAGGTATGTTAAAATAAAATAGCTAACCATGTTTGCTAACTAATATTTTGGCAGCTATTTCAATAATGAATAAAATATTTGTATGTGTTTCATTAGGTTAAAGATTTCAGATTTAAGTATATAATAAGAATATAAGATCCAATTGTATTGTAACTGTAGGTAAAGATGATTAAAAATGTTTTTAAAACTATTTAGTTTTAGTAAATGAAATTTATTCCAAATACTCCAATTTGAACCGTGAGTCCAACTATTAAGGAATTTTTTTTAGAGGGCTAAAGTTAATAAAGTAATGAACCAAATCACAATCAAAATATTCGGAAAAGAAATAACTATTACAAATCAAGTTAAATTCACTATAGTTACTACTTCATGCTTTTAACATTTTTTAATTACTCATTGAAATAATTAAACATGTCAACAAAAGAAGTCACAACACAGACTTACTTTGTTGAAATGGAAGAGATTTTAATTAATTAGAATAATTTTATTTAAGCAACTAAAAATATACTATAGAAATTAATGGAAATGGGTTTGATAGAAGGCAAAAATAGTATTCATAGAAATTGTAAAAATATGTAATAGGTACAAAATCAAACATGTTTTGTTTTACTTAAAAACATATTTTATAACTTGAAACACCAAGATAATTAATGTAAGATTACTTGGATAGTTAGATGCTGTGTCAATTTTAACTACCATACAATATTTTATATTTAAAAAAAACGGACAATCAGCTACTGAATAGATTGGAATAGTTTGATGCTAAATGTACGATCAGCCCTGCTGTGCACACATTGAATGCAAAACTCAATCTCAAAATTATTCCAAACAAACATAGCCATTGATATGGAATTGCGTCTATATACTCTCGATGGTTAGGTCATACCTGTATATACTGTAAGTATAACAAATACAACCATGTTAAATTTGTAGAGCGTGAAGTCCATCAGAATTAAAAGTTATGAAATGAACACGTTCGGTACTTACCAGACAATCGATGTTGGAGTTTGGATGCGATCGTTTGAATAGGTGACCGATGAAAATAATTTCAACTCTTAAGTCACAACAGCGAGAGCAACGAAAATTGGTTTTCTCGTGAATCCGGAATCAACAATGCCGACCATGTGGATCGTGGATGCGGGTAAAATATTTATCACGGGCCACAGCGTGTTTTGTGAAGTTTTGTCGTTGTATGTATGTGTTTATCATAAGAACGGTCTGATAAGAACTCGTGATAACATTAATGATTATATGATAAATTATGATTCATTATTCCGACGACTACCTCGGATCGAGTTGGTCGCGGTTATACGTGGTCGAACTACGTTTGTCGATCACTGCACAAGTATTATTATTATTATTGTGCCCAATCAAATACGTCACTGAGCATAGCAAATAACCAACTCGTTATCATAGCAAAAGCATCGAGATATTACTACTCTTCATTTATTCCGGATTTGCGAGTCATAGAGCTTAGCCATTTTGTTATTTCCATTGTTATGTTACATGTCAACAATAATACAATTCTAATATAATATTTATAACAACGTACGACATCTTAAGAGTCAAACAACACTACCTCTTGTGGTGTTCGTTCAGTAAAAAAGATTTCGAGTAATCCATCGTTCAAGGTATGTTGAATTGAATTTTAAATAAGATTCATATGCCTTGTGAATGACAGCCATTATGTTAATTGTAAAGTTTGCTGTTTTGCATCTACGTCATAACCTCAGTAACTTCGCAATGAAATATAAGTAATTCAGGTATCCTTTATCATATATTTAAACCGTGTTGTCAATATAGCTATCCGAAATTGTTGATCCGATTTAGTCTAGAAGTTATAACCTTTGAAGTTTCTAGATTTATTTCGTTGTTTTAAGTCATAGGCCTATTATTACGAAGATTTTAAATGCCCCAGATCTCCACATGTCTTCACATGATGTGTGATGTACATCAGACAGAAAAATAATCTAGATTGTATTTGCGCACTACTTTAATGCATAATGAGAAAACTTACATTTTAGATAAACAAGTGACTTATCAGATGTTAGGCTGGTAGACGTTCTGAGTAATGCACAATACTGACGTTAATTAAATTGCCCATTGTTTTACTGATGTCTTTCAATGGTTAACAGAACCTATACCTAAATTGGTGTCGTGAAATTAATTGAAGAAATATAAGTTATTTATGATCTTTATTAACTTGATTCATAGTACCTAAATAAGTTTCAAAATGTATAACTAAATATTTAAATGTACATTTGAGTGTAGTGTAATAATATTAAAATGATGAAATATATTTATTAATCAAGTTCTAATATACAGTAAATATTTACAATGCCATAGATACATACTTGGTTCATTAAATTAAAAAAATATAAGCATATGGTAGTATAAATAGTTACTAAATGTAATGTTCATATATAATGTAGCATCTACCTAGGTATTTATTTGTATCATTTATGTTAATTTTTACTAGATGGAAGACAAAAAGAAATTGGCCTTGCTTATTGTGAACCATTTGAAAAGTCAATTAAGTCATGGTAACTTCAATGATGAATCATTGGAAAGTATGGAAGTAGCAGTTCAGTGCATCGAGTCAGCATATAATTTAAGCCCAACTGAATCTGATCGTGTTGACGCTAAGTTAGAAAGCATTGTGAAAGAATATTATCAAGTTAGAGAACAAAAGGTAAATAAGTAATAAGCATTATTATTATATATGAGATAAAATCAACATGCCGATTAATTGAAACATTTTCTTGCATTCAATTCATCACCACAATAGTATCTATATAATACCCAGTATTTAGATGAAAGTTTTATTTTGTTGATTATCGTAGGTATTAATTATATTAATTTGAATATTTTATTATTTTTATCAACTTTAATTTGTATTAGGTACCTATTTATATTTAATTTTTCATGTATGTTGATTGAAACAATGTTACTTTAATTTAGCCAAACATAAAGTCAGAAATAAGTCAAGCTCAAAAAGAAGAAGCTGAAAACCAAAAGAAATTTGGAAATGAGTTCATGAAAACTCAAAATAATGACAAAGCTATTGAAGCTTACACTAAGTATGTTATAATTAAAATTTAGAACTATTCAACTCCATGATTAATGCTTTAAAATGTTAAGTTTTTTATTAATAAGAAAAATGTTGAAACTTGAAATTATGATATTTATAAAAAAAAACCTGTAAAAAACATTGTTCATTTTTAATGATCTTATAGACACTTTTATGTACTATCTAATATATAACTATATACATTTTGTTTTAATTCAAGTTTTATTATAGTACATGCTTAACTTAATAATGAAATATAATTTACAAAATAAATTATCATTGAAATATTCTCATTACTGACCAATTCAAAAATGTCACTAAATAAACATTTTTTTTTTTATTTAATATATTAAAATGTCTCAGCATACAAGATGCTATTACAAGTATAAACATTATATAATTTTACAAAATATTATGTTGTGTTAGTTGAGTCGAATGGTAATTGATTATGTATAGATATTTTTAAATAATATAATGGGAAAAGGAAATGAGATAAGATATTATATAAGTTAATTAATTTTAGTATGGATTGTCTGGACGATAAGATTATGGAGTGCTATTAGCTGTGAGTGCATTTAGGACTGATGAAAGTAGGGAGATAAGGGGGCTAATTAGTTAGTTTAAATTTGATATTAATCTTGAGAGAGCGTCGGTGGTTTTGAGTTCCGAGTGTAGGTTTTGATGAGTTTTGGTGGCTTCAGCGTAGGATTTGGTTTTTTGATAGTTGTTAGTGTTGGTGTTGTTGGAATCAGGAATCTTGGCTGGTAATATAATATAATATTATGTATTAATTTATAAATATTGTTAAACTTTTTACTGTCAAAACTAATTAGATGTATACCAAGTTTACATAAATTAAAACTTTTATATTTGTAATTTTAATTTAAAAAATAAGAATTCATGACTTGTTAGCTGTTATGCAAATACAAGTATACTATTTAAAATAACAATTGTTGTGTATAATGTATAGTAAACCTTATATTTACCCATACAAATTTTAACACACATTTCTAATTATTTGCAATTTTGTTAATATTAATTTTAATTTCAGAGCGATCAAATTAAATCCACTCAATCCAATTTATTATTGCAACAGAGCTGCTGCCTTTAATGCTATCGGCAAGTACGTTAATGCAATTGAAGATTGCCAGAAGGCAATTGAACTTGACTCGTCATATTGCAAGGCATACTGTCGTTTAGGGTAATTATAATTATTTTAGTTTCTAATAATTAATTTTGGTTTATAAATAACATTTAGTAGAAATTAATGATTATGACAAAATATTAGAAACCACATCAAATTTTTTATTTTACTACAGTAGAAACCGTTTATAATGACACCGGTTGTAGTGACATATTTGGTGTAATGACCTTAGATTAAATGTCCCGGCAAAACTCCGATATTGCTGTACTAATTTGTATCGGTTATTATGACGTCTGTATAATGACTATACGGATGTTATGAAGGTTATTTTTGGTTATATTGGAAAAATATTTTATCTATAATGACTTTACTTTTAAATGAATATGTTAACTTTGATAATGATGTGCCAACTTTAGAACCATTAAGTGATCAAGAACATATTTCTTCATTGATTAATCAACCCGAAGAACCTGAGGAAGACGATAATAGTGATGAAGCTGATATTCCCGATGAAGATTTATCCATTAATGCAGCAAAAACGTTAGCGAATTATATGGCTCTGAATAACGTAAATCCAAAAATAAATGTTGATAAACTAGAAAAAACAATAGAGCGTGATTTTTATACTAACAAAGTTCAATCTAAAATTACAGATTTCTTTAAATAATAATTGAGCTAATTATTTTAAATATGTATGTACATAATTAAATGTTTTTATCTTTACTTTTTTCTATATAATACATTGGATAAATAAATAATAATAATAATATGTACTTATTGAAGTTACAATTTTTTTTCGTCATTTTGGTTATAATGACAATCGGTTAATATGACCTATTTTCTTTGGTCCCTTGAACGTTATAATGATAAACGGTTTCTACTGTATTTATATTGTTTTACATGTACCTAATATTATTAATAACACTTATACTTGTTAGGTTAATATTAAGGTAGTTAAATGCAATGGAAATTGGTGTCTGTTATTGTGTATCAACTGGAGAATCCATGGTTATTTATACTTAAAAATGCTATTTCACCTATTTGAAAAAATGTATCTCATGATTACATGTGTTATGTTATACTTTTTAGTTATAAAATGCTTTTTATAACATGTCAGTTTTATTTATAAGCTGGTAACTTAACCTTATTTTTGCTATTTTCACTTGTGCATAATACAGAATAATTAATAAATATAGGGCCAAAAATGAATAATTTTGATACTAACATTGTTTGATGACTGCTTACTCTGAATAGTTATTAAAATGTATAATTTGTTATTTATCACGGTAAATTGTAATAAAGAAAAGCGATATGACGACTATAGTAAATATGGTACTAACTACTATTATAATTAATAGTAAAATTTAAATAACCATTTAGATTTTTAATTTAGTATAATTTCAACTTTAAAAAAATGAATATTCATACACATAAAATTTTAATTGTTAAAATATTTATTTAAATTCATAGTAGAGATATATCATAAGGTTTCTGGTCATTACGTTTAATTGTATTACAGTAGTCATTTGATAATTCGAAATTCAGGGGACCGAGTTAAAAATTTGATTTATAGAGGTTTTCAATTTACCGAGTGTTCAAATAATCGAGGGAAAAAAATTAATTTGAATTAAAGAAAGGTGAAAAATTGAATGTATGTATTACGTTTATTTTGACATTTACTGATAAATAAAATTATGTTTTAAAATTATAAATTGATATTTATTTATTTATTTATTATACATATTATTAAAGAAATCTCTTATTCTTTTTTTTGTTGAGAAAAAATATTGGCCACAATCTGGTCTATAGCGTTGTGTAACTTACTGATAGCATTGAAAATAGTATGCACCTTTTTTTCGTTCATTTTTTAATGATACAATTAAAGTTTAGATTAGGTAGGTTAGAGACAATAACATTTATAAACTAAGATCATATTTAACCATCATCATTATTAGTTTCATTACGTGTACGTTAAATAGATTGACATAATCTTTATCCACATGAACTTACATATAATTGCGTTTAAAGAAATTCGAATTATAGAGATTCGTGGAAATAAAATTTGAATTCTACCAACAGACATTTTGAATTTTAGAGGGGACTGGAATACATGTATTTTTTCTAATTATAGAGGTTTTCTCAGGGGACTTAGCTTTTAGTTCGATTTATGGAGTTTTTCAAATTATCGAGTGACTACTGTATTTATTAAATACTTATTAAATGTGAAGAGTATCATGAGATATCAGAGTATAACTTATCATGTAATATTAAAATTGCTATGTAATTTTTTTTTTTTTTTGTTAAAAAATTAATCCTTTTATATGTATTTTGTGTTTCATTTTAATAGATTAGCTTTTTCATATCTGAAAGATTATCACAAAGCAGTGTCTTGCTACAAAAAAGCATGTGAATTAGATCCTGATAACCAGGGTTATCAACGGAACTATCAGCTTACATTGAATAACTTGCAAACCGTTTCCGGATCACCATTTCCACCACCACCATTTGGAGTACCATTTCCACCACCTCCACCACCAGCACAAATGTTACACGACCCTATCACAGCAACTCCAAATTTAATGGAAACCGCAGCACGTATCATGACTGATAATCCAGAAGTTTCATCAGTGTATGCAATCATTTTTTACTAGATTTATTTATATTATTAGCCAAATGACGATATTTAAAAATTGAAAACTATTAATATGCATTTTTTTTAGGTTAAACAACATTTTGGGAGATGTAACTAGTACTGGCAGTGATGGACTAGATAGATTGATGCAAGTGTGAGTATATTTTTAATTATTAATAATAAATGTGTATGCTTATTTTTACGATAATAGTGTATGTGTTGTACAAATATTTGGATTGAAATTATATTTTAAATATTAATGATAAATATATTTAAGTATATTTAAGTTATTGTATATTTAAGTTTTTAAAATGTATGTATTTATAATAATTATTTTGTTTTGTAGTGGACAAACTATTGTTACTCGACTACAAACTGCCAATCCCGATCTGTTAGATGGATTACGAATGCAATTTCAGAACGCTCAAAACGAAGGACAACCGCCACCACACAATGGATACCATGATGATGAACCTCAACATTAGTCTAACAAAATATAAGCCTTAATATCTCAAATATTTTCCTTATTCATAAACATTGATATCTATATAATTATTGATTACCTTTATAAAATTAATTAATTTAATCGGTGTTGTTAATAATCATTAGTAACTTAGAACTTGCCAAGTATATGTGCGGTTGGTGAATCAGGAGGTAATATTTGTTGTTGAGATATTTAAAATTAGAGTCACATATTTTCATACTACCACTTTGTTTCTTATCTCAAACCTTTAAATTCAATTAATATTGACTAGTCTTCTTTAATTTACAATAAAGTTATATTATATTTAATATATTCATGCACTTTTAGTGTGTGAACATTTCCTAAAAATACCAATCTAGGTGAAATCACCAACCATACATTTGTCTGGTAACGACAATAGTTCTTTGAAGTGCAGTATAAATTAAATTCTGCAATATTGGCCATTGTTTTCATAGTTAATGCAATCTAAATATGATTAAAAATTATGTTTGCATACTCTTTTTATATACATATTACAATATATAATCGTTTTTTTTTTCAATAGTGCCCTTTTCTTTGAATTATAAACTGTTTTCATTCCTTATCAAAATATGTCATCTTTCCCTACACCCCTTTAATAAATATTTAATTATTGATATGCCACATTTATATTTTGTTTGAACCCCAGTAACATTTAACACTTGTCTAGTGTCTAATGTTTATAATCCATTTTTAAATTCAGCTAAAATAATGTATAATATTATATAACAACGTTACAATATTGTAATGTATCATGACTCTAAAATCTATTTGGGTTGACTACTGTGAAAACGGTTCAATACATGGGTTGAGGCATGTTATCCAGAAAGACGAGAAACCACTTAATAGGTATCATACTGATGTGACTGATTTAATATTTAACTAATATTTGTGAGGGTTTAAAATTATTTAAAATTGTACATACAGATTTATGTGGATACTGTTGTTGATTGTCGCCAGCATAGCTATAGTGGTTTTGGTTTCGGCGTCTTGGGAGAAATATTCTTACTCTTCAATGGAAATTGCTGTTGATGACCCTCGTTATCCACTCACCAAGATTGATTTTCCTGCAGTTACTATTTGTCCCATCAGCAAAATCATATATTCAAAGGCTCTCAAATTAGTGCTCAAGTATATACAATTAATTTAGTTTGATTTTTCTAGAAATATGTAAAATAGAAATTATGTTTATCAAATTAAGGTGGATAATAGTTTATTTCAGCTGTTCAAATAAAACTGTAAATCAGGATTGTAGAAAAACTTTATATCAAAATCATTTAAATAGATGAAATTGTAAAGTGTATCTATTGGTTTGGAAAAAAAGGAGTCTCTAGTATAGTCTTATTTCTTCATATATCTAAAAATATCTTGATCATATCTGAATGATTATGGGTATGATTATAATATTAAGTTTAAAACATTTATCGCTTAACTCATATTTTAGTACTGCTACAGGACTACTAAATAATTTGATAAAATAGGTAGTTTATTTTATTTGTTTTCAGTAAACACCCCAGCGATTCTGACTTGAGAACTAGGTGGACAAATTCGTTGATGATACTTGCAAGGATACAATTCCCGCATAACACAAATCTATACTATATGCTCCAAAATGCATCTCTGGTCAATATACCCCTGGATGATATATCTGATATCATGTTAAAAGTAAAAAATGCTAAGTATAAAAGTTAATAATATGCATAATATATTTTGGTATGCAATTTTATATCATTGAATTCCAGTTTAAAACGTCCGTAACCTTGACTTCCTTCTCCAGTGTCAATATTCTGAAAATTAATTACAAAATGTTGCAAATTGATATTGACAAAATATCAAAAATAACAATACAATTATCGTGTGTTTGTGTAACCAGCTACTCCCCCGTGACCGATATCACTATGTATACTGATTACCAAGTGGTGACGACAAAAAATATCTTAAAATATAAATCATATTTTCCTCTCCGAATTTTTTTTTATCGTTCACCCTTGAGGGGGTAGGTAAAAAACGAACATAGTTTAAAGATACTACTTGGATACTTCTGTCGTGTTCTTTTCGTATACAAGTGACTATGTGAGTCTCAATAATGTTGGAACATTTCGCACAGGCTCAGAAAAACGATTATAAATTACATTTTACTCTTTTATGATTTGATTATGATATTATGATCCTTCATACATTTTCTTAAATCGTGACTAGTTGAAGCTTTGCCCTGCCCCCCCCCCTCTTAATCACTCAAACTTCTAGTAGTAGATAATGAAGGCGCATACAGTGATTCTCATCGTCTTTTAAGTTTAATTTTTAATTTTTTGATTTGTGCGTTCTAACACATTGAAAAAAATGTATTACAACATATAGTTGGCACCATCCATAGATGACATATTCATAAAATGCTTTTGGAGAGGCGTAACGTACAAATGCAAAGATATCCTGCGGTTTCAACGTACCGAAGAAGGGTTTTGTTATTCATTCAACAGCCAAACTGCTGAGAGGAGTACAAGGTAGGTACCACTAGGTACCTAAATTATACAATATGCAGGCTACAAGTTACAATTAAAGGCGGTGCACTGTAAGTTATACATACATATTGGTAATTATTAACTTCATAATAGGCAACTTTGTTCACTCCCAATCTCTTGGAGGCCTTTTTTCTCGATGTATTAAATGATTTACAACTTCTTTATAATTATTATTATCATCATGATCATCATAATTACATCGTCGCCGTTGTCATATTCCCTAGCAGCTACTTTTTTTAAAATTATTGTTATGTGAATTTTTTCTCTTATAGCCATTACAACACAACAATAAACAACAATAAATAAAGCTAATATAGCTACGCAAAGTCTTTATTATTATTATTGGTATTAAAAGTCAAGAGCACTCTAGCTAGTGAATTTTTTGTGTATAGATGATTCAAGAGTGTATAACCATCAAAATTAGTGACGAGTTGTGCTATCACCGAAATTCAAAGTTGTCTCATAAATCTGAGATTTGTCCATAAGTTCACATTTCTTCTTTAGTGATACTGGTAGTTTGTACTGCTGTTTTTGGTTTGGTCATTTTTTTCAATGAATTTTCCAGATATTGGGATTGGGTGCCATGATTGTGCTAACTACTAAGTATAAGTCCTCCAGCACCCATAGTGGGTTGTGTAAGAGGCTGTCATGGTCGTCTAGTTATGTCACTCATCGGTCCTATCAGTCTTTCACCTTATCGTTTAAGCTTTAAAGTAGGTATGTCACAATTTATTGTATTTATACACTTGTGGAAATTTCACCAGACCGACTCGACCACAGTTCTATCGTCTTTATCAATGAGTTGTATAATACTATTTCCCTAATGTTCAGTGAATTCCATTCCTCTGCGTCGTCAACGTACGTTTAAGGTTGCCTATCCACGCCAAGTCAAGTCTATATGTAGAAATATCAAGCGTGTGATTGTCTACCCAGATATTAATAGGTGCTAATCTTGGAACAATTAAATCACCAATTAATGACATTGATAATATCAACGGACAACGATTAGTCCTTTTTGTATTCCATCGTTTGCTCACAAACAATAACAATTATTATAGTAACGAAAGTAATTTTAATCCACCGTTTGTTGGGTCGGATGGAGTACTCATTCCACTTCGAAACAACGCCGCAGGCAAAGAGACCGGACTAAAATTAATCATGAGCAACATGAGCCACGAATTTTTTCCCACTGACAATCGCAGGAGAGGCTTTTACGTAAGTTGGAATACGTGTATTCTATATTTGAGTACCTTCATGACACAGAATATTCAATTTATATTTGGTTATAAATGTTGTATGAAATAATTAAGACATTATATTTTTCTTGAACAATTAATCACTTTTGACCTACTATGTAAAATATAAATAATACCATTTAGCTCGATGGTAAACTATCACAATTTAATATTTAAAATAAACAGTAGAAGGTTGGCACAACATTGAAAAAACTGCCTAATGCACAATATAAAAACAATTGTCCGGTGGCTCAATATAGGTATAAGTTATAGCATATAACAAACAATTTGGTCTATAATAGAATAATACTTTTTTCCACCTCGTGGCGTAGTATAATATATAAAAAACAATGGCTTATAAGTTATAATAGGCACTTATAGGCCGGTAAAACAATTGCACAAATCTATAGAGTGATTTTTTAAGCATACTATCCCTATTTTTATGTTTAAATTAAACATAAATTCAAATTCTGATTTTTGGAACTTTTAAATATAGGTACCAGTGCCGCGTTGAAAGTTTGAATTGAAAAATGTTTCAAACTAAACCTAAATTTTGATTAAATCTTGTTGTATTTTATTTAGTAAAGAAGTTATCTGATATCTGTGTCAGTATTATCCTTACTTCTTATATAGTTCTATTCAATATTCATAATAATAGCAAATCATCCCTTAAATTTGTACCTATACGTACAAATAACATATTTTATTCATTAAAAATGACATACTTTTCATAAAACAATAATGTTCGTTAGGTGAGTGAATATTATAATCTACGCCATAAACATATTAATGGTAACAAGCTAAACAACCGTTTCCCCTAAATAAGTTCTGTATTTGCGCAATTATTTTGTGCGCGCTTTACCTTAGTAATATTGGTAGTTGTAAGTTGACTTTTAAACAGGGCCGGAATAATGAAGGTGTATAAAGAGCTTTCTTCACTGTAATTTTTCCGAACAGGTGATGGTACACCCTCCAGATGGCTTTCCAGACGTGGCGACCGCCTACAAGATTCACGCCGTACGCGATCGCATCACTCTGATATCGGTGAGCGCGGCCCAAGTAGAAGCAGACGAATCGCTCGACCGTCTTGACAGTTGGAACAGCCAGTGTTACTTGTACAAAGCAAAGGCGAAGAATCTCAGCTCATTGCTTCACAAGAGCAGCAATGAGGACACGTGTTTCATCAAGTGTAGGATGAGGGCCATCTACAAGGCGTGCAACTGCACACAGTACTTTTTCAAATTGTTCAAAGGTGTGGCGAGTCGTTACAATTTTTAAAGTTAAAATCATAAAAACATATCTATATATACAGTCTACAGACGCACCACTCCTATTAATTTATTTTTTAAACCTATACAGTCTATAGCTGAGTCCCAAGAATACTGAATTATCTTAAGTTTAAATACAGTAAAAATGATATTACATAAGTGTATTAAGTAAGACAATGAACATTTTAATTATTAATCGTTATATAATATTCCTAATTCCTATATCATATCATATTAATGTTTTAAACTGGACAAATCTTTACACACTTATCAAGGTTATAGAACAGTTTAAACAAGTAGTTACTGCTAGGTTATTTAATACATGCTTGTTAATAATTTTTATAAAAATTTAAATTTTACATTCGTATAGTGTATTTAATATGCACTCAAATGTCGAGTTTTTTCCTGTCAGTCATCAGCATTTGTGGTAGTAAAAATACTCCGGTCTTTTGACATAAGCATCTTTTCTGGAAGAAAAGTGAATCTAGTTTTTACTTTTGAAAGATCAAAATTGAAAATTCTCAGTAGTGTTATAAAGCGTCTTAGCTTTGATAAAGAAAAAAAGATTTACACGAAACCAATCTATGAAAAAATATATTTAATTTTTTTGGTGTAACTCAATTACCCAAGAACTAATAACCGTTAACACATGAATTTTACACCAAATATATTAGCATAAAATATTAGCATTTTTAATTTATGTTAATATTTTCAAAATATTTTGACCATTTTTAAGCTAATTATGGCCTTAAGAAATTGTTCATATTTTGTAAATTTTTTTTTAAATTAATCTTGATAAAAACTTTATCACTAAGTAAAATAGCTTGAATATATAATCCAAGGTTCCTTATAAGTTTCATTAATGAAAGTTCAAAAATATTGAAGATAGGTACTAGGTAAGCACTACTATTTTTTATATGCGTTTAGAGTTAAAATGTTGACAAAATTCATCAAAATCTCGATAAATTTCAAATTATTTTTCTGTCGAAATTCTATAAAATTTTTATTTTCTATAGATGACATTAGACATTTTAATAGAAGATGCCCTACAATTTTTTTACCTTTAATAAAAAAAATATTACAGGAAAGTAAAGTTAATTTTTTATGAAAGTTTGAGTTTAACATTTTTACAATATTTGATTTTCACCTGTAAATTGACGGATTGTCATCTATCGGTTTTATGATGTATAGCTGTAACTCAAAAACAAAAATCAAACTAGTTTGATTCTTATTGAGCTTTTTATAGCCATGAGAAAATATTCAAATTTTGTAAATTATTTTATCGATGGATTATTTTCAGATAGAACTTAACTAAAGTTTATCTTTTCATAACTAACATTTAAAATGTTAATTGAATGTTCCCTAAAAGTCTATTTAACTTTAACGAAAAAAAAGATTACTAAAGCGTAACGTCCGTTAGCAGAAGTAGAATATTTGTAATGAGGGTCATAATTATAAATATTAATGTGAAACTTCTTTACAGAGTTTAAGAAAAAACCCGTTCGGTGGCCATTATAGTCGGTTACCACGACGCGAGAGGTGGCGTCATAGTTATGCCGCATTGGTTTATCCAAAATTTAAAGATTCAAAACTATTATACCGTTTTAGATAAAAAGTTATATCAATTAATTCCTTAAGATATTGATGGTGTTTATAGTTATATTAATAACTGTTATAGAAGTAATCCTATACCAAAGTAGCTAAAATGGTAGACATGAATTTTTTTCAGCTCACAAAAAAGAAGATTTTTTTGTTCATTTATTGGGCTGCCATCGAGGGTACACTATATGACTTGGTATTATATTATAATTTTCTGTAATATATTATATCATACATTTTTTTACAAATGTATACTTATAAAAAAAAAACAAACCTTTAACATGGTATTTCCGGGCGTTACAGTTATTAAAGTATAAAATAAAATACATATTCCTTTACAGTTTAATATTTGTATTAATTTGATATTACATAGTTTGAGGGAGCTGGGGGCGGGGTGTCAAAACCCCCTAATACCATCATTGGATACGTAACTCGTTCGTATATACCCCTAAACTCGGGTAAATCGTAAGTTACGCGGTAATCGTATTCAGATCTGATTTAAAAAAATAGCATGATACAATGTCTAAATATAAATAACTGAAAATTAAGCAACCAACAACAAATATACACTGAAAATGTATTAAAATAAAAAAAATAGAATTAGTTTATACTTTTCAATGTCTTGATTGCCGATTACGACCGCCTTCCGTCCCTTACGCTTATAGTTTATACGAACGCCCCTACAGAGCCCCGGTTGCGGAGAGATACTATCTATTTTAGGCGTTTTTATTAAAAAAATCTAAAATAATACCTAGTATAAAACGTATTAAAGACCTTAGCCTACTTATTAGTTACTTGTTATGTAAATTAATAATTAATATTTGTATGGTTGACGTTTTGTATAGGTCTCGGAAGCCATTGTGGAATCGAACACATACCTTGTTTGATTGCGAACGATAGTAAGTGCATGAATCTTACGACATTATCAAGTATCAACTTTTAATAACTATAGGTTTATTGTATGGACTTGATCATGTTACAACCCAATCTATTTTAATCAAACGATTAAGACATTAATTCTAAAGGCTTAAGTCCAAATGCATAACGATAACTTACCTAGGTTTATATGAAGTTTCACTGGTAATATGATATGGGAAATACATGTTAATAAGTCAAGTCACTTTTGGATATTATAAAATATGTATTATATTAAGCAATGCATTGTCAATAAAATAAACATGTGATTTTGCATTTAAAAAATAAAATACTTATATCTAAACTTATTGTTTAGTATTTTTTCCTGATAATGTAATAAACATTGAATTTATTTGTCGATTATATTTTATATATTTAGTTCCATAGAAAATATTTAGGTACCTAAAAATTACGTTATAAATTACAGTATACTGTAAGTACTTAGTATAGGTACTTATGATGAAATTCAATACAATAATCACAATCTATTATTATCAAAACCTATACCTATTTGAATATTTGATAATAATTACTAAAAATGTAATATCAATATAATATTATAATCTATAATGGCACACTACAGTAACGATATTGTTCATTATTTAGTACTTCAACGCAACCCCAAAACCACGGAAGATGAACCAGGGTTTCCCGAATGGAGCGTACCATTTTCCATGAATTGCAGTTGTAGACCGCCTTGTTCGTTTATTACGTATACAACCGAGCTCCGGTATGAAATTAGGTAATACCTATCATCGATGTGCTTTAATATTTAATTATTATTAATAATTCATAATAATTTAGGTGATATGTTATAAGTTATAAGCATTTACACACCTTAGACACCTTAGTATGTACGCACGTTTGAATATTATCCACAATGATTATTGCATAGTAAATATTTTGTGTAGGTAAATAATAAAATACCTATATATGTTTAAAAATAAATTAAATTGCCCAATACAATATACGTAGATATCTACCTATAATAATTATTATTTTGGGGAGACTAACAAAAAAATTAATAGTGAGCTCAAATAAACATTGTTCAGTGTATATATATACACTATACAGTATAGTATACGGTAAGTAAATACAGTGAAAAAACATAACCTATATAGAAAAATATGCATTTTAAGATTTATAAGAACCTCATGCTATATAAAAAGGTCATAAGTGTACTAAAAAGTAATTTTGGTTGGATTCAAAGGTCTAATTACGTTTTGTTATATTAATACGTACTATCTATATAATAATGAAAAACATGGTTCATATTAATATAATATCATAACATTGTGACGGAAACTATGATATATTCCCTACGGCGAAAGTTTTATTATACGATATTAGGTGTAATTATTACAACCATAAAACATTTTAATATTTTACTAAAAATCATTTTAGTCTTAAGAGCAGAAGTGTATTAAGGAATTGCTTAAGGGAGAGAATAAGAAGTTTAAGTAAGTTAAAGTTCCAGATACTTTATTACCTCATAACTAAACATCGTGTTAATATTCTCACTGAAAAATCAGACCTTCATATTTTACTATTATGGGTGTTGTATGCCATTTCACTCTCCATAGCCCCTGCAAGTCCACATTACCTAAACTATGTATTTCATTATGCGTGGACCCGGTATATCACTAAATAAAACTCTCTTATACAGACGTAAATCTAAACAATATAACTTAATTTTTTTAGACAATTAATTAATGAAGAACCGTCGTCCTCGAGATACAACGTATTCCTAGAAGTAAATTACAGAGAACTGTATGCTACAAGCTATCGTCGGTCCATGAGATATACCACTCAAGATTTGTTGGGTATGTATTCTAGTAGGTAAACTATAATAGATACCGTAATATTTTTAATTTTTTTTTGTGCTAAGAAATCACATCTTAAATAGTTTCAGAACTATTTGATGCATTCTCCTTACGCTTTTGGAGAACTATAAAGTTGACAATTTCAAAAGAGGTTTTTACTTATTCCTTACAGTTAATACTAAACCATTTAAATCTCCTATCTTTAAAGAAATGAAGATAAAATAAAGTCTGAGTAAATTCGTCTGTAAATATTCCGATATTTGATTGGTATAAAATGTGGAATACATAATATATAAGTTCAAGAATCATGTATAATAATTTTGAAATAAACATAAACGTCTGGTACTTTTTAAAATTAAATTTAGCACTAAAAGTTTTTAACTAATTGTGTTAGACTGAAGTTTCGTAATCAGTATTTCGTATATGACATTATAATAACAAACATTTTTATGTTCAACAGTGTCGTTTGGTGGAGTAGCCAGTCTGTTTCTGGGTTGCAGCCTAGTCAGTATAGTGGAAATCCTTTACGTCATCTACAAGTCAGCCTTGGTGTTTGCGAAAAAACTCTACAACAACTACCAGTTAAACAATGACCCAGCTTGACGAGATGCAACTGTTCCATACAAGCGATCTTAATTATTAAGACTTGAAATTATACGCACTAAAAAATAACCATCTATATGCACCAAAGATTTGCAAATATGCTCGTAAAAGATATGTTTTAAGAAACAATCATGATTTTGGTTTTAAATTAATATAAATTGGAACTTACACAGTGTGAATCGTTTAATTGTACAATATATAGACTATAGAGACATAAAGCGCATTTTATTTATATTGTCCAGTTTTCTGATTTATTTTATTTTTAATAAACGGGTAAGGACCCTTTAGAAGATTTTGATAATAGTACAGTGTAATTAATAAGTTATAATTCGAAACTTACAAATAGACAATAGTAGTGAATACTTAATATGATACATATACATTTTCATCAAAAAAAAAAAAATAAGAAACAAATGTTGAAACTAGAACAATTAAAATACAGTTACAAGACAAAATAACAAAAAAGAAAAACATGATACAGAGAAGATACAAATAAAAAGAAGAAATTAATTGATCAAATTAAAAATTAATTTACAGCAGAACTTAATGCTATATAAACATTATATTTGAAAACTGCGTGACATAAAAAAAATGTCGATTTTATTAGCAACACTTTTAGCCAGAGTAAGTACTCTGGGAAAAAATGCGGAACTATAGTTGGTGGTATGAGATGGGACTACGAATAGATTTTGTGACCTCGTACATTTTAAAGTAAAAAGGTATAGAGTATAGACGTTATAGTTGTGTATAATATATACAATATGATAATTGATAATATTATGCTGGTCTATACTTGAAGACTATAATACAATACAATATTATGAATTATAGTGCGCTTGCATCGGCCAGTCCCTTACGTTGTTCGTAATCGTACATATAAATTAGAAACTAGGAAGACACTTTCACTCTTTATGTGATTTACTTAAAATAAAAATAGATAAACTTTTTTTAAACTGAGTTAAGTTAATTTTTTTTTCTATATTAACTTTTAACTTATCGAGTTAAGTTTATAATTTGTTAACAGTTAACTTTTAACTTATCGATCTTGAGTTAATTATTTTCATTAACTTGCCCACCTTTGCCATTCAGTAAGTTATATAAAAACATCAAGTCTGCGACACTCTTCTGATTTCATATAGAGGCACACCCAGATGGATTAACTGAAATTGATATGAGTCTCGGTCAA